>NC_136485.1:28109160-28696660 GCF_053919585.1 Euprymna scolopes
GACTTTAAAATTCCCTTCCTGCTACCTGCTTCTCTGACTGTACTGATATGCAGAAGTTTAAATGTAATGTAAACCAGCATCTTGTTCATTTTTCCTAGACATAGTCCTAAATAGTAGCGTTACAGGAAAAAGGTCGTCCCCTTGCCATGTAAATTAGAAGAACATTAGATAAGTGAAAATGAGATCAGGATAAGCGGAGACTCGAACCTTGTAAGCAAGGTTAAGAAATAGAATATTAGAAGTCAGAATCTTAAAAAGGTCAATTGTTAAATTGGAAATAGTTAGATATTGTTTACATCGTAAAAATAATTGGTTGTTCATTCTTTTACAAAACTGAATATTAAAAATGTCAGCTAAAAAGAATGAACAATACAAATTAAAAATAAATTGTTAAAAAATAGGTTATGTTACAAATATAGGTTAGGAGAGGATTCTTTGTTTGCAGGGTGTGTCTGGGACAAACATGCATAGCCACGTGAATTAGTCACGTTTGAAAAACACACTTCTGACTTCATAGACAAAGGATATTTCTTCCATATTATGGGTTTGAATCTCAGTCTGCTAGTCAGTCACAAAGAGAGTTGAGAGTCAGTCAGTTGGCAGTCAGTGGTCAGCTGACCCTTTGGAAGCGAAAAGAAGAACATTAAACTATGTAAACCCGAATTTGAATTCCTGATGTCATCAGCATTCGACCGGTCCAATGAATTTGTGTTTTTGTAAAACTTTCGTCATGTGTCATTTTTCAACACTCGAAAGGTAATGTGTTATTCATCTTGTAATGAACATTGTGTAACCCTTACAAGAAATTGTATCTCTTCTCCTTTGTGTTTAGAGCTTGTATACATCTCCATTAAGTATCTATATGAAGTCCCAAGCATCCCAGAACTGTAATATATATATAAATGTCTCCCCCCCCCCATCATTATTACATATGTGCCCCAATATGAACTCCGTGTCATCTTAAAAAGGTCCTCCGCTATTCAACAGTAGTCCCTTACGTCGAAATAGCGATATGCCTTGTTAGGGTGGACGTGAGTGGGTAATAATATCACCATCATTTGTTGCCACTTTCAATCTAAAACGCTATTGACCTTCTTGTCAATTACTGTTTCTCGTGTGGGCATGTTTGATATGAACAGTTTCAAATATTCTTTTCAAAAAAGTATGTTGCCTTGCAGATTAGCGACATAACATTGTTTTATTTGTTTGTGATGAACAGTGGACTGATTAAGATATTTAAACTTCAGCCGCTGTCCCATCGATGAAATGTTGCATGCCTGCCTTTTCTACAAGTACTTTAACGGTGAATGCTCTGACGAACTGCAAGCACTTGTGCCCCCTCGACGTAAATACCCCCGACAAACCCGACAAGAAGCTAAATCCCACCTCTTCACAATAGAAATCCTTAGATGTTAGAGAGCCTTCTACTCCAGTAGTTTCTTCCCCAGGACAGCTAGACTTTGAAATTCCCTGCCGGGTCCCTGCTTCCCCAACTGTACTGACATACAGAAGTTCAAGTGCAACGTGAACCAGCATCTTGATGCCCAACTTCCTACACAATACCCCTGATGTCTATGTCCCTGATAGTAGGCCCCTACACTAAAGTGGTAATGTGCCTTGTTTGGGGTGAAAATGTAATTTTTAAAAAAAAATTATTATCATTAATAACCAAAGTTTCAGTTTGTTCTGATTGATCTAAGCGACCTAGGTTGATTATTCTGCCTTTTCTGGTGACGTGCATATTAATTTGGCTTACAGTAAAAATGTACAAGTCTGATTCGCAGCGATTTGATGCTGAATAAGTTCACGGTCATATTAGCTTATTCTATAAATTCTCTGAAACTGATAATTTTAATTCATGCCTAAGGCATACTTAAATGATAACATATTATAGATATATTGATAGCGGTATCATAGATTAGAAACCTAAACGATAGTATATCGTCATAAAGTCTCGTATGGTAAAAAAAATATCATAATTAAATGCAAATCTTCTTAGTAGTAGTAGTAGTAGTAGTAGTAGTAGTAATTCTTCTTCTTCTTCTTTTTCTTCATCTTCTTCGCATACGTAAAACTTATAGGCAATTTCTCAAATAATGTTTACGGTACATGCTATTGACCGAATAAATGTTTTTTTCTCAAGTATAACTTTCGGTTCGCCAGTTTAAATGCTTCAAAATTCCTTTCAACTTTTTCGAAATGTACATGCACACCGTCGTCTTCCTTCCACTTCATGATCTTACCTGGACGTATTAAGAAATATTTAAAAATAACTTTTAAAATTAATAGTTTTTTACAGCCAATATACCTTTATAATTTTGCATGAATAAACATGCCGGGTCGTATTTAGGCTATTACTATTTTACACATGGACGTATCATGCAAAACACTAACCGTGCTGAAATACTAACATTATTATTTACTGACCCAATCATAACATAGGAGGAAACTACCAATGAAATAAAATATACCTATCGTATGCAGTATAAGTACAGTATTATAACGTAAATAAGCTTTAAAAAATAACCAGAGAAAATATTGTTTTTTTAAAGAAATGGGAGGTTCAAGGCATGAAACAGCGAAAAAACTCATTCCACCGCACTGACGTCAATCAACCGAACTAACAGAGAGAACTAAGCGTCTCGGGAAAACGAGAGTCTGGAAGATAAGCAATTCAACATCACAGAGTGATTTCGGAGGTCGTTTGATGATCTTCAGACAAAAGAACAACAAAAGATAGAATTATTTTTCTGGTTGCTTTCAATGTGAATAACTCATGCCTTCACAAGAAACGTAAAGTTAAATTTGATTACCTCACACGAGGGCCTCTTAATTATACCGACGTAAAATTGGTCCTGATACTGTCACAGTTATTAGATCGAATACCAGTAAAAACGATATTAAGTTAGCTAACAACATCTGCTTGGAACTAATTAGTCAACTAATCAACAAAGTGTAACATAGGCGTGTATTGAAAATTAATTTTTACTGCCTGATATTTATTGTTTTTGTATTTTTTATGAGATGCAAAAGGAAAGTATGTACAATCAATATCATTTTTGGTTTTAAAAATATTTTATTGGTGCTTTTATTTATGCGAGTAACGGAATCTAGATTCAATTTTTGATTTAATTTTTCATTATAATCTAACGCTGTATATTGATAAGACTGCGTCTATTGTACACAGTAAACAACACATGTGTGCATGTTTGGCTTAGCATAAATTCGTTCGTTTGGCTTTGTTTCATTCTGTCTTTCCAGATTCTAGATACTCTCTGTCTATTTATCTCTGTCACTTATATAATAATTGTCGCAAATAAACATTCCGCATGTTTTGTTAACATTTCTGAATTCAGATTTTATCGATTGGCTTTTGGGGAATCTAATCTGTCCATCAAATTCTAACAAACTCTGTCGCCATTATCTCTTGACTGAGCACAAGTTGTTTTTCAAAAATTATTTAACTTGGTGCATTTTAATAATTTTCAGTTTTTTTTATTTTCATAATTTCTTGTCATCATAAATCAACCGTTTTATCGTGTTGTTGATGGGGAAAAAACTGATAAAACAGTAAAAATATTAAAATAAAACATACCAAGACAAATGATACATTTCTATACTTAAGTAAATGACGCAAACATTTGAGTATGCTTCAATAACAATAATAATGTGCATATAAACAAGGTTATCCATCTATCTATCTCTCTGTCTCTCTCTCTCTCTCTCTCTCTCTATATATATATATATATATATATATATATAACTACTTCATTTACTCTCATAAATTTAATATACGAAAGTATATATTTATGCGTAAACTTTAAGTATTTACTTCAAAAGTGCCCATATATATTATATATATAAAAAAAGGAGGGAAAAGATCTACCTTAAACCACTAACTTAGTTCTAAAACAGATCCTTTGTTCGATAAAATGCATGCCCATTGGCTGATAGGAGGGGGCGTGGTGGATACTAGAAAGCTGATTGGCTAACTAGAAATCCTCAACATATATAAAAACAAGAAGCAACCACAAAATTCGCGCATAAGCCTGACGAATCCTACAGTGGATGAAACGCAGAATATTCAGTGTAGCTTAGTCGCCATATATATTTTATAAATTACTATATATATATATATATATATATATATATATATATATATATATATATATATATATATATATATGATCGAGCTCCTTGCTCGGATCAATGTGACTCTCTACTCCAGATTTCCCTCTTCCATTAGTTGCCGCAGATTTTCAGGATCTCATCGGCGTCATGTACAATTTGCTGGATGTACGCAGATCTAGGTCACCCTATGCTCGTCCGCTCGTGTCGTGGAGTCCACAACAATATATTTCTCACCACCTCTTGCTTGCTCCTCTGACAGTGAGCGGCAAATCGTAGAGGTCGCTCCCTGATGGTAATGGACATGGCAGATATGCTGTCATAAAGTTGCTGCTTCGTGGAATGATCTTGCCAAAATATAATTAACAATGTTAAACAAGGTGAATGATGCGTATATATTGCTATATATATGATTTACTGCTAAGTTACGAACTGCTCATTATAATCATGGAATATATAATATACTCCACAATAGCTAAGATAAGGTTTTCCAATTAAGCAAAAGTCCCTAAACCTAGCGCTTCATCTCCATTATTTTTATAATGAGATACAAACAATTTAATCTCTAATATAATAAATTAGGAATAAGGATTCCCTTAAGGCAAAAACATTATAGCTTGGCAAACGCAGATGTCACATATAAATTCATTATGATCAGATTACAGGCTACGATCTTATGTAGATTTTGCACATATTTGCAGTTGCATTCAACATTATAATAAAATGTTATATTGTTTCATAGCAGCATCACTATCCAACTGCGGAGGTGGCGCACATTTTTCTCCTTAATTGTTTTCTTCATTTTCATTCGTAACCGCGAAGTTCTCTATATTTGCCACAAATGTTACATCTTTACCACCTGTAAATCTGTACATGGTCATTTACAGATACATTTGATTTTAGCTTCTTCGTTGTCAAATTGTGAAATAATTAATTCTTCCTTTGAAAAGTGTGTTCAATCCCATCGACTGTCAGCTCGCATTTTATGGATTAAACGAATTTCCCGAGCATAACGAGATGGCATCAATCAAACAGTCATACGAGATACGCTATTTTCGTCTTCTTTTTTTTCTTCTTCTTCTTCTTCTTCTTCTTATTTTTCTTCTTCTTCTTCTTCGTCTTCTTTTCCTCTTCTTTTTCTACGTAAAATTTATAGACATTTTTTTTTTACAGGATGTGTTCGGGACACGTTATTGATTGTTGAATTAAAAAAGGATATTTCAAGTATAATTTTCGATCCGCCAGTTTAAATGCTTCAAAATTCCTTTCGATTTTTCCGAAACGTACATGCATGATGTGTGATCAGCAAAGCTTTTGAATTTTTGCTATAGCTTGTGCAGGTTTTCAATTTCATTAACGGAATGTAATTCGACGTATTATTTAGAAAGCCATTATTACTATGGGGAGGGGAAGGTGTTTTGTAACTATTATGTACTCACACTAAATAATTTAATAAAAAATCGTTGAAATTAAATTTAACACGCAAGTACTATTTAAAAATAGCTAGGTAACAAAGATACATAAGCATCTTATGGTTTGGATATTTTTTATACTAAAATTATTGTTGAAAATATTATGTTTTAA
The DNA here is from genome assembly GCF_053919585.1 of Euprymna scolopes. Lineage (NCBI taxonomy): Eukaryota > Metazoa > Mollusca > Cephalopoda > Sepiida > Sepiolidae > Euprymna > Euprymna scolopes. The sequence goes on from NC_136485.1 coordinate 28,114,873, forward strand.
ATATTTATCTACATATCAACCTCATCATAGAACCTATGTGGCGCATAAGATCTCGAGTCTAATGCGGGGTATAGCTAGTTTCTAATCGCCTGTGATCGATAATAACTTACTGGGTCGATCCACCGGCTTATAGGTGCCAATATTGGCTGCGAACACTACATGGATTATGATAGTCATTCATTAACTCTTTACGACTGTGACAAAGACTTGTTAAGGCAGCTAATGCCCACAAGTAACCGTCTCAATAAATAATAACTAACAGTGTCTGACAAGGCTTGTTATTGTCGTCAACTAATAGTAACTACCTAAACAATCATTCTAGAAGTGTAAGCCATGTTTAGTTTCAGAACAGTTTCTGATGATGTTCGCAGTAGCAGAACAGTTTCCGATGGTTAGTTGCTCTACACAAGTCCTGGAGGTGACTGTTTCGCAGTAGACAGTTCTCGAGTTGGAATCCACAGGGCAAAAGGTTCTTCCCGTGTTGACACGAAAAGAATATGCAAAATTGCTATAGAGCGGTTTAATATTTATGGAACAATTCTGGTGTCTGTTTGGTTGGTAGTAGAACGTGAATTAATTCGATTCGTCAGTTCCTAGCAGTATCGTTTTTTTTTTTTTAAATATCTCCCGACTGTGCGGAATCATACCTCATTATGAAATATTGCAACAATCATTAACCCCCAGTAAACACAGATAGCAGTGATAACCGCCACTAGATGACAGTGTACACAACTGAATGACAGATCGATACAGACCGCCATGCACCGACAGTGAAACTTGTAAAGGCAAGTAATCTCCCTAAAAGAATAATAATCGCCAACTATGACAGTCAATGGATACCGCTATTTGACACTGCAAGACAATGAAAGACAGTAGCCTCCAAATGCTTTTATTTCGGCTACTGCCACCAGTGCTCGCAATTTTCTTGAGCCGAAGATCATTACCACTAGCAATAGCCGATATCTACCTGTGTTCTGTTTTAATATGTTTAGCTGCTTATCTATTATCAATAATGTGCTTCTCACGTACGATAATCTAGTAGGTTATTAAAGGTTATTTCATTTTCGGTGCGGAGGTACCGTAGCGTTCCTGGCTTAGCTGCACTGATCAATGCTGGTACACCGGTCCTCCTCGCAGAAAAAATAATTATTTTACATAAAATTAGTAAAAAGTAATAATATTTCAATCAGACCTATGCGCACGCAGGAACATTGATAATATGTACGAGGGGGGTACAGGAAAGATATAATATATTAAAATGATCAATTAGAGAGAAGAAATAATGTTCCAAACTTTTTTACTGGGTCATTGTGTCAGATGTAAAAGAGAACTTTAATAGAATATTGGAATATATGTGTATTACATATAGAGTGTTAGAATTCTGAGACCTTCAACTGAATAAACTGAAACAAAAAGTCGCTAAGTAAAGGGAAACATATAAACGCATATTCTCCTAACAGAATACTATCTGACGTTTCTGAATTTTTGAGAGGGGGATTAGTTATTTGTATTCTTATTCATCGGACTACTGTTCTCATCTTGAGTGTAATTTTCACAACGTTTCGGTCGATATAACCTCCGACCTTCTTCAGATCAGTATCTTGTCGAACTCGGGAATATTTCTGTCGAACTCGGGAGTTTGGACGAAATTTCGAGTTGGACCCTTTATTTACTTCACGGGAGTAGCGTGCTCTTGTTCCGTCAGTAATTCGCAAAAGTATTTCGGTCGGAACGGTGGAGAGTAAGACGACTGAAAGAAGCAGCACATACGCTGGGGAATAACCAACTGCTAAGCAGACCTAGTATAGAATTTACTACGATGTCGGAACCAGTAATTATAAACAATAGATATACAAGTAATAAGTAAAAACAATTATATATACAAGTAATAAGTATAGAGATAGATATACATTAATATATAGTAATAATTTGTAACAAATAGTGATATTTACAAATAGAAATAAAAATAGGTTTAAGGCTTGTAAAATTCGTACAAGGATTGAACGCAAGGACCCGTGGCGCAGTGGTTAGCGTACTGGGGAAATCAATTGTAAAATTTATATTCTGTTGAAGGTTCAATCCCCAGTGTGGGACAAAGTCTAGTATTCTGTCAACTTACGTTAATAGCACAATTTTTTATTAATATTAACCTAACCTGTAGCTTAATTTATAAGGTAAAATGCCGCTTTCTTTCTTCAAATAAACGTGGGAAATTACGTTTTGAACACAATCATTTTGAAACATTTGTACTAAAGTAAGAATATTGATTAAAATGCCAAATATTTGATTATTCTATAAAGAAATCTGCATAAAGATTCAAGTAACAAAATAATTTGAAATATTCACACATTAAATATGAAAAATGGTTGGGTCGAACTTTGTAAACAAGATTAGATATACTTCAAATATGTATTGATTATAGAAGTAGACTTGCAGGTGCATAATTAAATAAAATATACATCTCTTGTTCAGACTTGACGGAGAAAAATCTACGTCTAAAAAAAAAACGTTGAACTTTTACAGTACAAGTTAATAGTGAAAATCAGTGCATTCTTTAAATTCATTCGTTTGTTGGAGATTTTTCAAGAAGTGAAGATTGACTTTTTAAAGAAAAATGACACCCAGGGAAGGGTCAATAAAATTCACAATCCTTCCTGCAATCCAACCGAACTTTGAAATAAATCAACGAGAAATTAACTCTAAACATCCTGGCATTTCTTTCACGTCAAATTATTCTTGGATGTCATATATTACATCCATTGCTCTTTCTGATTCTCGTTAAATTATTTCGCATTATCGCTCTAAACATTTTTCACCTCTGAGACTATTCCCTATCTCTATAAGTTTACAAGACTATGTATGCAGCACTGTTGACATTTCATTTGGCTAAACACTGTCTCCTTTGAAGATAAAGTGCTGAAACGCACCTGCTATGTGATTGGTTCCGTCTTTTCTTCTTCAGTGAAAGCCCACTCTGTCTCCATCTCTCTCTCTCTCTCTCTCTCTCTCTCTCTCTCTCTCTCATACACACAGACATAATGTTGCTAACCCTATACTTCTTTATAAAGGTTGGAACGATTAATTTGTCGCCCCAAAGGAAAAAACACTACAGTTTTATTTTAAAACTTTATTGAATAAATCAATTTAGGTAACTTGATTATGTAGTAGAGCTGACATCTAGTCAATGTAACCGCCTTCAGCCTCAATCACCCATTGATACGTGTCTGGAACTGGGAGTATGTCTTTTTCCACAAGCGTCGGCGGGTACTCAGCGAATACTCGGTGGATGGCGGCAATCAGATAATCAGGCTTACTTTGGGGTTGTGGGAGGTTATGTTTGGTGATGCTCTTTGACTTATGCTCAAACGAAGTAGTCAAGGGGTAAAGATCGAGAGAGGAGGAGTCAGATAAGGGTACAAAGTCGTAGCACTCTTTCTGAAGCCAACCATGGGTCTCTTTAGATTTGGAGCTGGCACCGAGACCTGATGCCAAAATCTGGGTCTGCTAACGGCCACCTGATTGCACCAGGGATCATCAAACTCTTAATACATCCGCTTTAGTGTTAACTTTCAAGCCGACTCCGAAGATGAGAGGTGGCGTGATGTGGCTCTCACTTTAAACCACCCCAAAGACCATAACCGTGGCCTGAAATTTCGTTGAGTTGAGCCCTCAAACGTTGAACTGTCTGGATTTGCATTTTGAAAGTGCTGACAGTGGCTATGTTGTCATATTTTGGATCGGTAGAGAGCATGAGTTGTACAGTGGTGCATCTCTGATCTTGCTCGTTGAACATTATGATAGAAGGCTTCTATCGCTCTTGGGATTTGTACACAACTGGCCAACTAGTAGATGGTCTGCAGAATAAAAAATGAAAAACAGTTTTCCTCAAACGGAAATGGAATTATGTCGCCTTTTCTAGGGCGACAATTTTATCGTTCACACTGTATGCAGTGGCCTGTCTTTTTATCAGATTCTCTATTACTGCTCCTGTGAACTGGGTCTGACTTATCTTTATCAAAACACAGATGGTTCACGGAAAGGAGCTTGTCCTTGGTCTTCGAATGGTTTTTTTCGGCGAGAGTAATCTTGACATTAATTGTTATATTTTACGATGTCTCTTTTTTACCGTTTGTAGAAGTTTACAAGAAAAATGTTCGATATTTTGGTTCACGCTATAAGATTGTAAATATGTGATTTTAAGATATGTTAGTCGTATAGTCGGGTGCATTTTCATAAACTACACCACATACCTTGCGTGAAATTTCAGTCTCTCACTTGGAATCAACCACATACGTCATTTTAAAATTGCCACACTTACCAGTTGGTAATCTTGTCAAAATCGAATGAACCATTGTTCCTCGAGATTAAGTGTTTCTCTTTTTATCAAATGGGCTTTGAACCTTTTCTCCTGTTCGATTATCTCCCTTTGTTTGTCTTGTTCATTACGTTTAATTAGCGCTCTTCATTGATCTTCTCATCGGCTAAAAAAGCCAAGTCATCCGAAGAGTTTAATTCTTTTTGACGATCAATATCATTGAATATCGATAAGCTTCTATCGTTCTTTCAAAGTTAACGTTTTTGTAAAATTATCTCCTAATGTTAATGTATTTTTTCGCATTAAAAGCTTCATTGATCTTTCAATTCATCTCAGATGCCATTAGAAAATCACAAAGGCCTTTTTCATGCATCACCATCTCATAGTATTGTGGCAACCTATCATTTGGAAAAAACGACTTCGATTATGGCTTTTCCTTATTATCTTGTGGTTGACATAACAGTTATGAGTTTAACATAAAATATTTCCCGCCTATTTATCCTTCTCTCTCTCTCTCCATCTCTATCTATCTCTATCTATGTATCTGCATCTTTCTCTTTATCTGTATATTATGAAAGTGAGAATATGTGTGTGAGGACACTTCTCAACCTATATACTAAAGGAATTTTTGATCTGCAGATTTGAAATTTGATTTTTAGGATATTCAGGCATGTGGAAAATTTTTAATCGTTTTTTTTAATCCGAAATAAAGGGTTGCAAGAAGTCAAAATTGGAAAATTAATACATAAGGGTGTTGGATTTGTATCTGTTTGTCAACTGTTTCACGAATGCGCATGCGTGATCGTTCACATGACAGATTACTTATGTTAAGAATAAGTAGGTTTGAAAAACTTTTTGAAGCTGGTCTAATGATTATCGTACTTGCCTTACTGTCTTTAGGTATTTTTTTTACTTAAAAGAAGTGAACTGTTTAGAAAAAAACCATGATACTCACATGCACATGTCTTAGTAACTGTATGAATTAAAATATAATATTTATGCGTGTTTTACGACCGGACTACGACGGACGGCTTGCTAGTACATATATATATATATATATATATATATATATATATATATATATATATATATATATATATATATATATATATATATATGAAAAGATAAAATAAATCCAACGTAAGAGTTAAATGGAAAAGCGGATGACCTAAAACTCAACGTTTACCCTAACTATTCGTTGGATTTAATCAGAAGAGAAATAGCTACAAGCATCACAAACAAGTTGCTTCTTTTCGCTTTTGCTCTCTTGAAAAATCCTGCACAAGAGAATAGCGAAACATTAAATTTTGGGTCATCTGCTTTTCAATTTTATCCCTCTCTTTCTCTCTCTCTCTCTCTCTCTCTCTCTTTCTCTCTCTCTTTCTATCTCTCCTTCTCTCTTCATATATATGCACACACACACACACACACATATAGTAGTCATCCACAGACTGTTTCCCGAAATCACAGATCTTCAGTACGTCTAGACTAGCACTCATCCCGAGTCAGGTATCAAACCTACAAACATCTAGTTGATAGTCAATAGTTCTACGCACTTGTCCATGGATTCGGCGCCCGCAGACTTTTTCATCAAATATATATTTATAATACAATTTTTACCGCTATTTTTAAAGTGCTCGGTTTGTTTGCTTATTTACAAATAAAGAATTTTGCGCTATGCTAAATAAGTAGCAGACGCAACCATTGACGGCAGTGCTCAGCCCATATATATATATATATATATATATATATATATATATATATATATATATATATATATATATATATATATATATATATACACAGTAAGAGATAGATAGATAGATAGATAGATAGATAGATAGATAGATAGATAGATAGGGATATTAGTCTATAATTTTCACGAACGCTTAAAGTCATGGTGGGTGATATCACAAATAGAGATGTTGCAATCTTATTTGAAAATGACGTTACAAAAAAGCTAAATGACGTTACAAAAAATGCTAAATGACGTTACAAAAAAGCACCGTGCCCACTAAATGTCGTCACAAAATGCATCATGCCCACAAGGTTAATCATAATTAGCATGCGGAATGCTCTATATTAACGGGAATGTGTGAGAGGAGGAAAGCAGAGGAGATAATAAGGAAAATAAGGAGGTGAGGATGAAGGCAGGACGAGGAAGACGTTGAGAAGGCTACGAATAACCGCATAAAAAAAACGAAAAATTATTATCAAGGATTAAACATATACATAATTAAATGTACCTTTGAACGAACGTTGTACAAAAAGATTCTCACACCTTTGCATCTCTACAAAGCCACTATTCGCGCATGCATGGAATATTGTTTTCACATCTGGGCTGGTGCATCTGCCACTAGTTTCTCGCTCGTATATAGTGTCCAAAAAAGAGTTGCCGACCTAATAAGTCTCGCATTGTCGGTCCAACTCCAACCTTTATCCTATCACCAAAATTTAATAGCAAGAGCTCGGACGAAATCAAATCACTAGTACCCCTGAACATAAGTACCCCCGACAAACAAGATAATCAGAAAATCCTATCCCTACACTGTAGAGATCCCTAGATGCCGTAAAGACTTCTACTCAAATAGCTTTTTCCCTCGAACTGCTAGAATTTCCTCACAAGCCTCTGTTTCCCTTATTGTACTGATATGCAGAAGTTCTAGTGTAATATAAAGAGATATCTCGCTGCTCAACTCCCTACATAATATCCCAGCTAACTTGGTCCATATTAGTAGCCCCTTTACTACAATGGCACTGTCTCTTGTTTGTGAATAAATAGTAAAAAAAAATCATTCTCGTATTTAAAAAAATCATCGAAATATTTTCATTCGATTTATTTTGTGTTAATCGCAAACTACGATGGAGTCCACAACAATGGATTTTGGTCACGCGTTTATAGAGATCACCTGCCTTCCTTTCATTCATTTCGCGGTGACTTCTAATATAAAGGTATGTGTCGAGACAGTCTCATCGTCGGCTCTTCTACATTAATAAGCTCTCTAAGTTGCCAGTACAATCTTCTTCTCCTCGACTTGCGTAATTTTTACACCATGTTTGATTATCAATAACAATGGATTTTAGGTTTCCGTAAGTAATTAGCATTTAAACGTTTGTATTATTTCATAAGTAAAAAAAGCAGTATCGCAGCATCGTATTTACGTAGATGTTAGAAGTGTTATTTATTGGTAAAAGAGGGAGAAGATACATAATTGTCATCATATAAATAAGGTGAGGCCCCGTGTTTTGACAAGCTTCTGGATTTGACCTTTACTCCTGATCTGAAATGGAACACGTACATCAAGTCTGTTGCCAAGGTCGCTGGAAAGATGTTGGGATCCTTCTACCGCTCCAGAAGATATCTCACTACTGATGCAATTCTCTATCTATATAAAAGCCAAGTACCTCCAAGGATGGAATACTGCTGCCATATCTGGGCAGGGGCTGCTAAAAACAGCCTATCCTGCCTTGACAGAGTACAAAGTAGACTTCGTGGCTTAGTGGGGGATGCCCTTTTCTCTACTCTGCAACCTCTCTCCCACAGAGGAGACGTTGCGAGCCTATCCTTGTTTTATCGTTATTTCCATGGCAGGTGCTCGTCTAAACTCCAATCTCTGGTCCCCCCCCTCGCCAATCTTTCACGAAAAACACCCGTCTAGCTGAATCCACTGTGAAAAATTTCCCCCACTCTATATCTGTGCCTAAATCAAAACGCGGATTCCATGAACAAAGCTTCTTTCTTAGAACTGCACGCCTGTGGAACTCTGTTCCGTCTGCCTGCTTCCCTCCAGACTACATCTTGGATGTGTTCAAGTCCAATGTTAACAAATTCCTAATGAACCGCCCCTTTGATTAGACACTTCATCAAATCTCCACACTAACGTAATGTACTTGCAATAACCCTTATCCCTGAGTGGTTTCCGGGCCTTGATAAGTGGTGATCACTGTGTAAAAAATAAAAAAAATTGTCTCTGTATAAAAACTCTTGAAGGGAGGAAATATTTGATACGAATAAAAATAAAAATGCCCTTCGTTAACACTAAAACTCACCTTAAGTTCGAGTGACAATGCAAATAATACGACCAAAAATTGACTCACGCGCTGTAGATGTAACAGATTCGATAAAAATTCATTTCATATTCTAAAGGGCCGTTAAAAGTCAATTTCTTATAACAACTGTCCGACTAGTCCCGGCACTATTACCTCGCCGATGAGATCGCCATAAATAATTAGAATCAATCATTTCTCCAAAAGAAAGTGGTAATGCTTGAGAGGATTGACATTTGTTAGCTTTGCAGCTATGATGAATTCTACGAGGAACGTTCTAAAAGTAATGTTTCCTGTTTTATTTCACTCGAATGGATCAGGGCGGATTGCAACTAGCATTAATATGATGACTGGACGTATGCATTCATGATTCATGATAATTTCTCTGTTTTTTTTATTTTGTTTTTTTTGACATCGTGAAGTTCTAAGAAAGCAATTCCTGTCATGGACGTGCGTCAGAAGCAGAGATGCGTCATTGAATTCCTCCATGTAAAAATATTTAACCAATCAACATTCACCGGCTGTCTGTGGAACATCTACGAAACCGATGCAGTTAAGGTCATCACAGTTAAAAGATAGGTTCATCAACAGAGACGTGAGTGACAAAATGCTCTTCGGACTTTTACGATCGAGACATCTTTCATCCTTATGCATTGAGAACATTAATGTTTATGTAGAGGAATAAATTCTGGGGCACAAATGGTCTCTCGTTTGTATGGTACCACTCCCGTCTCCGTAGCTGTTCAGCGTCTTAGATTTTCATTTTTCTACTTTTGAATCCACCTTCGTATATAACACGAAAACGTTGTGCATTGTTGTATACCCTTTCTCGTTCATACACGACAAGAAGACAATTATCGATTTTGCAAGAAATGAATAAATCGCCATTGTTTTATTTCACTTCTGTGTTAACTTAATTTAGAAAGTTAATTTCACTTCATATATTTATTTCAGGTACAAACTCTTTAACTTGAATATTATAAACAGGAAGAAAGTTTGTTAATAAAGGAATATTAGAAAATGGTTTGATAATTGCTGTGTGATAAACGCCTGTTTTTCTGCCACCTATAATCCCTACAATGTTCACCTAATGAATCAATAAAGATTCCCTTGAGTCGCAATTAACGGTAACACATGGGCTAATAATATACAGATGCACGTATATAAATGGACATTAAGTATGCTAAATTTCCCCCAAGGTTAAACGTTAAGCAGTTTGAAAATTGCCAATTAAAATTCTAGTGAAAGTTATGTAATGACACTACAGAGACTGAAAGCTGTTGGTCTTAAGTTGCGAATGTGATTAGAGTTGTCCGGATTTTAGAAAGGGTTTCTATTTAGTGTTTTGATTTGGGCGATTTATTTTTTGGATGAACCGGCTTCAGAGAAACATTTTCCATTGAAAAAGTCTTATAATTTGATATGAGGAAACGAAAAACATGTTACACGATAATCAAAACAAAACAAAAAGTTCATAAGGCATACATTCAAACGAGATAGTTTATGTATATTTTAAGTGGAAGGTTACAGTGAACAGTTGTCCTATTTTCTTGTCTTACCAGGACAGCAGAGTTAGATACAAAGTCGGTTTTGAACATAGGAAAGAACACTCCCAAAATATTAAATGTGATATCAGAACAGATACTACACTTTTAAGATTCTTTTTTATATGACGATTGGAAATTTGGATATTTTGATAATTTGGACTATTGTTCTCATCTCGGAAGTTATTTTCACAACATTTCAACCGGTGAATGTAATGTAACGGTTATAATACTAATAGTAATTTTTTCTCTTAGTACGAGCCATGCAAAAAATAAAATTACAAATTGCTTACGTTTCTGCCGATCAGCAGTCATAGCTGATGAAATGAGAACAAAAGGGTTTCGTTCTAAATTCCGTAAGATTCTTGCGTTCCACATAAAGCTTCCCAAAATTCGGCACAGGAAGATCAAAACATTATAAAAAAAAAAAAACATTTGAGATGAGAACAGTAATCTTAATAAACGCATAATACAATATTTCTTTACTATGTAATGAAGTACTGATATCAGTTGAAAAAGCATCCATCAATGCTATCAAAACGATTGCTATTAACTGCGTCTGAAACTGAATAAATTATTGCTGAACATAAAAGCTCTTTGTAGCTTATTGTGTGATCACAAGAGATTCATTAACGGTTTTTCTAATTATCTGTAGTTGCGCTCAGATAGTATTTTGAATTTAATCGTTTCTTTATTGTACAGTAATGAAAATGGTCGACGTATCACTAGAAAAATCATCAAATCAAACAAGTTCATTCTGGATAATAATTTTGTTTTCTATTATGTGTAGAGCATCAGAATTTTAGAGCAGATTAAATGGCACATGAACCCAAAACAGTTGGAAAAAACATCCCTTCCTGTTACATATAATGTGTTAATCGGTAAGACAGTTTGTTTTGTTCACCTCTTTTTCCTCTGGCGCGTTACGGGTTCGAACCTGCTTACTATTCCTATTTTTTTCTTACGCTCGCAATTTGCCTTCTTTTTGTGTTTTTTTTTTTTTGCTCAACCTGTTACATGAAAAGGGCTGTCCCATTTTCATATAAGTTAAAAATAAAAGAGAGTTAGTTAATTGAAAACGATATCAGATAAAATAAGGATTTAACCCATGTAGATAAGTTTTAAAGAACAATAGGTTTAAATGGAATGTCCAGTTAAATTGTTGATTCTGTTAAAATATTTAATAAATACAATTTGGATGGAAAACTATTCACAATTCTTAGAATGAATGCATAAGAAAATATCGGCTACAGAATTAGACAAGTAGACAACAAAGAGAATGGGAAATTTCCTAGTCGTCAGAAATGGTTTCAAAACGTGCAAATCGCGCATGTTGGAAACACGTGAGTTGTGGTCACGTTGACCAGACATACGTGTGACGTCAGGGCAGAAATGAGTTCTCAATATAGGAGGGTTCGAAGTTAGTTAGGGGGAGAGCAGAGAAAAGAATCAGATCGGCCAGTGGGAAGAAGAGAGATTCAGACCGATTCTCAGTAAGAGTCAGGGCACCCTCAAGGAAGCGATAGGTTTTAGAGATAACCATGTAAAACTTTGAATCCCTGAAATACAGAATCATGTCCGACTGGTCGAAGAAATAACCGTATCATCATGTGTTTTTATAACAGCCGTCTTGTGTTGTGTCATTCTACCAAAACAAAGGTAAAGTGAAATTGTATTAATATGAAATTTGTGCTTATAAAAATGTACAACTGTCAAACGTAAATCTCAAACGAACTATCGGTCTATCTATCAAGATATTCATAAATCCCTTCTAATTGAATTACAGGCTTGGTGCTTCTGTAGTAATCTGTACCATGTATGTCTCGTTATATATAAGAACTGTCTCTCTCTTTATATGTACCCTGTCTCAATACCTTACCAATGTCTCCATCTCTCAAACAATATGAACACTCACAATGAATATATATATAATATCTAACATCTCACAACATCCAACAACATGATCACACTTATGAACACACTAAGACTCTTCCTAATACGAACAGTCAACACCAAAGAATAATACGTACGTCATCTTAATACCACCCATTACATAACACAACTAACACCCTTACACACACCTCCATTTTCTTTTCTACCTTTGCGTCACGAGGTCGAGCCTGCCTGCCAACTACAACTTTTTTTGCTCAACACACACCCCACACACCTGAGCAACGCCGGGCACCCAGGCTAGTTAAATATAAACGATATAAACAAAATCAATTTTTTTTGTCTTTTTAAACTTGTTGCATAAGCTTTAATTCATCATCATCATCATCATCATCATCATCATCGATTTGGTCACCTTTTTATAATGAATCCCTCCATAGTTTCCTTCCGCTTTGTTTTGTTCCTGGCTAAGTGTGGCTACGTAGGATCCAGTTGGCTATCGTGCCTTTGGCCTTCTTTTATGACTTTTCCATGATATCTGGATCTATTCTCTGTCTGTAGATGATCACCTATATTTTGTATATTTTGAAAAGTCATTTTTGTCTAGCTGTTTATATGATGGCCATAGTGTATTTCACACCAGTTTGCTATCTGATTCAGTTTTTTTTTCTTTTGCGTAAATTGCTGTCGCGTATAATGCGTTCGATTTTGCATTGTGTTATATTTCGATTCTAAAATCTGCATTATAACGTACGATGCACTCATTAGCCCTTTTCGTTTAATGTTAATGTAGACTTTCTACTCTTGAAGATGTTGTCGACTTTTGAAATAACTGTCCATCCAAACGCAAACTTGTGTTTGATTTCCGGCATTATATCAGTTTCGCTTCACACTTACCTAAGTAGATATAGTTGTCAAGTAGATATAGTTGTCAAGTAGATATAGTTGTCAACTTCCTCGACATTTTCAGTGTTCACTATTACTTGACATTTTCCGGCATATTTGTTGAACATGAATATTAGCTTTCAATAGAATTTAGGTGGCAATACGCCTCATCGATGTTCCAGTTCTCTTTTCGCTTATCCAGTAGGGGGTCTGAGTATTGCCTTTTCCTTTCAATCTTTCTACCATCTTTAAATCTTCACAACTATTCAGTGTCAGTTGATGTCGACGCAATGCAAAAGTGATAAGCCATATTTATGGCGGAGGTTTCACTAACAATTATACAGTTTCAGTTTTACTTGATTCCATATGGTATTCTCTTTATCTTTCGTTGCATTTTCTATATGATTGGTTTAGGTTTGTAGCTCGTGTGTATTATTCGTTCCATCCAAGGGATTTTCTTCATATTACATTCGTTTTCATTATTCTTATCCATTGTATCTCCTCTGCCAACCCATTGATTCCAATCTCTCCCATTCATTTTTCGAACTTTTTCGGGAATGTCCGTTATTATTATTATTATTATTATCATTATTATTATTATTATTATCATTATTATTATTATTATTATTATTATTATTATCATCATCATCTTCATCATCATCATCATCATCATTATTATCATTATTATTATTATTATTATTATTATTATTATTATTATTATTATTATATTGTGTCAGAAATAACACAATGATACAGGACCAGTGATTGGTCTTTACCATAATCAGACAAGGTCGGTGATTGGCCACTAAGGGCCTCCCCGCCTGACCCCCTTTTTTCTTCAGCGGGAAAATAAAAAAAAACAGGATGACGATTTTCCCGGGTGAGAACTGTCGAGAAGAAAAAAAGGAAGACACCGGACTAATGGCTCTGGTAGTCGTAATTCCCGATAGGATTGACAGAAACATCTAAGTCTTCCAGGGTCTAAATATGAACTATACCAAATTAATCTCAACAAGGGATTAAGGACTACTCGGCCCGTGCCAGCAAAACAAGACGACCCGACTAATTTTGAAACAGATCTACTAAAGTCAACAACGGCCATCGGTACGTTTCTGTTCATTGCCTTATTTCTGACATCGGGCCCCCTTCATGCTATGAGAGATATTTCTCACAATTAAAGCAACGAAACTTATTTGTCATTTAGTTTACATGTTATTCTGATGTGTACGACACATTATGTAAATTACATAACCATTCGAAAGAACGTAATTCTTAATCTAGTTACTCACAGAGACTTTATGAACTATTAAAAAAAAGGAAGCGTAATGCATAAATATAATCATAAACTAAAGTATATTTTTGTACGTATATATTATATTTTTGTGTGTATTAAAGTATATAAGAGAAACAATGTAGGTAAACCAACATTGATAAAAAGCACATTTAGTACATAATTTAAATAATTTAATACATAATTTAAACGGCCAAAGACATTTATATCCTATCACATCAATAGCCTTGAGCGCCTGGAGGGGCATAGGCCATCCACAACTTTTGTGGATGATTTTGTAGTTAACAGTTCTTTGGGGGGGGGGGGCACACCCAACCTTCGCAGAAGGTACATACAGTGCCTAGCCTTCCCAAATGGTCACCCATTCAAGGTACTGGCCAGGCTCAACGTTGCTTAACTTTGGTGATCTTGTGAGAATCAGTGTGTCAACGCGATTGTGCCGTACTAAAGACACGTATAATACTATATACTAAAAGAAGTGATAAATGGCCTATTTTTATGCATTAATTTTTACACATATAAATAATAGCTATGTATCTGCATTTTATAGGAAATAGCTCTAATATAACTAGTATAGCTACCTGTTATTGTCCGGGTGAATTATCTATATAATATTTCTCTTTATCAGCTTTTTTTACTAACATGGAATACTGTAACCACATCCGGTAGATGTCGCTAGGAACACTCGCTCCTGCCTTGACTAAGCGCAAAATATACTCGGAATTTTATTTCTCTTCTCTACATTTCTTCTCGCTAAAAAGATGTGTTTACTCTACCTTTATTTTCGTAATAGTTTCTCGACTGAGTATCTTAAATACAGGGCAAACTGATGAGGTTTTCCAGGGAGTCGGAAAGCACTTCTCCTTAAGGCAACACTTAAACAATTTCGTAAGTATGGGAACAAATTCTGACTTTTTTAACACTATAATTGGGATGCCGTCAGGGCCAGTTGCTTTACTGGAATCAAGGTTCTTGATTAGCTTGGCGACCTCATGCACAGATATTTGTATATTACCTAGCGTGTTCTGTGTTATAGGAGGAAATATGGGGAGTTGATGGCCTTCGTCGCATAGGGTAGAAGAAGCTGCAAAGTTCTTGGCAAATAGTTTGGCCTTGTCTGATGCTGACGAGATGACCTCTGGTCCATTGATAATGGTTGGGATAGAACGCACACTTCTATTTGATCATATTTGTTATTTGCCAAAACTGGTGGGAACCAAGCCGCTGATCAGCTACTTTGTATTTAACACTGGACATATAGCTCTCTTGCATTTTTTATTACTCTTTTACAGTGGTTGCTGGCGTTCCTGAAAGCAGCTTTAGTCTCAGTGTATCTATTACGTTGGTAGTTATGGAAAAAGTCATTTCTGTGCGCGATAGCAGTAGCACATTCTGGGGAGAACCATGGCTGGCTGTTAGGTTTTTGTTGGAATTTTTTAGATGGTATGAATTGGTCTATGCCTACAATTAACCATTCGGTCAGATCTGATACTATAGAGAGGACACATCCTTTTTAAATATGGAATGCAGAGGTAAATCAGATATGAATGTACGGAAGCTGTCCCAGTCAGCCATAGAGTATCGGTATGCAGTACGGTGGAGGGGTATGTCTGGGGACTTATTATATTTCATTTTTATCTTAACTGATATGATGGAGAAGTCGGAGGATCCTAGAGGAGAATGAACGGAACATGAACATAGCTCAGGGGAAGTTGAGAGAAAAAGGTCTAGGAGGCTTGCATATTGGCCAGTAGTATCGGGCACATATAGAATTGTTAGATCATACAGCATGTTCTCCGGACCTCAATCCCATTGAAAATCTTTGGGGATGGATGGCAAAAGAAGTGTTCAAGGATGGAACCCAGTATTATTCGATAAAGGAACTTTCTGATTCAGTTTTCATTACATGGGATTAAATTCATTCGCAACTGATAAAAAACTTAGTCGCATGCATGCCGAAGAGAATTTTTAAGTAATTCGTAATAATGGAGGCTATACTAAATACTGAGACCCTTATTAGTAATTTATAATTTCCTTTTGTTAGATAAATTATCAATGGTCTTATAATTTGGATCAGATGAAAATGTTTTTTTTTTTTAATAATTATTAGATCAGGGTTAAGGTTTCGAATGAAGCAGATTTCATTTTTTCCATCATATTTTCCCTTTTGGCAATGGTTTCAACCATTTGTTTGATTAAAAATTCTATAATATGCGTAAACGCTTACTTTCTTAAGTGGTTTTATGATTTTGACCAGTAATATAAATATATATATATATATACATATGCATATATAAACATGCATTGCATACATGCGCATATATATATATATATATATATATGTGGTGTGTGCATGTGTATGTTTGTATATATATATATATATATATATATATATATATATATATATATTGTATTTTGCGTACAGAAAGTTGTTAGATGAGACAAGCCATTGGTACCGCCTCATATAACAACTTTCTGTACACAAAATACAACATATAAATACGCTCTTATTTTCGGATTTTTCTTTTAATTGAGCAGTCTGCTGGATTTCTTTTTTTTTTTTTTAAAGCAATCATATATATATATATATATATATATATATATATATATATATATATATATATTGTTCAAGGTCGAAAATATCCACAAGTAAAAACCATTAAATTTTACGTGGTTTTTGATAATGCTCTATAAAAAGAGCAGTATATTATTTATTATTTTGTTCAATTTAAGTAAACAAAATTACTATTAGTCCCGGCAATAAATCTAATGATTCATGAGGCACGATCTTAAATGAAAAATCATTTTTCATTAAGAATCGTGTTTCGACTAAGACCAGATGATGTTTTTTCGACTTCCGAATTCTTTTTAGACTGAAACAGTAGATTTATTGTCGCGACTAATGGTAATTTTTTATCTAAATTAAATAAAATAATATATGCATACTATCTATTTATTTAAATAAATATGTTACACATTTATTGCATTTTAAATAGTAATAACCATATTTAGTATTAAGACATCTGAAATATTTTCTTTTCTGTTTAATTAAATCTAAAATGCTCAGATTGTGTTACCACATTATTTTGTTTATTTAACATGGACGGTAATAGGACGAGGCAGCTTCCTGTGTGACTACATAATTGTCGTTATCAAGTCAGTTGTTAACAAATTCCTGTTGGGCGCTCTTCTTAAATGTTAAGATTCTGCTCATATCTAAAATTCATCTATATTCCTGAAGGTTTTTGTCTGCCCTTTACCAACCTTTTAACCATTGTCCTCAAGTGGCTTTTAGACTTGCGTAGCGATGTCCTGTTGATAACAAAAATAGTATATACGATTATATAATCAGCACATATGGAATAAAAATGTGGTAATTTAATGTATATAATCATTTAACTAAATATATTTCACATTTATTGGGCATAGAATAGCCGTATATTAATTTAGTATTAAGACGAAAAATGATTTCTTTTATGTTTATCGAAATCGGTAATTCTGAAATGTTGTCGCCGCGTTATTTTGTTTGTTGCATGTGTTATTGCAATTTTATAAGATATAATCTTTTAAACAAAATCTTACTGCAACTATGCTGAATTAATATTTATATACCTTGATTGTTTTTTTTTTATCCAAAATATTTTAGGCTTGTTGTAGTAGGTAGGCATGCATTTAAAGAATAAACGAATGTCAGTTACTTATTTATAGATTAAGTCTAGATGGTGGCGCATAATTTTGATAGCGTGGTAGTTATCACTGCCAATAATTCATTCAACAACATGGTTTCAAATAATGTTCTAAAATATTTACGTGTATTTTTATATTCTTTGATTTTCTCACACACAGAAATGTAGAGACTGTCTGTTTAAGTCTATGCACAATCATGACTGATTGATACTTCGCCTTAAAACTTGCAAGTGAAACTACGATGTTATGCCCAAGGTCCGCTGCCGGCAGGAAGCCTGGAAGAATGAACACCAAAATGTATCCTATTCAATTAATACAGAAAGATTTTTGGCAATTCTACATAGAATTATAGATTTTCGACTGAATCCCGATTTCTTGTAGGTCTTCATATTATCCTTCTTTACTTCCTTCAAATCGAGCAATAGAAGACGATAATATGGCTTCTTAAAATTATTTACGCGCAGCGATAATTCTAAATTTGATCAAGGAACTGCTGATCGCAATCGATTGATCATTTTCATTTAAACGCCTCGAGATATGAAACGAACGAAAGAACGAAAATACAGATGAAAACAATATTCGACATTACATCGTTTCAGACTCAGCGCTTATATTTTCAAAACACTGCTTACAATATTTATTATTACTTTCGCTTGTATGCATGTATGTTTGAACGCCAGTCTCTTAAAATATGGCCG
This sequence comes from Euprymna scolopes, assembly GCF_053919585.1. Lineage (NCBI taxonomy): Eukaryota > Metazoa > Mollusca > Cephalopoda > Sepiida > Sepiolidae > Euprymna > Euprymna scolopes. The sequence goes on from NC_136485.1 coordinate 28,133,230, forward strand.
AAATCGAAAATCTTCTAGATACGTGTAAACTTAGATAAGTGAATGATAAATTTTATTAGAAGTTAAAACCGAGACTGAAACTACGTGTACAAGGAAATGTTTCTCCGTAGAAAGTCCAAAGTGACACGCAGCAAAAGAAGGATTTTTTTTAATATGCTGATTAGGTTTGCTCGCAATTCTCGAAGATCCGTTTTCGCTTGCAGCAAACTACAATTTAAAAACTGATCTGAACAAAAAGTGCGAATATAGGATAATATGAAAATTAGTTTTGGATTTTTTGTTTCCATTTCTTATACTTAACTGTTTTTACAAACTAACTTATTCTTAAGCAAAATAACATCATTAGAATTCAATGAATTATCCAATGAGTCGTATTTTTACAATGCGTTCTTACAATAAGATACCTTACTAATAAAGATTAGACTATTTAGATTAAAATAGGAAAACTAATTAAACAAATATTGTTTTCCCCTATAATTGCGGGGCTCGTATTTTACCTTTCTCAACGGCATTAATGCAATAATCAGAGGTGATGCGTCTGCTTAGATAAGCAGTCAACTTATGTATCCGTTTCGATTGTCCGTTTATACTATTATACATCCGTTATCGTATCCAAGAACTCAGTTTCTTGGTCGTTTGTAGATTCTTTTTACAGTGTCCTTATAGTGACTATGGTATACCTTGTAATTTCAAGAATTTTCTAGGGATTGTTTCGCTAGATATTATCTTTGATAGTCTCGAAAGTAGGGGCAGGTGTGCGTGTAATTGTGTGGTAAGGGTTGCGCAATCACCAACCCCATTTCCCTGAATCGACACTGCTTGATTCCAGTGGCAAAGAAAAGTCCAGGACGACTGGAAGCAATGCCGAGAGAAGCAAATGAGCAAATGCAGCACCTAGAAGTCCCAAATGGGCACCCATCTGATACTGGCCAGGCTTATCATTGCTTAACTTCGATGATATGACGGTAACCAGTGTGTAAAACGTTATTATGCTATATATCTTGGAGATAATCCCACGGGTAAAACTCTGTAGAGTAATGGTCCTGTCAATGTGAAGCCCACCGAAAAGAGGCTAACAAAAATGTCTCCATTGCCTTTCCACCTCGTCATTTGAATTGTCGGGAATTGCTTCATATAGTTAATATTACTATTTATCGTTTACACCACCTTTTTGTCTGATCAAGGAAGACTAAAACTTCTGAAGACCACAATTAACATTTTAGTGTAACATTTTAAATAAAAACAAAAAAGTCTGAATACCACATTGTATTTTATACCAATCTTTATGACCTAAGAGCTCCTATGAGATAGATGAATGATCTATTAACGATGAAAAAATTCAAATTTTAGAATAACTACTAATTACTGGGCCCATACTAAACCAATTGTTTGTGCTATATTGTTTATCCTTAAAAGTCTAAAAGTCGATCAGAGATAAAGGTTAATGAGATTGTTACTTGAATGACAAACAATAATATAAGAGGATTGAAAACGATGAATGTCATTACTTACGTTGCATTGACAATTATTAGTTGACACTGAATTTGAATACGATCATATCGTAATGTCAAGGGTAGCTGTCATATGACAATAAGTTATACTGATAGAAAATTCATTGAAATAAGCACTCTTCATCGTAACCCTGTTTGGTTTTAATTACACGGACTAAGGAAGAAACTTATATTCAGTGGTGATAGAAAGATGGTGTTTGCTGCGAATGTTTTACAGGGAGAACCATGGAATTAACGAAAGAGTAAAAGAAGTCTAGAAGTTTTTATGACATTAAAATGTGCGCCACTTTTTCCAGTGTAAAAAAAGATCACCCTAACCTGAGCACATATCTCTTGTGTCTGCCCCCGCGATCTACTTTACTAAATGCGTACTATTTCAAAAAGTATTTTTCTTTCCAACCCAATATGATGTTTCGCGACCAATCAGAGCATTAGATATCGCCCCAATCTCTTTGCTAGTTAACATTAGCTCACTATTCTTAGTGTAACAGTTCTGAGAGACACTTATACAAGTAACTAGTACATAACTATATTCATTTCCAACGTTAAGAATTCCTCTCATTTCATCGGCAGTTCCTCGAATTTTATATAACGAAACAACTACTCAGGTAGAGATTGAGTCAATCGAATATTTAATCTAAGACTGTAGTCTTCATAATCTGACCTATACGTTAGAATCTGTAATATGACTTGCGCAATGATGCAATCAATTCTCTGGACAATTACACACAGTTTGCATAGGCTTCTACTTTTCGCTTTCATATATACAGAAATCTCCTTTCTTTCAGGTCTTTTGGGAAGTGTCCTTACATGTGTAAGGTTAGGTATGCGACATTGAACCAGTTGTTCTGTCACAATTATATTTTCAATGTTATTTGCTTTTGACTGATATGCTACATTTCAAAATAGCATCTTGGTCAGTCTGTCACCCTGAAGTTTGGAATGTTATTTTCCTTGGGCTGTCGTCTTTTGTAATAGAATTTCCATCGATCTCTCACGATTAACTTGTGTTGTTTCATGAGACACGAATTTCAATTACCATTTTCGCCTTTTCACGCTTAAATTTTAAGACAATATTCATAAGTTTGTCAAGCTTACGTCAGCAATAGCATTTTCATTAGGCTGTCATGCTTATACTGGAAATATCATGCTTGTAAGTCTGCCAATATTCGAAATGCTATATTCATCCATCTATCAGAATAAATGAACGCTTCTTTAAAATTGGTCGGTTCTTTTTATTCCTTTAATTTGTACTCGTTTTCTTTTCCTCTCTTTCCCCCTTTCCTTGATTGCAATGGTGAGACAAGTTGAAGTTCGGCAATTTTATCAGGATTCTATTGCGATTAAGAAAGGAGAAGTTGAGAGAAAAAGTAAAAAGAATATCTCCGCCAATGAGACGAGTTCACTCGTGGCAAAGTCTTTTCTTTGTAGCGTTTAAAAGGTCCTGACCCAATGTCATTTGACGGAATCCATACGAGTGGTCATTTAGATGATAATTAGATTCGCTTACCCGGGAAATGATTCAAAGAAGACGAACAACGAGGCAAAACTTTAGTTAAGTTCCAAGGCTGAACTTGAATGGTTTCATGGCACTGCCACCTTAATACAAGCATTCCAACGAAGCCTTTACCAATTGACGGCAAAAATTATATATTCCATAACCCAACATATGATTATAACTTGATATAACTATTCACTATTTCATTGCGTTCTTTTTAGTATTACATAAATGCAGCAATTCATAGCTTATATTATAATATAAAACTGTGTAATTATAAATAACAGATACACAAGAGTATCTTTTGTTTTAAAAGACAATACATTCTGAAGAGGTGATAATGAATAAAGTGATTCACAATCGGCCAGAGAATTTTTATCCTTGGCCCCCAAAATCAACAGAAATTAGACCCTTCCTGCAGTGACCTGGTCCCCGTTGATATCGGTGTAATGCTGTTCTTGTGCAGTTCTAGGTGGTCCACCCGCCCAGGCTTTGCCTTTTCTCTTTGAGAAGGAGTTAGCTTATTGCTAATTGCTTGATGCGCACTGACCGAGGAACGCCGATAGTTTTTGAAGGTCAGGCATTTTTTGTAGGTCAGACCGCCATTCCTGGGGGGTCGCTGACTCATCAATCCCACTTACCGACCCCGGTGTCACAAGTCTTGCAGTGGGAGATAACTAAATATCGCCACAATAATTCTTGTGCTGGCCGGAAATTTATGAAATCCAGTGTAATAGTGTAATGCAGTATGACTTAAAGGAATGCAGTTTTGAAGCACAATACTAAACGGCCATTGTATTAGATCGCTTTTGCTTCAATAAATTTCAGATTGGCTATCAAACGGGGTTTGAGCATAAGGATGTGTTTAGTTTGTCACTTTTTTATATGAACTTACATTTTTCATAGAGATTTGTGTGTTGTTATACAAAATGTTGCTACCAAATACTGGATGTCATTCTTGAAACAATATTTTAAATAAAGTCATCCAAATTACACGATTTTGCAACATTTGGTCAAGAGTATTATTATATACTATCGAGGGGTACCATACGTGTTCACACTGAAACACTTATCACGTTTCCCGGGTGTTTGGAGGTGTGTGTGTGTGTGTGTGTGTGTGTGTGTGTGTGTGTGTGTGTGTGTGTGTGTGTGTGTGTGTGTGTGTGTGTGTGTGTGTGTGTGTGTGCGTGCGTGTCTGTGTGTGTTAAAAATAGGTGTAAAAGAAAAAAAAGAAAGTTTTGATCGGAAGGTCGGATTGAACCCCGAAGCCTTGACGCGAAGGTGGAAATGAAAGGGGAAAAAAGCCAGACACCTAACCATCTCGGCTCCGACGGAGAGGAACTCATAAGGGCGTTATATGAATGTTTATGAAGCAAAATAAACAGGTGCGAGGAAGTCTGACCTAGTTTTGCAGGCCAAATCATTCGCGGGCATACACAAGAAGAAGCGAGTGAACACACACACATGCACACACAAACATACACACACATACACACACATACACAGACACAGACACTGTCGCTTTTATATATATAGATGCCCGCTGTTTTAGCTAATATATGACATGAGTAAATTTTCTGCAAAAGCAAACAGCGGACTTTATTTTGTAAACGAAATAAACCGGAAAAGATTTATGTGGAATTTGTTCTGTTAGTGTTCAATCTGGCGAAGAAATGAAACTTTATTTGCCTGCCCCTGGAAAGCAAAATAACCCTAATATTATTTATATCTGTCTGTTTTATGCGCGTACAATTGAAAGAATTAATTGCTAAAACTGGGGGAAAAATGTAAGAAAGGGTGTTAAAAAATTTAGGACCTAAGAAAAAGGGGAAAAAGGAAAAAATATAAGGTGGTCCTGCATAATTGGACCCGAATTCGCGTGAATTCCCGTCTAGCATTGATCGTGCGAGACCGGCAATCATCAACGTTAGCTGCAGACTACCAGGAAAAAAAAACAAACAAACAAAACGAACTGAAAAAAATACAAATGGGGGAAGAAAAAGGAAAATCCCCAAGAAACTTACCGTGTAAAATGCAAAAATGTTTATGGTATTTTATTGTTTTTTTTATTTATTAATTGTTGGTTTGTTTTCTGCAATAAAATCCAATAAACAAAACAAACAAATGGAAAAAAATAAATAAATAAAACCAGAAAGCTGACTGTGTATAATGAAAAAAATTTTAATAGATTTTTTTTAATGTTGGTTTATTTTCTGCGAAAAAGCATTTTTTAACCGTATAATTGTTAGGTCTAAGTACAGCGGTTTGTTATGTGTTTAGTTCTGTTTTCTTTTTTGTATTGTTTTCTTTGGATTCGCTTTTTACCAATTGGAATGTCGTCTGATTCCATATCGATAGCGTAGTAGTACTTGGGCTTATGAAACTCACAGAAATTCAATGTATAGAAATAAAAAATGAATAAGTAAGTAATCCGAAAATAAGAAGTTAGTTCTCCCCCCCCTTTACTATCACGTAAAAAATCACTGCAAAAATAATAGAAGGAAAAATACACTAAATAAAATATTAAATCGAGTAATGGTTTTAACATGTGAAGAACGCTCACGGCTGACTGGTAGAGTTTGTTCTAAAACCTGGAATCCAAGGTTACTTCGTTTTGTTTAAGTAACCCCTCGACTCGCCGTCCCCCAACCAAAAAGGGGAAAAAGGGTGAAAAAAGGAGGAAAAAATAAAATAAAATATAAAAACTGGAATAAGTAACCCATAGCTGTAAGCGAAAGTTGCGTTTCACCCGACGGTAAAATGCCAATCCATTTCTTGTAAGCAACTAAGAACTCAAACCGGTGTTTCCTCGTAAATTCCCCTGTTGACGCATCCGCAAAGGTGTTAAGTGGTCGCGGGGGGGGGTATGAATCTAATAGAGATAAAAGATTTTACCACTTCCATTGTTTGTAACAGATTTGGGCCGTAAACTCTCAGCAGAAAAAATATAGGAATCTAAGAAGATTATCGAGGAAGTGGATAAGTAATATGGCTATAACACACCAGAGATATCGTGCTGCAGTCCGAATGTCTTGATTTTTAATCCTATTAAGGTCAAACTCAGAGGGGAAAATGAGTTCATTTTATTTATATATAGAGAGAAAACGAGAACTAATAAAACATGTTTCTTTATCTATATATTATCAGTGATATGCTTCTTTATAACTATTTAATTGTAACCATTTTAAAATATTATAAAACAGGTGATTTCCCTTATGTATAAAGAAAACTGAATGTTGCGTTTTTTTATACGTTTTCGTTTATAAACAATTATTATTTTTGAAGTTCGCGAAAGCTATCTTTTAGATTTTAAAATAGAAACCAAACAAAAGACTTTCTCTACCAATTGTCGTAAATAAAATCCTATATTTTGTTCAATGATAAATATAACACATAATTGTGATTATTGGTTTATATTTTACTAGCAAAAGTACCCGTCGTTGACTGGGTTCAAAAACAGCCTACAGAAAATGGACTTTGATTTATGACAGTATGATAGGTTATGAAAAGGAAGGGTTGTAAATTTGGGTTGAATATGAAGCAAAATATGATGAAAGTAAAAATAAAATAGATAAACCCCATAATTTATTATACCATACGTGTTCACACTGAAACACTTATCACGATATTCTGTGGATCTATATAAAAAACCTTGTTAAACTTTGTGATATATTTCCATTCTATGGAGGTCAGGTGCGAACGAACACCCCATAATTTTATTATACTATATTTCTTCAAACTGAAACATAATTATCAAAGTATACTTACGCAGATAGATATGAAAAGTCTTTATTAAAGTTTGTGCCTATTTCTATTCTATGGAGGTCAGGCGCGAATGCAGACCCCACAATTTTATTATACCATCCCTATTTAAGTTAAAATATACTTATCAAAGTATTCTTATATACATCTATATCAAAAACACTTGTAAACGTTTTTTTTTTTTATTTTTTTAATTTTTTATTTCCATGCTTTGTGAACCAGGCGCGTACGCACACCCCACAATTTTAATGAACCACCGTTCTGCCAGATCAAACATACCCATTCCTGTGTCTCGATACATCTTCTATCATTATATCTAATCAGTTTTTTAAAATAGTCAACTATATAGGAGCCTATTCGTGACCAGACACACACACACACACACACACACACATACACACACACACACACACACATTCAGCTTTATATTATAGATGAGACATAATTATGTGAGTTTTCGTGCTTCAAATAAATTAAGAACCTTCTATGGTTAACCTAACGGTACTTACAATATTTTCAGAACGGTAACACAAATTTGGAAACACTAGTTTTTTGTTTTGTTTTTTAATTCACGGATGATTCCATGGATGTTCGTTTATTTAACAGTGTTTATCAAATTAGACAAATGCTTAGATTGTAAACATATATATTTGAAATTGTTTTTTCTGTTTCTTTTTATTCTAATAAATATGTAAAAACATATTAAATTATTCATAATCAAAATAATAAACAAATTTTAGTCTTTGGAATCTATGATAAACCACGATGTTTATCTTTTAAAGTAGAAACAGTGTACAACTTTTATTTTTGACTTAATTATTGCTTTTTTTTCTTTTTACTAATTAACATTGAGTAATGTTAAATTTAAGTATAAATCGTGTTTGTTATATTCCTCTTAGTCAATATATTTAAATAATGTTTTTCATCCTTTTTTTAAGCTGTCATACATTATTGACATTATCTGCTCGGTAGATCTTGCTTGCTTTGCCTACTATGCGTGACGTCATTTTCAGTTTAGAGGCCTAGTCTCTCAGTGGTGGTAATCTAACCCTCTTTTTAATCTCCATAAACGATCTTATTGTCATACAACGATATTATTTGTTGACATATATGTAGCTGACACAATTGTTTAGTGAAAAACTTCCAAGAGCGAAGGCGATCATAACTAACGATGTATTTAATAATTATCTTCGAGTGCCCTACGGCGTTGATAAATTAAGATCTTTATTAAAATTAAATCAACTGTATATGAATAAATGTTTCCTTAACCAGTAGCCAAGATAAATTCAATAATTACATTTATTTTAATATAAAATATAATAGTTTTTTTTGGGGGGGTGTATTTTATGATTAATATCACGATGTAAACAAATGCCTTAACACCCTGCACTTACGCAACTTCAAGAGAATTCTGGAAAACACTTAGCAGGACCTCATCTAAAGCTTGATTGCCTTTAACAAGGGGGCATGCTTACCTAACGTCAACTCCACTACGCGATGAGATGGTCCCCAAAGACAATCTATACGACGAGCTAGAAAAGTTAGAAATGGTGGTAGGTGGCAGCTCGCCACAAATGCGAAATGAGGATAGGTTGGAGTTCGTGGCTGGGGATTGTATTTGCTAGAGAAAATGTTGTAAAGACATGCCCCAAGAAAAGTTAACCAACAAGATACCAACAGTCAAGGGTTAAAAGAGAGCAAAGATAGCAGGGTGTTTATCAGGTCTCTCAGAACCAGATAACAACTACATTTTGGCAAACGCAGTAAAGGCTGCGATCCAAAATAGACCTGCATATTCAATTGAATATGATATGAAACATAGCTCTTTTCTCCCCCGTAACTGACAGGTGTTGTAAACAAAGAAAAGGTTAAATATGGATAGTTCGTTGTGGTGTAAAGGAAAAATAGCTAGGTTTATCTATATATCTATAAAAGTGCGAATGTGTGTGAGGACACTTCCTAACCTATACACTCAACGAATTTTTTATCTACAGACTTGAAATTTGATATATAAGGCATTCAAACATGTGAAAAATTGACATGTGTGGGTGATAGGATTTTTATCTGTTTGTCAACTGTCTTACGAATGCGCATGCGTAGCCGTGAAACATAGTACCTTCTTTTGTTAAAAATAAGTAAGTTGGAAAGCATTTCGCAAGGCAGTGTCAAGTTGGTCTAGTGGTTATCGTACTTGGCTCACTGTCAATAGGCTTTGGTTTCGATCTCGGGTGGAGTATATTTTCCTACAAGAAGTGAACTGTTTACAAAAAAAGCTTAATACTGGCATGTACATGTTGATTAAAATATGTTTATGCACATTTTATGACCGGGTAACGCCGTATAGATATATTTGTATTTTATGTTGCGTTCTCTTATGTCGCAGTACTAAAGTTTTTGTTAACTTTTATTTCACATATACAGATACAGAATAGCACAATTATAAAAAATATGCATTACTAAAGACATATTTTCTACAATTATATTCTTTATTACCTGGTTTAAACTTGGCCAATAGACCATTCGCGATTAGTTTAAACTGTAAATTTATGTTAATTTTCAACTTTCCGAATGCAGAGTCGGTTACAATTGCAAAATGAGCCTACAATAATGGACAATGCGAATTTTTATTAGCTAAGTATTTATAAATCACTTTAGCGAGGTGGTGCGTAATTTATTTCTCTACCATACTAGAAAATTACTTCGACATGAAACTATCTTACATATCTACATAGGTAAAGAGAGTAGAAATTGGATCTTCGCTTTACTTTTGGAAGCCGCGTAACCCTCGCTTCTTTTATTATGTCCTTTAGTCCTCACATTCCTTGAGCTATGTTTCTGGCAAAGACGGAAATATCATTGGTTTCTTAGTCAGAATCTATTCTATCTAATACTTATCGTTGGCAATTTTTTTTATATTAAAGTATATTTTTAGCTCTTACATCAAGAGGCATCATGTCTTGTCTTGAGCGAATTCCATAAAAGTGTCACTATTCACCTATACACGGAGTATTGTTGCCACGTCTGGACGATGTATCTACCACTAGTCTCTCTCTTTTAGTCAAGGTCCCAAAAAGTCGCAAATCTAATAGATTCCGCATTATTGGCCAAACTCCAATCTTTCTGCCTGTATTATAAGTACTTTAATGGAATGTGACATGAACTGATAGCAATTGTGCCAACGTGATCTTACTCCCAAGCAACCCAACATGTAGCAAAATCCCACCTCTTCACTGTTGATGGCCTTAGATTCCAGAAAACCTATTTTATAGTTTCTTTCATAGGCCTGCTAGACTTTTGAATTCTCTCTTTGTTTCCTGCTTTCTTGACAATACTGACATACGAAAGTTTAAATACGATACGAACAAGCATTTCGCTACTCAATTCCTCAAAATCCACTGTTCGGCATAATGCAAAATGGTAGCACCTTACGTCCAACTGGCAATACGTCTTCTTTTGGGTAAAAAAAAAACAGAAAGAAACGATCAGAAAGTCTTCTTTTTTAGTCCCAGCATAACAATAAAAGTTCAGTCCAACAAACACTGGACTATTGTGATGGCGGCACCTTTTTTCTTACGAACTGCTTTCTTGTTCTGTTTAATTCTAGGAGGCCTATCATTCAAGGTCTGACTAAGACTCATTCACTGGGGAATGCCGAGGGATTTCTAATGAAACTCACTGTGTAATGATAATTATCGGTATTTTTACATTCAACAAAACATATAAATAATATATATATATATATATATTAAAATTATATATAGATATAGATATGGAGATGAGTATTGGCTGACGAGAACTTGATATGGGTATCTAAAAACGGTTCTAATTATCAGGTCTCAAACCGACGGTACCAATGACTTGTCTCATTTAAAACTTTCTGTAAACAAAAAATATATATAAATACGACCTTATTTCCGGATTTTCCTTATAATTGAGCACTCTGCTGGATTTCTTTTCCCAAAAAACTAATTATATATATATATATATATATATATATATATATATATATATATATATATATAATTAGTATATATATATACTAGCATGGGTGCCCGGCGTTGCCCGGGTGTTTGGAGGTGTATGCTGAGCAAAAAAAAGGGGTAATTTTTTAAACTTTGACCCCTATTATGACCCCTGAAAATTTATTTTTTTGGCCTCAAATCAAGTTATTAAGTTAGATCCATGTCCACGGAACCTATATCTAAAATTTCAAGGGTGTAGACCCAAAATTGTCGGAGAAGTTTGCTAGAGTTCTCAAAGCTCAAATCGTTGAACTTTGACCCCTTAATCGCCAAATTTCTGGCTAAAAACCGATCACATAGATTTTTCCAAATCTCAGTACCCTGTATAATTTCGAGTCTGTAGACTAAAAATTGACAGAGTTATTTCGTAGGGAAATGTACATAGACACACACACACACACACACACACACTTTCACTTTTATAGATATGTAGATTTAAAATTTGAGTCTGACAGAATGACAAAGTGATATTGCAAACCGATATATTAAACAAACGAACTTCAAAGAGACAAATGAACACATAAGTAAAAAAAAAAAAATGTATTAGAAAACATTTCTTGATTATTCCACGTTTTTTTTTACAGACCTGACGACTGAGGTTCGCTCTTAATAAAAATTGTTTTTTATAGTCTTAATTTTGACTTCCTTTTTCATAAAAAACTAAAAGAAATCAAGAAGGAAAAGAAATTTAATTTTATTCTTTTTTCATTAATTTCTTTCTGTGCAAAGCAATTCTTTCAAACTTAATCTGTTTCCAAAATGTTTTTATTTCATTCCCCTCCCCCTTCATTCATTTTCCTCCGCATCCTGGCAAGTATTAAAATAAACCATTTATAATATTTATTTATGGATTTATGTACTTATCATTTCTTTTGTATCGGTAAATGAATTCTATGCACCCACCATGTTTAAGTTTGGGAGTAAAAAATGTACGATGAACAGAAGGATAGGGAAAATAATGTATATAAATACGCAATCATAGGTCATTATAAACATCATATACATTTACAAAACTTCCAAATTGGATTGAAATAAAGAACACGATGATTTATACTGAAACTCATCTAATATTAATAATAAAAAAATAATAAAAAAAACACAAGTTGTTTGTTTAAGTATTATAAGCAATTAAATATTTCGTTGTATTATAGATTTTAAAGATTAGAATGCGTTCTTTAATTACTTATAAATTACATTTTAAAAAGTGAAGGAACACGATTTGATTTGTAGTAAAATTGAAGTTTATTTAATAAAATTAAATGAAAATTATGCATGTAAGAATATGAATATTTGAAGCAGAACACAAGCAAAACATTTGATATGAGTTAAGACAATAAACAAATATTAAAATTAAACAATTTTTTTAATCAAAATGATTTTTTTTTAATCAAAATGAACCACAATATTTTTAAATACAAATGAACCACAATATTTTTTCAAAATCAAAAACAATATTTTTAATGGGTTTGTATTACTGTACACATAGATTCGAAAAAGTTGCCAAAAACAAATATATAACAAATAAATGTTATCAAAGGCAAGATAAGTTACTTTTCTACCAAACTGGATATATTTTTCGTATTTTTATTCAATGTAACATGTTTATTCAGCTCGAAAACCATACAGTGTTTACCGATGTATTGGAAAATTCAAGATGGCGTCTTAGTCCCTCTTGAACACGGTAAGTTTGGGAAAAGGTGTTATAAATAAAAAACTGAATAAAATACTGTTAAAAACTCGCTCAATATGTTACCGTGACATAGGTTGACATATATTCGGCGGGTTTTTAATAGTATTTTTTCTAGTTTTTTATTTATAACACCTTTTCCCAAACTTACCGTGTTAAAGAGGGAGTGAGGCGCCATCTTGAATTTTCCAATACATCGGTAAACACCGTATGGTTTTCGAGCTGAATAAACATGTTACAATGTAATAAAAACACGAAAAATATATCCAGTTTGGTAGAAAAGTAACTTATCTTGCCTTTGATAACATGTATTTGTTATATATTTGGTTTTTGACAACTTTTTCGAATTTATGTGTACAGTAATACAAACCCGTTTTTCGAGCTGAATAAATATGCTACATTGCATAAAAACACGAAAAATATATCCAGTTTGGTGGAAAAGTAACTTATCTTGCCTTTGATAACATTTATTTGGGTAATCTCCAAAAATACCGTTAGGGCTTACAACATGGCCGCCAGAAGAGTCAACAAAAAACTGCGAATAAAATATATAAAACTCGTAATTTCTGTTTTTAAAGTGGGTTGTCAATTTTCTTTATGAAATATACTTCCAAAATAAACTATTACAGTCGTTTAAAACATAATAGAAGTATTATTTTTTATTTTTTAAAAACAATGTTTACAAAATGTCTACGAACGTGCGTAGACATTTTGTAAACATTGTTTGGTTGCCATAACAACGTGACGGTAGTGAACGTGTGTGTGTGCGTGAGTGCGCGTGTGCTTGCTAGTACTACTATTAAGTTTGTCGGAGCGTTTGATTTCGTGTAGTTTAGTTTAGTTTAGGGGGGCGGAAATTGGGAGAAAAAAACGCAAAAGAGTTATATAGAAACTACACATTAAGTCCTTTAATATTTTCTCTTTCTTTTTCCAAAGAAAAGGTTTGAAGGACTTAATATAGATAGTTTCTAAACTTTAAAAGTGAAAGGCAGAGTATGCCCTGCTCAACACGGCGAACAAGACGACACTGAAGTTTAAAACACAGAAACAGTTATTTATTAAGTGCTCACAAATGCAAAACATTTGATGGTACATCATTTGCATGTCGAATTTTTTATGGGACGTGTTGCTTGAAAGTTAGTGATGGACACTCAACGTATTACATTCTACAACTACATTTTAATAAATAATCATAGAATAATTATAATGGGGGCGAAGAACATTATTTCAGATAGAAGACAGCATATGAAAAATCAACACGGAGACTGTGCGCAAAATAACACTGTTGAACAACCAGTGAAAATTGTTTGGTAAATCGATGAGTAATGTTACTGAAGGTAAATAAAGGAAAACAGAGTATCTATGTACTGAAGTTTCTGTACTTTTAAAAATAAAAATATAATTTTTATAGTAGATTTTACGATATCCAAACGTTACATTGTTACAAAGGGTTTCATGATCGAGAGGCGGCTTTAAACAAATCATCGGGGCCGATATGCAATGGTCTTAATTAATTTTTGTTGTTCTTGTTGCTGGTTGGGGTGGGGGCAAAAAAATCCCAGCGAGTATAGAGAACTGAAAACGTAGGTTTCTGCGTATCATAAGGATCCGTTTTCAAGTCTTTATAGTATATTTATCCGTAACCAAAGAGAAAATCTTTTAGGACTTAATGCAGTTTCTATCTGATTGTTTCCCTATTTTTCTCCCACTTGTCCATGCTGTATTTCCATTTCATATATTTTTCTTAATCATTATTAACTTCAATTTTAGCTCTGTTGAGCGAGGTGCGAAACTAGTCAGCTAGCTTTTCACTTTTGTTTATTTTTATATTCACCTTGATTTTCTAAATTAAGTTTGTACATAGCTCTTATATTATTGCGACCCCTAATATATATATATATATATATATATATATATATATATATATATATACTTTTTTAGGTTAAAATTTAATAATCAATACAATTTCTAGCTTTTCATTTTTGTTTATTTTTTTAATTCACATTAATAATTAAATTCGGTCTGTACACAGCTATTATTAAATTTTGACTTCTAAATATATATATATATATATATAGAGAGAGAGAGAGAGAGAGAGAGAGAGAGAGGGAGGGAGATTCGGGAAGCCTCAGCAGCCACATCTGACGTGACTTTTGACTGCAGCCGCTCTGGCCAAACCTTCTTGTTCCGCATCGGGCTCATCAGCCACAAGCGTGCCTGCAGTCCACGTGGAAAACCCCTTTCATAAAATCTTCGTTTGCTAAGTACTGCCGATATATATATATAAGGCAGCATGCGTTCCGCAGATTCAACCGATATAAGTCCAGCTCAAATAAACAGAAGTTTATAGAAGCTAGAAATAATTGTAAGAGAGTGATAGACACAGCTAAGTCAGATTACTCTGAAACCACCAGAAAGCGCATCGAAGCACAGAAATTAGGAACCCGGGATTTTTGGAAAATCTACAACAGCGTAGTTAATAATGGACAGTCAATTATTCCCCCACTAACAAACAATCATGAGGTTGCTTGCACGGCAACTGACAAGGCTAATCCGCTTGCCAGTCGGTTTGCCTCAAACTCCACACTGAACTCGGTACACCACTCACTCCCTGATTTTCCTCTGCGAACAGACGCCACACTTGACGACTTGAAAATCACCCCTTCTCAGGTACATGCTATTATAAAAAACCTAGACACCTCTAAAGCATGTGGACCAGATCTCATCCTGGCTGTGCTATTAAAAAAATGCTCTGCCGAGGTTGCTCCAGTTCTGTCCAAACTTTACAATAAATGCCTTAACGAATCTTGTTTTCCCGACTGCTGGAAAACCGCCTCTGTGGTACCAGTCTTCAAGAATTCTGGTGAAAGAACTGACCCACTAAATTATCGCCCCATTAGCCTCCTCCCGCTTTTCGCCAAAATATTTGAGTCCTTAGTTAATAAAGCCCTAGTCCAGCACCTAACAGCTGCTAAACTCTTGACTGACAAACAATATGGATTCAGGCAAGCCCGTTCAACAGCAGATATCTTAACTGTAGTTTCTGAACGTATATACCGTTCATTGGATAAAACAGGGGAGGGTAGAGCGGTGGCCCTTGATATATCTAAGGCTTTTGACAGGGTATGGCACGATGGTCTTCTAAGGAAAATTAGATCATATGGAATCACTGGAAGAATTCATAACGTAATTAAATCCTTCTTAAGTAATAGAAAAATCAAAGTTGTCCTCGACGGACGTACATCCAAACAATATGACATAAATGCGGGAGTGCCTCAGGGGTCTATCCTTGGACCTCTATTGTTCCTGATATTCATAAACGACCTCCCTGATAATATTGTTTCGGAGATGGGTATATTTGCCGATGACACCACTCTCTATAACAGATATGAGGGGAAAACAAATGAACACATATCCAAGGAAATGGCAGAAACACTAGAGGATGATCTCCAATCCGTAGTGGAATGGGGACAAAAATGGTTGGTCTCATTCAATGCTGCTAAGACTAAGCTTGTTTCCTTCAATAACTACAAGAAACCTTCTCTACCACCAATAGCAATGGCCAAGAACACATTGCCTGAAAGTACTTCTTTTAAACTCCTCGGCCTAACGTTTACAGGGAATATGAACTGGAATAGATACATTGATAGCATTGCCAAGGCTGCTGCAAGGAAGGTTGGCTCCCTCTACCGTGCTAGAAAACTACTTACGCCTGCCAGTATCCTATACCTCTATAAGGCAACCATTCGCCCATGTATGGAGTACTGTTGTCACATCTGGGCTGGTGCATCTGCTGCTTGTCTCTCGCTCCTGGACAGGGTTCAAAAAAGAGTCGCAAACCTGATAGGTCCTGAACTGTCATCTGGGCTTCAACCTCTGTCCCATCGACGAGATGTTGCATCCCTCTGCCTGTTCTACAAATACTTTAATGGTGAATGCTCTGACGAACTGCAAACACTTGTACCTCCCCGACGTAACTACCCCCGACAAACCCGACAAGCTACTAAGTCTCATCCCTTTACAGTGGAGATCCCTAGGTGCAAGAAAGCCTTTTACTCCAATAGTTTCTTCCCCAGAACTGCGGGTCTTTGGAACTCCCTTCCGGGATTCTGCTTTCCCAACTGCAATGATATGCAGAAGTTCAAGTGTAATGTTAACAAACATCTTTCTACTCTTCTCCCTTCATAATGACCCCGCTAATTAATTCCCTAATAGTAGCCCCCTGCTTCAAAGTGGCACTGTGCCTTGTTTGGGGTGAAAATTGAATAAAATATATATATATATATATATATATATATATATATATATATATATATATATATATGTATGTATATAAAATTTAAATAAAACTTTCATGAGCAAAGATACTTTTTCTAGAACTGCTTGTCTGTTGAATGCAATACTTCCCAGCGGACTGCAGCCCTCTTACATAATCAATTTCTGCCCAATCAGTGCCATCATTACCGATCATCACTAATTCAATCCGTATCTTCAATTTGCTTTTGGACTTGGTAAGTGGTGACGTCTTAGTAAAAAAAAAAACGAAACATGAAAACGAAGCATGATTCAGACTCAGCTTGAATGATTTGACGATGTCGAATTCTCCACTAGTATGAAAACAATGTTTAAACCTGTTATTTTTAACTAAAATTTGAATAAAAATTAAATAGTTTGAATAAAATTCTAGACGAACCTGTTACTTGTATTAGATCGAATGTAAATTGACATCAGAAAACAAATTAACAGGGTAAAAGAACACTAGTTTTGATTGCAGAGAAAGTGTTCACAAAATAAGTTCTCTCTTTCCGTTTTGCTCTCTCTCTCTCTCTCTCTTTCAATATCTCTCTCTTTCTCTTTCAATATCTCTCTTTCTTTCTCTCTCTCTCTCTCTTTCAATCTCTTTTTTCATTTCTTAAGTTCTGATCTCTTTACCTATATAGACATAATAACTTTTTGATTTGATTGCAAGCCTTCGTTTCTAACGTGCTCAAATATGGATTTTTTAATGCAACATAATTGGGACTCGTTGATCTCGCTAGCAAAGTAATAAACGGTTCCCACTTAGTTTAAGACATTGTTTTCTCTTAGATATTGTGCGTTCCATACAGTAGATACTGAAAATTAAACACATATAAGTGTAGTATATCTAAAATATCCTCCTCGATGCTTACGGCTTGTTTATTCCGTCGGTAGAACAAGTTGGTCGTTTCTCTATAGTTGTGCTCTGGCCGAATTTTCATATTTCGCCTGGTAGCTGCAACCATGTATAATCAATATATCTATATAAGTGAAATTGTCCGTCTGTGTGTGTCTGTCTGTGTACATTTCCCTACTGAATTTCTCTGTCAATTTTCAGTCTACAGACTCGAGATTTGACATAAGGGCTATTGAGATTTGGGAAAATCTTTTTAATCGGTTTTTGGCCAGAAATTTGGCTGCCAAGGGGTCAAAGTTCAACAATTTGACTTGTGAAAACTCTACCAAACTCCTCCGCCAATTTTGGATCTAAAAAAATGAAATTTTAGATGTATGTTACCTGGACATGCGTCAAATTTTTTAATATATATACATATGCGTATAAAGTTATGAACAATACATGGGACCCGTGCAAATCCGTTCTGAATTGCGTGTGTGACCACTATATTTTCCTTTTTTTAATGAACAGTGTGCCAATGAGACAACCGAATGGTGTAAAGCAGGCATTAAAGTACATGTTCCCATACGAATGTATTACAGCAAGCTCCACTCACCCCCATGATTTACTGTGGGCTGTCACTGCACAAAGCATTCTGCCTGTTCATACAGTCAAATACAAATAGGCAAAAATTTATAGATGCTAGAAATCATTGCAAGAGTGAAATAGACCCAGCTAAAAGAATACATGCTGGATTAACCAGGAAACGCATATAATCGCACAAAATAGGAACTCGTAATTTTTGGAAAATGTATAATATTGTATTGAATAAAGGATAATCAGTAATTCCTCGACTAACCAACAACCAGAATGTTGCATGCACGACAACCGAGAAGGGGGAGCTTGCCCTACGATTCACCTCCAAGTCCAACTTAGAGACAACAAACTACTCCCTCCTAAATTCCCCTATGCGGACTGAAGCTACTCTTGATGATCTATAAATAACTCCTTCTCATGTTCGCGATATCATAAAAACCTATACACCTGCAAGGAGCATGGTCCTAATTTCATCCCTGCTATACTAATTTAGAAATACTCAACTGATGTAGCTTTCCAAACTCTACAACAAAATGCCTGGCTTAATTATGCTTCCCAAATAGTTGGAAGATGATACCACTTTACAAGAATTCTGGTGAAAGGATTGAACCTCTCAATTATCGTCCTATTAGACTCCTCTCCCTTTTCGCAAAATCGTTGAGACATTAATCAATTAAGCACTAATCCATCATCTCGCAAAATCTAGTCTTCTCTATGACAAACAATAAGAATTTAAACAATTTTGTTATTCTGCAGATATTTAACAGTCATCTCAGAACGCATATACCATATATTCCATAAGGCGGGCGAAGCCATGGCTATAGCCCTTGATATATCCAAGGCCTTTAACAAAGTCTGGCATGAAGAGCTGGTCATGGAAAATAAATCGTACGATGTAACTGAAGGAATAATAAATATAATTAGATCCTTCTTAGAAAATAGGACCATCCAGGTTGTCATTGATGGATGTACATCCAAACAGCATAACATTAATTCGATAGTGCCTCAGGGGTCGATCCTTGGACACTACTATTCCTTATATTCATTAACAACCTCCCTGATAATCTTGTGTCCAAGATCGGTATATTTGATACTGATGATGATACAACATTATGTGTGAGGTAAGAAGGGGTGAATACAAATCTAAGACAATGGTGGAATCTTTAGAAAATGGCCTCCAGACTGTAGTGGAATCGGGTCGTAAATGGGTGGTAACATTAAATGCTAGTAAGACTAATCGGCTGTCGTTTGAGAATTACAAAAAGCATTCCCAACCACCAATATCCATGATAATACCTTACCTGAGAATTTCTCCATCAAATTTCTCTTTAGTATTCACAGGCAATATGAACTGGAACAAATATATTGAGAGCATTGAGAAGGCTGCTACAAAGAAGGTAGTTTCCCTCTAGAAGACTATTTCACATCTGAGAGTATCCAGTACCTCTACAAGGCCACCATTCGCCTATGCATGAAGTATTGTTGTCATACCTGGGCTGGTGCACCTACAACTAGTCTCTCCGTCTATGATAGGGTAAAAAGAAGAGTCTCCAGTCTAATAGATACCGCTTTGTCTACTAAACTCCAACCCCTGTCTCATCGCCGCATTGTTGCATCCCTATGTCTGTTTTATAAGTATTTTAACAGAATGTGATCTGATGAACTCGTTGGAATTGTTCCCCTTCGACGTACACCCCCAACAAACCCGCTTAACAATAAAATCACACATATCTTCACTGTTGAGGTCCCTAAATGTCAGAAAACTTCTTCCTCTAATAGGTTCTTCTCTCGAACAGCTAGACATTGTAATTCCCTTCCTGCTGCCTGCTTCTCTGACTATACTTAAATGCAGAAGTTTAAATGTAACGTAGATCAATATATTGTTCATCCTCCCTAAACAGGATTCCAAATAGTAGCCTATTACCTCCAAGTGGCGATATACCTTGTTTGGGGTGAACGTGAGTAAAAAAAATCTCGGCAAGTTGAAATGAACATTTTGCATTTCAACTTGCCGACATATTTCTGTACACATTATTCATCCATCCAAACAAAGATTTACACGTTATATACAACCATCGGTGTATCATTACGATTTCCTGTTAATTTCAGTTCTATGTGACCAGTAGTTTGAGAGTTTATCGATTAAATAATTTCAAACACACACGTACATACATACATCTACTGTTTCATCTATATAGATTTGTCAGTTGAACATATGTGTGTGTGCAGTAGTAGAAGGAGGAGGAAGTCCTGTGCACGTGCCAGAATTATTTAAATCACATTAAAATTAAAACTAATACATTCACATGGTATCTTTTTCCCTTTGTCTCTCTCTTTCTCTCTATTAGTCTCTATCTTTCTTACTGCGCATTTATAATAAACAGAATAATTATAATAATTACTTTTTTTACTATTCAATTTTCATCCCAAACAAGGCACAGTTCCATTTTGATGTAAGAGGCTACTATCGGGGACATAATTTGCAGGGATATTATGAAGGGAGATGAGCAGCAAGATGTCTGTTCACATCACACTTGAACTTCTGCATGTCAGTGCAGTTGGGAAAGCAGAATTCCGGAAGGGAGTTTCAACGTCTAGCAGTTCTGGGGAAGAAACTATTATAGCAGAAGGTTTTCTTACACCTAGGGATCTCCACTGTGTAGAGGTGGGATTTAGCTGCTTGTCGGGTTTGTCGGAGATATTTACGTCGAAGGGGGGCACAAGTGCTTGTAATTCGTCAGAGCATTTCCATTAAAATACTTGTAGAACAGGCAGAGGGATACAACATTTCGTCGATGGGACAGAGGCTGAAGCTTAGATGACAGTTCAGGACCTCTTAGGTTGGCGACTCTCTTTTGAACCCTGTCCAGGAATGAGAGACTAGTAGCAGATGCACCAGCCCAAATGTGACAACAGTACTCCATACATTGGTTAATAGTTGCCTTATAGAGGTGCAGGTTACTTTCAGGCGTAAGTAGTTTTCTAGCACGGTAGAGACAAACTTCTTCGCAGCAGCATTGACTCTTTAAATTCCTAGAACTTATAGTTAAAACTCATAATAGCATTGCTATTATGTGCCGCGTTTGATGTGCGTGATTGCTCAATTATTCTGCTAACCTTACATATTTTGTTTAGTCAGTCTTCTTTTATATCCGAGGTACTTGTTAGAATCGTTCCATATTATGTTCCCCGTGAACCTTGATACTCAGGTTTACAAAAAACGCGAGCAACACTTGAAAACGTAATATTGAAACAATTTGTATATAATGTTGAAATGTGATCATGCCGGGGGGTGACTACCGAAATTCTTGTAGAGAGAGGAGAGAGAGTATAAATAAATAATTCTATTATATAAACACACTCATGCTAATGAGATAAAAGGGCACATTTAACAATTTAACGATAAAGAAATGTAAAGAGTTGGAACAGATTATATATAAAAAAGAAATGCCGTGCATATAAATATGTTCATTTCTCTGCGCTATGCATTTTATACCCTCTCTTTTCTTTCTTTTCTTCTTTTTCTTCACACGCTAAGCATTTTTCATCTTCTCTCTCGTACACGCGCATAAAAGCTTACTTATATTAAAATATCCCCCTGTCCATATCTAATATATTCTTCTACCTCTTTCATACAGCTACATTAAAATGTGCACGAACGTAGGGAAACGGAAGATCCCATCGTATTGACCAAACACGCAAGGTTCTCTTTAGCGCTGAGATTTACTAATATACTGATTTCTCTCCTCTATCAATCGAACTATAAAATACAGACGCATACATCACTCAAATCATACAGTCTATGATTTGCGATATAAAGGACGTCTACACACACGCGCGCGCCCGCGCATACACACGCACACGCACACATAAAAACACACACATACATACATACATACATACATATATACACACACATACACACAGACGCGCATCCTGAACTATCTTTAGCTTATTGAACTAAAGACAAACTTTGGTAGGAATGGTGCTCTAACGACACAGTTCGTTCTAAGATTTCCTTAGTTATTCATCTTCTTATTAAAGGGTCTCTGAGAAACAGACCCTTTAATAGAAAACGGATATATATATATATATATATATATATATATATATATATATATATATATATATATATAAGTGAACGTCTCTATGTTCTGTGCGGTCTGTCTGTCTGTCTGTCTGTCCGTCTGTGTACATTTTCTAACGCAATAACTCTGTCCATTTTCAGTCTACAGACTCGAAATTTGATATACAGGGTACTGAGATTTGGGATAATCTTTGTAATTGGTGTTCAGCCAGAAATTTGGCTGTTAAGGGGGTCAAAGTTCAACGATTTGACCTTTGAGAACTCTACCAAACTCCTCTGACAATTTTGGGTCTAAACACTTGAAACTTTAGATATAGGTTCCTCGGTCATGGATCTAACGAAATACCTTGATTTGAGCCCAAGATGTATGTTAAGGGGTCATAATAGGAGTCAAAGTTAAAAAAAAAAAATGACCGTTTTTTTTTTTCTTGCTCAACATACACATCCAAACATCCGAGCCACGCAGGGCTGAAATGCTAGTATATCTATAAAATGAACGTGTGTGTGTGTGTGTGTGTGTGTGTGTGTGTGTGTGTGTGTGTGTGTGTGTGTGTGTCTATGTCTGTGTCTGTGTATCTGTTTGTCTGTGTACATTTCTCTACGACGTAACTCTGTCAATTTTAAGTCAACAGACTCGAAATTTGATATACAGGGTATTGAGATTTGGGAAAATCTTTGTAATCCGTTTTCGGCCAGAAATTTGGCTGTTAAGGGGTCAAAGTTCAACGATTTGGCCTTTGAGACCTCTACCAAACTCCTTCGACAATTTTGGGTCTAAACACTTGAAATTTTAGATATAGGTTTCTTGGACATGGATCTAACTTAATAACTTCATTTGAGCCCAAAACAGTAAATGTTAAGGGGTTATCATAGGCGTCAATTCTATAAAAAAAATTTGACCTCTGCGGTCTCTACCAAATTACTCAGACAATTTCTGGTCTAAACATTTGAAATTTGACATAAAGGGTATTCAGAGATAGTGCAAGCTTTTTTATCGGTCTTGGTCGAAAAATTGAGCTGTCAATATATAATGTATGTATGTATGTATGTATTTATGTATGTATGTTTGCATGTCTACCTAAAACTTTCGACAGGGGCGACGGATTTTTCGTATCGTTTTGAAGTTCTACCTTTCAGACGACAAAAATCGAACAATTGGCTAAAAATATTAATATATTCACTTTTAAACTGAGGTCGCTTTTTTCGCCGATATTTTTTATAGTCATCCTCTCCTTTCGATTGTCTAGACTTAATTTAAACCCACGTCACTTCCAGTTTGGCGTTGGTCGTAACAGCAAAGACGTCAGGTTTTCCCCCGTTCTTTTCTTCCTTTGCGGTACGGGTTTGAGCCTGCCTTCCTACTACCACTTTTTTTTTTTTGCTCAACATACACTTCCAAACACCCGGGCAACGCCGGGCTGAAATGCTAGTGTATATATATATATATATATATATATATATATATATATATATATATATATATATATATATATATATACTGTCACACTGGTTAAGTCGATTAGTCTGGTTATCAGCCTTTTGAACAATAGCATGTGTAGTTCACTCTCACGATTGATGGATGCCTTGAATTCGTCATTCTTTACTTTATCTCTCGTCATTCTTTACTATCTCTCTCTCTCTCTCTCTCTCTCTCTCTCTCTCTCTCTCTCTGTATATATATATATATATATATATATAGTAAGACTTTCTCAGAATGACTGAATTAAAAAAATAATATGCAAGTACCTGCATTTTATCTCTTTATATCGGTTATTTTGAGAAAGTATTGAGATAAAGATTAAACATTAATGCATATATCATTTTAGTTTGCCTTTATTTGTTTTCCTTTCAGTTATAATATTATTTTTAATTCATTAAGAATTCATATATATATATATATATATATATATATATATATATATATATATAACCCTAATTAGCTTTTCAGAGAGAAAGCACACTAAAGGTTTGAATGTAAAGAATTACTCTTGCTTGATAAAAGAAAACAATGATAAATACAAATTAAGTATTATCAGTATTTAAAAATTATTAATCAGGAATATTCATGATGACTGACGATGACTTACATGGTTACCGGCGAATCATTCCTTTTTATCGCGAATTTGTGGCATCATGAGACGATCTAAACCTAGAAGACCTTTAATGTATATATGTCTGTGTTTGTGTATGCATGTATGAAGTGCGAGCGAATAATTCTACTATAAGAATATTATAGAGCGAAACATGTTTGTGTTGATGATTCGTGTGTTAACTAGTGTGATAAGGTCAAACATCAATTAACGATAATGCAAAACATTCTGTAAAAACGAATTGCGCACACTTCAGTACTAACAGTGTTGATACGAATATTAAAATTTCAATTATACGTGGGTTGTTGCCGATAGTATACTGATTAGAAGAATTGATATAGCAGTAGTTTCGTTACCGAAGTTCTTTGACTGTTTAACTATAGTGAAGAGTTGTGATATAAGGAATAACTTTGTCTGTTGAAGGCTATATAGTAGTGAGTTAAATTTCAAAATTATAAAACTCAAATGACCTTGCAACGTTGTTTGTAACCCAACATCCGGTTTAGGATTCCGGTTGCGCATGCGTAATTTTGCAAAATTTTACCTGCGCACTGAAAAAAATTATTCTCCATTTTTTAATACACTTTTTTTAAAAACATTCATGCATTTTCTTCTCCACTACCACCATGAATAAATAACCCCGAAAAAATATATATACGAATATATTTTTTACCAATAACTACTTTTTAAGGCACTTCGTCACAGATACAGTATGGCCTGTTAAAAGCGATTTTAATTTCTATTCAATGCCGATAAAACGACAAACTACTGAGAAAACCAAAGCATTTAAACCAGAGAAGATAATAAAACTAATCATTCGTATGGTCTCATAGTATCACTGTCCTTGCTCGGCGTTGTCAGGGAATAGTTTCATTTTCAACTTTTTTTTTAAATAAGATGTTAAACTTTAAATTGCGATATCATCTGATCATTAAATTATTAACTGGACGAAATTGTTATAAAACTATAATTTTGTTAATGTAACCTGGTTTTCAAATTCTATTGGATGTAAATAGCCTGAAAAACTTCAATACATGAGTAGTTGCTGAAGATTGTAAAAAGGCTAATTTAAATGACTTTCTATTCGACAGTTTAAAGACTTCTAAATTACAAATTTTAAAAGATCACGAAATAATTGAAAATTTGAATGAATCAAAGAAAAAAAAATGAAAAGTAAAATGACCGACTTTACAAATGAAACAGATATGTATTCTGATGGATTTAATTTTGCAATTAAATTATCTTTCAAAATTACGTTTGTTTTAGTACTGTACCAACCACCCTATTGCATTTGATTAATAAACTAAAAAAACTGTACTTTAATGTGTAATTATTAAGAGTTACACTGTAACGAGAAATATATGCACTTAGAACCTTTTTTACCCACACTCTTAACATAAATAAATACGAAAACATTTTTTTTTTAATTTTCCGTTACAAATACAAAAAAAAACGTTTTCGCCCATAAAACGTTCATTAAAATACAACACCATAATACGTTTCTGGCGTCCCAAATCGGTATAATAGCTGCATAAACACACGTTCTTTCCATCGATACTTTTTATAATTGTTTATTTTTGAAACATAATCTCCAATCTTATCCCAAATCTATAAGAGAATCATTTTTTTTAATGTAACAACACCCTAAACCATTTCATTGATCAATTTGCATAATTTAAACACAAAAAATTATTTAGAAAATGTGACAGAGTTATCCCCCTTACACTACTAATAACCACGGAAATAATGCGGCCCTTTATAACTAGAGGGCGTGATTAAAATCTTTTTTCTTCTTCCAATTTTTTAAAAGTCGTCTGCTTATATTCTTATTGCCGATTTTCTAGTAGCTGATTAACCTTACCATAGCTTAGCATACCCTGCATTTTATCTGCACACGCCAAACGGAAATCCGGATCAGTAAATGCACACGTTCCTATTACATTAAATAGTGTTTTCCTTTGTTGTTTTTAAACAGCAAATACTTGAATCTATTCGGTTATTTTTTTACACATATTAAATCCATTTTTTTACAAATTTAATATTTTAAATTCTTCATAGGTTGTTAAACAAAGCTGTAAAAATTATTTTACATTTTTTGTAGAACAAGTGTCACGCTCATACATGAATTCCATAGCTAATATAACATACTGACCCAACGGGTCACGGATAGTCTAGTATAATTATAAAACTAAAATGACCTTGTAACGATGTATGTAACCCACTTTCCGATTTACGACATCCGGTTGCGCATGCGCGCATGACCTGTGCACTGAAATAGTAACGTTATTATTTCGAAATTATTATTTAACATGGGAAGAGAGGGGTTTAAAATAACTTATACGTAATACAGAAATGAACGATGAAAAAAAACAGGCAGTATTAACAATTTTTTATTTGGATAATTTAAACGCGAAAAAAAGCCAAAAGAACAATTGGGACGCTGAAATATTAACGTTATTATTTCGAAACTATTATTTAACATGGGAAGAGTGGGGTTTAAAATAACTTAAACGTAATACAGAAGCGAACGCCGTAAAAAAAAGCAGATATATCAAAATTTGAATTTAACTATAATAAGTATTATGGTATCTGTTTAGTAACACATTTACCTATATATATGGCCAACCACTTATAATTCAGTAACTGTAAAAAAAATTTCCAAAATAATCAATTATAATAAACAGAAAGACTCATAGAAATCTATCTATATTCTTTTTTCATTTTAATATACTTTCATAGAAATGTTTCTCTTATGTCAAAAAAAAAAATTTTCTTTACGTCACAAGTGTCACGCTCATACATGAATTCCATAGCTAATATAACATACTGACCCAACGGGTCACGGGTAGTCTGGTATATATATATATATATATACATATATATATATATATATATATAATTATTTCCACATCCAGACAACGTTGCAGTTCACAAGAGCCATGACAGCTAACAAACCGGAAGTCCAACACTCGAGTTTCGCCCTCATTTGGGTTCATCAGTAAGACACATGAGAACTCGGGACTCGAAACCTGAGCCTCTTGCATTCAAGGCGAGCGCTCTACCAACTGAGCAAACGCACCACACATAAGAAAGTCTATAAACTAACACAGATCAAGAAAATCGCGACGAAATCCGATATATATATATATATATATATATATATATATATATATATATATATATGTATATACATATATATATATATATATATATATATATATATATATATATATTCGAGTTCTCTAGATTTTCATCTTACTTTTTAACTACTTCAGCATTTTTGTTTCGTCTACATGATGCAATTCATAATAATATCTATTTGCCTCTGATGGGTTGTTTAATGGTATAATGGACAAAACACAAGACAGCATCTATGAGATAAATATAGTCATTTGTCGCTACATAAGCACTTTTGTTAGCGAACTGAAATAATAACGTTATTATTTAGATTATTTAGAAAGACATTCTTAACATGGGAGGGGAGGGTGTTTCGTAATTATTCTGTTCTTTCACTTAAAAACTAATAAAAAATGATATCGGAAAACTTCAATTAAACTTAAAAATACGATTTTAAAACATAGCACGGTAACAAAAGAGCGTAAGATCCAATTCGTCTATAAGGGAAATAATTATATATATATATATATATATATGTGTGTGTGTGTGTGTGTGTGTGTGTGTGTGTGTGTGTGTGTATGTCTGTGTCTGTGTCTGTGTCTGTGTGTCTATCTG
Source organism: Euprymna scolopes (assembly GCF_053919585.1). Taxonomy (NCBI): domain Eukaryota; kingdom Metazoa; phylum Mollusca; class Cephalopoda; order Sepiida; family Sepiolidae; genus Euprymna; species Euprymna scolopes. Next base: position 28,161,350 of record NC_136485.1, read on the forward strand.
TCTGTGTTTATATTGTACCTTTATAATTATATGTATATGTACATGCCTGTGTATGCATATATATATATATATATATATATATATATATATATGCTTCTGTGTGTATGTATCTGTTTGTTGAGTGTGTGTATTGTTATCTTGTTTATATCGTAAAAAGGGTGTCCGACAATGTTTTCATAAGACTACATTGTAACACATATCGTCGTTAGCCCCACTCAGCCCTGCCGTTGCCGTGCGAGGTTAGCCTCTCGTGTTTCGGTTCTGTCAACGACTTCCATTTTTAGCACACGAAAATGAAGAGATGATCGATTTTCTCCCTCCATAGATATCATGTAATATTTGTTTACAAACCTCGTCTATTTAAATAGCAACCTATTTGCATGGAAAAGCAAATCATTCCAAAAGTAATTAAAATAATTACCCGCATATCTATACTAGTAGGATTACCTGGCAATGGCTGCGTTGCTGGAATATTGTTACATGTAAAAATATAGCAGAAGCTAAAAAGCACATTTCATTTCAAAAATAAATTCTTCTTCAGCTCCTAACACTTTTAAAAATACATAAAACCTAAGTCATCACACTCCCTGTAACGACTACTACCTAAGCTTCAAATTTCATTTAAAAAACTGTATAGTAGCTTGTAAGTTTTTTTTAATCCAAGGTACCAGTATTTTAGTGTGGGTTTCTTGAGTTTCTTTGAGCTCTCAAAATAAATCACAAATAGCTCATTACACTTGATGTCGCATGCAGTATATATGGTCCTAAATTTCAAGTACTGTTTGGCTCTATCCCAGCTCACAATAAATTAATAATACTAATTAGAATTCCTTTAACGTATACAAATACCAGTTCAAAAGTAAAGCCTTTTATTTTGTTTTAAACTCAAAAAGTTGAAGAGCTAAGAAGTTGGGAGGAGTACAATTAACACGAGCGACCTTTTGTACACCAAAATTTATTTTTCTACATAGCACCATTCATTGCATTTTGGTTAGTAATTCAATAACGGATCAACGCTTCTGGCGCAGGTTCATGAAAGGTGTTGCTTTCTTAAAGTCTCACGTTTTTTTACAAAGGCATCACCACATTATTAAGGCCAAGAGGCCACTCAAGGATAAGGGTTAAAGAGTGTACAGTGGAAATTGGACAATATAGTAATCGTTAGTAATGAAAATTCGGTAAATTTGATGATTTATATGGAACGGCTCATCAAGAACTTATTTACGTTAGACTTGAACACAACCATATTGTAGTCAGCCGGAAAACAGGAAAACGGAAGACAATTCCACAGGCGTGCAGTTCTAAGAAAGAAGCTTTGTTCATGGAATCTACGCACAGATAAAGAGTGGGGGGGAATTATTGATAGTGTTTACAGCTAGACGAGTGTTTCTTGTGAAAGTTTGGCGAGGGGGGACCATAGATTGAAGCTCAGTCGAACACTTTCCATGAAAATAACGATACATCAGAAACAAACTCGCAACATCTCTTCTGTGAGATAGAGGTTGCAAGGAAGAGAAAAGGACATCTCCTACGAGGCTACGAAGTCTACTTTGAACTCTATCAAGGCAGGCCAAGTTCTTTCTAGCAGCTCCTGCCCAGATGTGGCAACAGTATTCCATCCTTGGACGTATCTGGCTCTTATATATTATATTATATCGTCAATATTAGCAGCAGGTACATTCATGCATCAGTTTAATTATCATATACCATTCAATTTGCAATCCACTCTGATCCATTTGAGCGAAATAAAAAATAGAAAACATTACTTTTGGAACCCTCCTCGTACTTTGTCTGCGTTAAATGTTCAGTAGTTCAATAGATTCACTTATTTTGAATGGTGAGTTTTGTATCCCACAAAAAAATAAATCAAATTTCATCAAACGCTGTCCGTTTCATTTTTTTACAAATCAATCCGCTTATTTCTTAATACACTAGACCATTTATTTACAAGGTGTATTCACATTTATTTACATTCAACCACTTTGTTGTCAACAAGATTAATTTAATACAACATTAAATTCCTATGTATATTCTAAATTTCACAAAATCATTTTAGTAACATTTTAATAATTGAGTATCTTTATTTTCAGATCTCATTCAGCCTCTTTGTTTACAGTAAAAATGAATAAACACACAACTAATTACACTATATTTTAAATTCCTAATTTCATGAAAATGTTAGAGTATATTTTCGCCCATGAATACATTTATTTTTAACGAGACATTCTTCCCTATTTGCTCATTTAGCGTAAAATTAAATTAAATTAGATGTAGAAGGAGCGTCATAGAAATTATGAATGACGGCTTAAGGAAAATACTATTTCAAAAGAATGGAAACTAGATGATACTAAAATAAATACGTTAGGGTGTTACAAACGCGTATCACTCGGTTCAACGGATACTATTACAGACATAAACGAACTAATCCATTATGAGGCGAAATTTGTTACCACAAAGTTACAAACATTAATGATCTTCCAAATCACATCCTTACATCATTTGTAGACATTTATGCTGACGACACTACCATTTATGGTAGCACATCTAAGACAGTAAACGACCAAGTTCTCTCCAATTCTCTCTCCTCTGATCTTGAGCACGTAGTACAATGGGGAAAGGAGTGGCTAGTAACTTTTAATGCATCTAAAACCAAGCTTCTCTCTTTACATCATCAACATTCTAATCCACATTTGGCATCAATTGAAATGAATGGCTCTCGTCTTCAGGAGGCCTCAAGTTTTGACAAGCTTCTGGGCTTGACCATTACTCCTGATCTTAAATGGAACACGTACATCAAATCTGTTGCCAAGGCCGCTGGAAAAATGGTGGGATCTTTCTATCGATGCGATAAATATCTCACTGCTGATGCTATTCTCTATCTATATAAGAGCCAGGTACGTCCAAGGATGGAATACTGTTGCTACATCTGGGCAGGAGCTGCTAGAAAGGACTTGTCCTGCCTTGAAAGAGTTCTAAATAGACTTCGGAGCCTCGTAGGAGATGTCCTCTTCTCCTCCTTGCAACCTCTATCTCACAGAGGAGATGTTGCGAGTTTGTCTCTGATGTATCGTTATTTTCATGGAAAGTGTTCGACTGAGCTTCAATCTATGGTCCCCCCTCGCCAAACTTTCACAAGAAACACTCGTCTAGCTGTAAACACTATCAATAATTTATCTGTGCCTAAACCTAATCGTAGATTCCATGAACAAAGCTTCTTTTTTAGAACTGCATGCCTGTGGAATTGTCTTCCGTTTTCCTGCTTTCCGGCTGACTACAATATGGTTGTGTTCAAGTCTAAAGTAAATAAGTTCTTGATGAGCCGTTCCATATAAGTTATCAAATTTACCAAATTTTCATTACTAATGATTACTATATTGTCCAATTTCTACTGTACACTCTTTAACCCTTATCCTTGAGTGGCCTCTGGGCCTTGATAATGTGGTGATGCCTATGTAAAAAAAAAAAGCTAAACTCTACTACTAATAAAACTTAATCCAAGTTATTAAACTAAGAGAAGAGACCAAAGTTATGATTAATACTAACAGATCAGATAACGATGGGAAAGGAAAAGGTCAAAAAAGTAGAACAAAAAAAATATACAGATACAAATCTGGACAGTGCAAAATAACTCAGTTTTACATAATCGTTAATAAATAAATGATCAAAGACAGAACAACCGGGCCTACGAGGCACTTCTGAAACAATATATGGGGAAAACAACAATACCTAATTAGAATCACAAGTGACCAAATTATTAGGGTGAAACAGGAGGAAATAATAGAGGAAAATCTTAACATGGTGTTTTGAAAAATGTCAAACTGGGAAGAAAAGATTTTCGTAGAATTATATTTTAAGAAATAAATTACCCTGCATGAAAGACGAGCAACATCTCTAATAGGATTCACAAACAGATATACATATAAAAGTGTATCGATAAATGTACACATTACGACTTAAAGACAATGAGAAGTAAAATATAAAAAATAAAGTACTTTACTACAAACCGATACCTTTTATTTGGAAAATCTTAACATCAAAACACAAATGAAGAGATTCACCATTCTCTTTATAGCATGGTGGTGTGTTTCTTTAGCTTTGGCATAGCCATTTTGATTGACTATTGCGTCTTCCAATAATGCCAAGAACCACGGCAAAAGATAATATTAACTGAAGGATATATATATATATATATATATATATATATATATATATAGAGAGAGAGAGAGAGAGAGAGAGAGAGAAAGAGAGAGAGTAATCCACATACAGTACTGTTTCGCTGTTTCACAGCTCATTAGTGCGGCTAGACAGGAAACAACCTCAAGCCAGGACTAGAGCCTTATATATATATATATATATATATATATATATATATATATATATATATTTATATATATATATATTTATATATATATATATATATATACATATATATATATATATATATTTATATATATATATATATATATATATATATATATATATATATATATATATATATACAAGGCTCTTTCAGTCTTTGATAGATTATGGGTATCCACGTAGGGGTGCCTGCGCGTGAAATTTTTTGTGGCAGGGCCTGCGCAATCTCCAACCACACCTCTCCTGATATTGTTAAATATCAGTGGCAAGTGAAGTGTATGTACAGGACAACTGGAAACATATGCCGAGATAAGCGGAGAGAACATGTAGCGCCTAAAATTCCCAAATGGTCACCCATATAGTACTAACCAGGCCCTACGTTGCTTAACTTCGGTGATCTGACCGGTGTGTCACCGGGATTATGGTATATATATATATATATATATATATATATATATATATATATATATATATATATATATATATAATTTCAGAATGTGAAAGATTATATATAATAAATTCCACAGCCAAATCTCAGTTGGTTGCATTTCCGACACGTTTCCCAGACCAGCAAGATCACCATGCCTCACTTCTAGATCTCTTTCTGACAACGGTTCCATATGACTGTACAGCAAATGCCCACAGCCCACTCGGGAATGCTGATCACGCTGTGATAATGGTTGAAATCAGCCTAAATTCTCGCCCTAAAACTGAAGAGCCACTACTCAAAACAACGAGGTATTACAAAAAGGCTGATTGGGAAGCCATCAGGGAGCTCATCAGAGATGCCCCATGGTAAAATATCTTTACTCTTCCAGCGGAACAGTGTGCAAATGAGACCACTGAATGGTTCAAAACTGCTATTGAAGCACATGTTCCCGCACGGAAATTTTATAGCAAGCCCCACTCTCCCCAATAGTTTACTTCTGCTTGTGCAGCTGCCATTTGTCAAAGGCAGCATGCGTTCCGCAGATTCAACCGACATAAGTCCAGCTCAAATAAACAGAAGTTTATAGAAGCTAGAAATAATTGTAAGAGAGTGATAGAGACAGCTAAGACAGATTACTCTGAAACCACCAGAAAACGCATCGAAGCACAGAAATTGGGAACCCGGGATTTTTGGAAAATCTACAACAGCGTAGTAAATAATGGACAGTCAACTATTCCCCCACTATCAAACAATCATGAGGTTGCTTGCACGGCAACTGACAAGACTAATCTGCTTGCCAGTCGGTTTGCCTCAAACTCCACTCTGAACTCGGTACACCACTCACTCCCTGATTTTCCTTTGCGAACAGACGCCACACTAGACGATTTGAAAATCACCCCTTCTCAGGTACATGCTATAATAAAAAATCTAGACACCTCAAAAGCATGTGGACCAGATCTCATCCCGGCTGTGCTATTAAAAAAATGCTCTGCCGAGGTTGCTCCAGTTCTGTCCAAACTTTACAATAAATGCCTCAACGAATCTTGTTTTCCCGACTGCTGGAAAACCGCCTCTGTGGTACCAGTCTTCAAGAATTCTGGTGAAAGAACTGACCCACTAAATTATCGCCCCATTAGCCTCCTCCCGCTTTTCGCCAAAATATTTGAGTCCTTAGTTAATCAAGCCCTAGTCTAGCACCTAACAGCTGCTAAACTCCTGACTGACAAACAATATGGATTCAGGCAAGCCCGTTCAACAGCAGATATATTAACTGTAGTTTCTGAACGTATATACCGTTCATTGGATAAAACAGGGGAGAGTAGAGCGGTGGCCCTTGATATATCTAAGGCTTTTGACAGGGTATGGCACGATGGTCTTCTAAGGAAAATTAGATCATATGGAATCACTGGAAGAATTCATAATGTAATTAAATCCTTCTTAAGTAATAGGAAAATCAAAGTTGTCCTCGACGGTCGTACATCCAAACAATATGACATAAATGCGGGAGTACCTCAGGGGTCTATCCTTGAACCTCTATTATTCCTGATATTCATAAACGACCTCCCTGATAAAATTGTTTCGGAGATGGGTATATTTGCCGATGACACCACTCTCTATAACAGATATGAGGGGAAAACAAATGAACACATATCCAAGGAAATGGCAGAAACTCTAGAGGATGACCTCCAATCCGTAGTGGAATGGGGACAAAAATGGATGGTCACATTCAATGCTGCTAAGACTAAGCTTGTTTCCTTCAATAACTACAAGAAACCTTCTCTACCACCAATAGCAATGGCCAAGAAAACATTGCCTGAAAGTACTTCTTTTAAACTCCTCGGCCTAATGTTTACAGGGAATATGAACTGGAATAGATACATTGAGGGCATTGCCAGTGCTGCTGCAAGGAAGGTTTGTTCCCTCTACCGTGCTAGAAAACTACTTACGCCTGACAGTATCCTATACCTCTATAAGGCAACCATTCGCCCATGTATGGAGTACTGTTGTCACATCTGGGCTGGTGCATCTGCTGCTTGTCTCTCGCTCCTGGACAGGGTTCAAAAGAGAGTCCCCATCATCTAGGCTTCAGCCTCTGTCCCATCGACGAGATGTTGCATCCCTCTGCCTGTTCTACAAATACTTTAATGGTGAATGCTCTGACGAACTGCAAACACTTGTACCTCCCCGACGTAACTACCCCCGACAAACCCGACAAGCTACTAAGTCTCATCCCTTTACAGTAGAGATCCCTAGGTGCAAGAAAGCCTTTTACTCCAATAGTTTTTTTCCCCAGAACTGCGGGTCTTTGGAACTTCCTTCCGGGATTCTGCTTTCCCAACTACAATGATATGCAGAAGTTCAAGTGTAATGTTAGCAAACATCTTTCTACTCATCTCCCTTCATAATGACCCCGCTAATTAAGTCCCTAACAGTAGCCCCCTGCTTCAAAGTGGCACTGTGCCTTGTTTAGGGTGAAAATTGAATAAAATAATAAAATAAAAAATAACGTTACAGCCCACGAGCCATAACAGTCAACGAACCGGAAGTCCAAGACTTGAACTAGGATTCGAAACCCGAGCTTCTTGCATGCGAGGCAAGCACTCTACCAACTGAGCAAACGCCCCGCGGACAAGAAATTCTATTAACCAACACAGATCACGCAAACTGTGTCGAAATTCGACTGTGAAATTGACCTAGTTCGGATGTGTCTAACTGATGAGCCCAAATGAGGGCGAAACTCGAGTCTTGACTGTAATGCTCTTTTGGGTTGCGACGTTATTTGGCTGTGTAATATACATATATATATATATATATATATATATATATATATATATATATATATATATGTGTGTGTGTGTGTGTGTGTGTGTGTGTGTATTGTATGTGGATGAATATATATATATATATTAATCCACATACATATATATATAACATATATATATATATTCATTCACATACAGTACTGTTTCATTGTTTCACAGCTCATCAGTGCGGCTTGACAGGCAACTACCTCAAGCCAGGATTGAAACCCGACCGTCTGTACGACAGTCAAGGCTCCTAACCACTACGCTATTGGCGGCTGCTGCGTGACTCATGAGTTTAACGATGTTTTGACATCGTCCGAACTACCTCTGCTCGATTTGTTTACACAAAGAGCATACGCTAATGGTAATTCGTATATCACTTGTCAATATGCTCAACTCAAGATAAGGAGCATTATAGTCATCCACATACAGTACTGTTTCGCTGTTTCACAACTCATCAATGCGGCTCTTTACAACAGACAAAACAATCAAATATAAAATAAGAGCATCATATGGTATATTTCCTTACCAAACACAATTTGCATGAATATACACTTTCATAATTGAGATTAATATATATTCTTATCTCTTGTATAAAAATGATTTGTTCAACTTTTAAATTATTTACAAAACTACATATATATATATATATATATATATATATATATATATATATATATATAAATGTATGTATGTGTGTATGTGTGTATGCATATAAAACAGAAAGGAATGATATATTGAGAGAATAAAAACATAAAGTTTTTTATTGAGTTTCGTAAATAAAGAATTTAAAAATGAAGTTTTATAACAAATCATTTTTATATAAGAGAAAAGAATAAAAAAATTCATCTCAATTATGAAAGTGTTCATTCATACAAACTTGTGTTGGTAAAGATAGTTGAGTTATTAGTCACAAGACTTACAAATGTGTACGTCAAGTATGTTCATAGTGTGAATAATATGGTGGTGGAAGCAGTAAACTTAAGCGAGTATTTGGCAGATGGCATTGTGTATATGTGTGTGTTTACTTTGTTCTTATTAATGCGTATATGTTTCTGATTAGTAATTGTTTTTGTTCACCTTACTTTCGCTCGTGTGTACAATATATATGCACGAACTGATGAAGTCTGGTATGTTAGTAATTTAGTTCTCTCTGTCTTGTTTCCCATCCCGACCAAAAGCACCGAAAAAGTAATATACGTCCTTGTATTTTTCCGTGCATTAGAAACGAAAAAGCACAAAATACTCTGGGACATAAAAAATAAAACGAACAAATTCATTAAATAAGAAAATCGGATGTTTTTATAGCAACATGAAAATAAATCTGACAAATAGATTTTGCTGTCACCGTTAACTTAAAAGAGAAAGAAAATCTCTATAAATATTCGGAACAGAAAACTAAATGAAACATAAATAAAACTACAATAATTGTAGAAGCATAAAGAACAGTTCCAATCAACTTTACAATTGATTAAAATTAGCTAAAAAAAATCAATGTTAAATGGTTATTGCCAGAAGGAAATATAATTTATAATGGTCACTAAAGATACAGAAAGTATTGAACGTCTGAGAAGGTTTGTTGTAATTCAGAATACACAGAACACTATTTACTATAGCCAGTATGCGATAACTTTAAATTATACACATACGAACGCCTAGTAAATAATAATTATAAATACTAGAAGAATGCATGAAAATTATCAGAGAAATTAATAAACTGTACAGCATGAAAAATTAAGCTAATATTGAACATGAAATAAAACTAATACAGAACATAAAAGAATGAATTAAATATAGAACTATTTTGATTATTCGGACTACTGTTGTAATCTTGATTGTCACTTTCAAAACATTTCGGTCGATGTAACTTTCGAGCGTCTTCAGGTATATTTTGTCGAACTCGCGGTTGTTTCGGTCGGTGGAATATCGAACGGAACCATTCATTTACTTCACAGAGATAGCATGTTTCGTAATGATTTGATAATACTCCTAAGTAATTCGCAGATTGTATTTTTCGATCGCCCACACTGATAATTGAACCGTCAACCTTCAGAGGAACATCATTTTTACAATTGATTTCCAAGTAGTCTAACCACTGCGCTACGGGTCCTTGCAGAAGGTTTTAATACGAATTTATGGAGCCTTAAACCTATTTTATTTCTAGTTGTATATTACACAATTTATTACTACTTATTATATATATATATATATATATATATATATATATGTGTGTGTGTGTGTGTGTGTGTGTATGTATGTATGTAATTGCAGACCAGCTTAATGCGGGTACTGGTCTCCCGCTTTATGTTTTTTTTAATCAGATATTTGCTTCTCCTAGAAAGATTGCCTTCACCACGGCTTACAGGAGCCCACTCCACCCCAACATACACATTAAGCTGGTCTGCAGTTTAACTTGTTGCTGGCTATCTTGCTCTTGCTTGTTGCTGGATCTCAAAATTTTGAACCGAGAGAGAGACTTAGCTGTCGTACAAAGCTAAGACTCTGTAACATACTCCCTTAGGCATTTGTCTATTAAAATGGTCCTGTGGCGATGGCAGTCATTTTTGGGCTCATGGACTTTAAGTGTCTGAGGGAGTGGCACTCGCTCATCTGACAAGACGTTGCATTATCATGTATGTATGTATGTATGTATGTATGTATGTAAATATACAATTAAAGCAAGTGCGGGTTCTTCCACACAGAAGTAAAGACTGTGAACCACCTGAACTCTAACTGTAAAGTTCTAGTGGGTGATGGCTACAAAACGATCCGACACAATAGGCCGTGTAAATATCCCCATTGGATAATCTGTAAAAAGTTGAATATTGAATGCCACAACAAATCCTGGGAACATATACTAGAAAAAACAGTCGGAAATAAGTCATACAATTCTTATAGCTACGTACTTAGAAAACATATATGACCTGAAAAGAAACTGAAATCTTAAAAAGATATCTATCGTTCCAGTTAGTATAGGAGCAACAGGATTCGTGAAAAGAGAATTTCAAAAACTATCCCGGTGAACCAAGTGCAAGAGTGATTTAAACCATTGCTTATCTGAGTCAGCGGATGAATGTTTGGCATCCGGTGGCATGCTTCATCCCCAGCATGAACAAGCTAATAAGAAATTAAAAAGAAGAATTATAATATGTATATGTATACTTATACTAAGTGAGCTACACAGAAATTTAACTAATAATCTGACGAATTCTTTCGATACAATAAAACACTGTAATTGTATGCTTTATAATACTGTACAGCTCTTGATTATTCAGCAGTGATATATACATATACGCACACACACATATATATATATATATATATATATATATATATATATATATATATATATACACTGCTGATCAAAAATTTAAGACCATTTAAAAATCTCTTTAAAAGAACCCGTTTTTAAGGATAGATTTAAAACTCTTCCGACATAAGATTACCAATACTACAATCTAAAAGGTTATGGAAACAAAAAGCTACATTCCAATGATTTATTTTTATAATTGACATTTTTTATTAAATTAGGCTTTCTACACATGATCAAAATAATAAGATCAGAGACAAAAATTCTAATAAATTGTACAAAAAGTGTATGAAAAGTGTATGAAAACATTCAACAATCGAACTTAATAATGAGTTCTACCTCCACTGCTATCGATGACTTCAAAAATTCTTTGGTCCATGCTAGAAATAAGGGTTTCCATTTAGGTGGGTGGAATCCTGCTCCAGTATCTGAAGATGGCTTCACGAAGTTCTTTGTTTTGTTGAACATTGTTTGCCATTTCGATAAACCTACCTTGTCATCCATCCCAAACATTTACAATTGGGTTTAAGTCCGGTGAGCATGCAGGATGTCCCAAGAGATGGACTCCGTTTTCTTGTAGAAAGCTCAAGGTCCGTCTTGCAATGTGGATTGCAGTATTATCCTGTTTGAATAACCATCCATCCCCCACAAACGATGACCCTCCATCATCAAAGATGTTTTTTGTAACATGCTAACATAACCAGCTGCTGTCTGACGACCCTGCACCACCTGAAGCTCCATCGTCCCTCTATAAGAAAAGGCACCCCATACCATTACGGACCCTCCTCCACTATGGCGTGTGGAAAAAATTTCAATGGGTATGTTTTTGTCATGACAATATCGCTGAAAGCCATCAGGACCATCTAAATTTAATTTTTTTTCTCATCAGAAAACTGGACTTTCTTCCACTTCTCAACATCCCACTTTTGGTATCCACGAAACAAATCTTAAGCGGTCCACTTTGTGATGTGGAAGCAATCGAGGAATTTGTTTACCCTTTTATTTACCGTGTCTTTTGTTGTAAGTGTCGTCTGATGGTTATTGAACTGCAATCAGCATCTGTAACCGCCTTAATTTGACTAGAAGAAAGTCCTCTGTCATTCATAACAACCCGTCTGATTCTCCTACTTAGTGCAGGAGAAATTGTGGGGGGGGGATACCAAAGGATTTTGCTTTTCCATAATTCTCAATGTTCTTTCGAAAATTGCAAATAACAGTTTTACTGCGATTTACCTTAGCTGTTATCGCTCGCTGTGACAAACCTTGCTTATCGAATCCTAGAATTTGAGAGCGTTACACTTCGGTTAGTTTTCTTGCTTTAGGCGTGGTAACACCATTACACAGTGATTGCTAATCTCTAACTGAACTAAAATCATTAGAATTGCGATAAATCTAACAATTTATACCCTTGGTCTTATAATTTTGATCATATGTAAAAAACCTAATTTAATAAAAATGCAAATTTTTAAATAAAATTTTGGGAATATGCCTTTTTGTTTCCATAACCTTTTAGATTGCAGTATTAGTAACCTTAAGTCAGAAGAGTTTAAAATCTATCCTTATAAAAAGGTTTCTTTTTAAAGATTTTTAAGTAGTTTTAAATATTTTATCAGAAGTATATATATATTTAATCCACAATACATTGTAGTCTATATTGTACTGTAAAGAAGGTACTGTTGATTTTATACAATCATTTTTATATAATGGCTTGAATTAAAGTTTAAAACACAAAAGTTAAATTAAATGGTCACACTGTACTCTAGATAGAGGCATTCATTTCAGAGGCATTCCGATACAAAGCTTATCTAAGCACAATTCCAGATACCTAAAGTACATTTGTGTGAAATGTGAAAAAAATCAGTCTAGCTGTTTTGAAGTCCATAAATAACGAACTCACACACGCACATACATAGACAAAGTGCTTATATATATATATATATATATATATATATATATATATATATATATATATATATATGGGGAGTGAGTTTTATTTTTATTACCGTTTTTATTAATTACCATTTCTACTATATATATATATATATATATATATATATATATATATGATGGTTGCTGCATCTTTCCAGATGATCGCCGTCACATTGAGTTCTCCTAATCTTGTCGTCCATACCATCTCATATGACTCTCCACCCCCGCCGCAGATTTGCACATCTTGAAACAGATGTGACATGCAAATTGAGCAATTTCCATTGGGTTGACTTTCTCTGGAGGTTGAAGAGTATTCCTTTGAACAATCACATGTCTTCTCAAACCAGCAGTAAACTTGCAAACTATTCTGCATGTTAAACAGATCGTTTGGTTCGGACTAATAGGTGCAAAGTTGACCTGAACAGGAGTTTTGTGCGACTTAAAGTGGTTGACGTAGTCGGCTTTTGACAAAAGCACTCATTCACAAGTGTGGCATTTTCAGTTCTGTGTGTCATGGTTTAGCCCATTAACACCTTTGCGAAGCTCTCGCTTCAAATTGCTGTGGACCTGCTTTCTTTTCTCTAGAGCATCACAACTTTCCTGTACAAGCTTTCGCCACTTCGGCCTTTGTAGAGTAAGTTCTTCCCATGTGTCGATGTCGATTTGTAAGACTTTCAAATTATTCTTTGTACAGTCCCTGAACCTCTTCCTAGGCTTGTTTTGAGGGCGCTTGCCATTTTCCAGCTCCCTGTAAAAAATTTGTTTTGGCAGCCTACAATCTTTCATTCGAACCAAGTTGCCAACCGAACGCATGTGAGATCTGATTAATAGGGTCTCAACACTAGAGCAAGATGTTCCCACAAGGACTTTAGTATCGGGTACTTGTGCTTGCCACTTGATGTTTAAGATATGTTTCAAGCATTTTGGTGAAATCCTTCAAGCCATTTAATGTGTCCATGTCTCCGGTGAATACAACAGTGTGGTTAGCATACAGGTCTTGTAAACGTAGATCTTAGTCCTGTCTGTGATGCCACGATCAGACCACACTCTCTTCTCCAACCTTCCAAAAGCTACAGATGCCTTCTGAATTCGCCTGTGGATTTCAGTGTCAAGACAGCCATCCCTCGACAGAGAACTACCAAGGTACACAAATGAATCAACTACACCCAGTCTAGCACCACAGACCATGATGTTTGGCTCCACGTATGATTGGCCCGGTGCAGGAGTGAACATAACCTTTCTTTTAGACAGACTGATCCTCAGACCAAAGGCAGTGAAGGAGTCAGCAAAGCTATCCATTATATGCTGCATATCAGTCTCAATAGGCAACAAAAAAGCATCGTCTGCATACTTCTTGACGAAGACATGATGCAGTTTGAATCTGGCATTAAATTTTCTAAGATTAAAAATGCGACCTGTGGTTCGAAACTTTAACATTACACCTCTATCGCAATCTCGAAACGCATGAGCAAGTAGAGCAGCGAAATATATAGAGAAAAGAGTAGGGGCAGGAATATCACTTTGTTTGACACCATTGTCAACTGGGATTTCATCAGACAATTTTCTGTTAAACGAGACTCGAGCTTTCATGTCGCTATGCAGTTTCTTGAATATTCTAACAAAGGTTGGAGGACACTCTACTTTCTCTAAGATTAACCATAGAGCATTCTGTTAACGGTGTCAAATGCTTCGGTTAGATCCACAAAAACTTTATACAGTGGTATCTGTTGTTCAATGCATTTCTCCTGGACTTGCCGGGCTGAAAAAATCATATCCTTAGTTCCTCTGTCAGATTTAAAGCCACTTTGTGACTCTGGAATACCATTAGGACAAACATCCTCCAGTAACCTGTTTAATAGAAGTCGTGCGAGAACTTTCGCAGCAGCTTCCAAAAACATAATCCCCGGTAGTGGTGATAAACATTCTTCTGCCCTTTCCTTTAAACAGGGTCACCAAGACACCATCAATCCAATCCTGTGGAACAGGAGCACCTTCCCAGATTTCCTCAACAAAACCAAGGATAGCATTAGAAATATTCACACCTCCAATCCTAAGAAGTTCCACCGGAACGCCATCCAAACCAGGTGCCTTGCCACTGCTGATTTATGCGATAGCCAACCCCCTCACCCATATTAGGCAAACGATCCACTGCTGAGAGATTGTGAAATACATCAGTAAAGTGATCTTGCCATTTTTTCAAGATATTTTCTGGATCTTTAATGACAAAAGAACCATCTTTCGACATCAGGGGGATATTGAAGAGGTAGGAGGACCAAATACTTGGTGCAGGAGTCCATAAAATTTCTTCGAATTTTTTGTATCAAATGCCTTTTGGATCTGCTCCGTTATATTCATCCATGTATTGTCGCAAATTAGTTGTATGATCAGAATAATCTTCACGAAGTAAAGATTCATAAATACTCTGTTGATTCATCAGTAACTGATAAATTTCAAGATTGTTGTCCTCAAACCAGTCCTTGTTTCTATCCCTCTTGAAACCGAGAACTTCAGCACCAGCAAAATAAACCTGAGTCTTAAAATACACCCATGTACCATCAAACGCAAGATTATCGAGTTTTTCCACCATGCTCTTTTGAACTTCAGGCGAATTTAACTTGGTGACATCAATAGGGTAGACACCTTAACTATGACGAACTTTCTTATGTATTCGTAAATTAAACTTTTCTCTTACAAACTTGTGATCGGTGTCACATTCAGCACTGCGCATGACACCAACAGTATAGGCATCTGGAAGGTCGTGTTTTCGAGTTATGATGAAGTCAATTAGGTGACCATGCTTTAAACGTGAGTGTATCCAAGTAGCTTTGTGCTTCAGTTTACGGCGAAAAAAAGTGTTACAAATAGCAAGATTAAATTCTAAACACAACTCTAGTAGCTTAGGACCATTAGCATTCATGGTACCGATACCATAGCGGCCAAGAAGACTCCAGGTCTAATAGTATTTCCCACCACCGACATTGAAATCACCAAGAATAACAAGTTTTTATTTAATTGGTGTAGATGCAACAACAGAGCGCAGAGACTCATAGAAACACAAGATGTCATCTTCATTAGCTTGAAAGAATAGTGATGAATCTGTTATGTGAGAGAGGAACACAAAGTTTCATGATGCGATCACAGATACTGGAAGGAAATTCCATAATATCAACCAAGGATGTTTTAATCGCAAAACCGACTCCACCATTTCTACGGATACCCTCCGAGTTTACCAATCCAGAATAGAGTGTAGCCTGATGATACCTCTGTCATTTGATCTTCTCCTGGGAGACGGGTCTCTGCAGAGCTGCAATATCTATATCAAGTCTCCATAGCTCTGCAGTGAAGAGCGCTGTCCTGCGTTCTGGACGGTTGGATGACGCTTTATCTAGAAGAGTGCGTACATTCCAACAGCATAAATTGAATTTTACTCCTTTTTTGGAGATACATTATTGTTTTCTTCCTGCTTACATGAACCACCGTTAGACGCAGGAAACTAATCAGTGATATTATGACAGAAAATGTTTAGTGCACCTTTTCTAGCACTTTCCCAAGACATTAGGTGAGCAGGGCTCTCCCTGAATAGAGCTGCTCAGTCACACGAACCCCCACCGGAGTTGGCATCTGTCATGTGAAGGCAGAACAACGATGTTAAGATAGGGTTCCTGTGCAGATTTGTGACTGTGTACCTCCAACTGGTCAAGTCTGTACACGTTGCAACTGTCCATCGCCATAGGATTGCAATAGAAATAAACAATAGATAAAGATAAGATAGAAAAAGATAAAAGATAAAAGATAGATCTCAAGTAACATCTGTACATCGTTGTATTAAAGTGATAAGCGCTTGTACGACACGAGTACCACTCTCTACGTCTCAGCAACAATAACCCAGTGACAAGCCATTGCCAGATGACTGGTAATTGCTTTGACCGCAGATTTCTCGTAAGAGTTTCCTCTCCTAGAAGGATTCCCTCCACCACGGCTTACGGGAGCTCTTTCTACCCCGCTAATGTCATTTACCCATGACT
The DNA here is from genome assembly GCF_053919585.1 of Euprymna scolopes. NCBI lineage: Eukaryota > Metazoa > Mollusca > Cephalopoda > Sepiida > Sepiolidae > Euprymna > Euprymna scolopes. Next base: position 28,178,207 of record NC_136485.1, read on the forward strand.
GGGACTTAGATAGCTTGGCACCAGAGAATAGTCCACACGCTGGTGGGTCATGAATGCCGCATTCAACAGGGCCTAAGCTCTTCTGGAGATTTCTGTCAGGGTTACTTCACCCTATAGCTTTGGTTCAAAAACCTAATCCTACAATGCATGGGGATTCAGTTTTCTGGCGCTGAACACACACCATTCACCAGAGCCTCGTTAGCGTGGCAGAACTCACGACGTGCATGTAGGGATGAGTAGATTGGGAGAAAGTATATATGACACTAGAGCATTTCTGTGCTTTTATTGCCCACCCACACCAATCCTTGATCTATATATATATATATATATATATATATATATATATATATATATATATATATATATATATATATAAAGCAGAACGTCTGTGTATGTGTCTGGTCACGAACATGCTCCTATATGGTTGACTATTATAGAAAACTGATCACATATAATGATAGAAGATGTATCGAGACACAGGAAGGTATATGTTTGATCTGGAATAATGATGATTCATTAAAATTGTGGAGTCTGCGTACGTGCCTGGTCCACAAAGTATGGAAATGATAAATTTAAAATTAAAAAAAAACGTTTACAAGTGTTTTTGATATAGATGTACGTAATAATACTTTGATAAGTATGTTTTAACTTAAATACAGATGGTATAATAAAATTGTGGGGTCTGCGTTCGTGTCTGATTCCGAAAGCTCTCACTATATTGAAAACTCATCTCTTACTCATGACGTCATTGCATGACCAAACAACGTGCATATCGATACCGTGGCCTAACATGCCTCACGTTGCCTAAAACATGCCCAAAACACGTGCATCGACCACACATGCTTGCAAAGAAAAATTCTCCAACCTCATTTCCGACTAACCTATTTTACAAATATGTTTATCATTTTCGTTTCAAATTCCTTATTTTAATTTCATTTAATTTTCATAAACAGAATTGAATTATCAAATTCCTTTTTCAATAACATTACTAACAATGCATTCCTTTTCAATAACATATCTGTATTATTTATTTTAAACTTATGATCGGAATTCTTAATTCCAAACCTAGTTTCCCAGGTTCGAATTCTCGGCTATCCTATCTCATTTTTACTTACTTACAAGAACAGGCGACTGTTCCTTAACATTTACACCATATATATAAATGAAAGTCTTATGACGTACATTATTTAGTGAAATGAGTTTTTACATTGTCGTAATTTTTTACTAAAACCATAATTTGTAAAGAAATAATGGTGCTTGTGCAGAGAGGGTACCGTGCTAAGTCTTAGGGTATTTTTAAGTTAAATTCAAATTTTACCGTATCTTTTGTTTATTAAATTGTTAGGTGAAAGTATAGAATATTTACAACGTATCCTGCTCTCTCCATGTTAAGAATAAGTTTCTAAATAATAACGTTATCATTTCCGTACGGCACCTTCTCTTTAGAAAGTAGCGTAATAATTAGTACCAATCACAGCAATGTACATCGTCCACGTGAAACGACGAAATGGAAACGTCTGAAAAACATAGTCGCTATCTTTATAAACTTAAGTTCTAGTTTTGGTTTTGGTTTTATAACAATCACCTTTTTGTTTATAAAAACAGCTACTTTGTTTATCCAGCATAGTTTTTATTTACCCACGTTTTACGCGTGTACATCTACGTGGTTCGTTTTTATCTTTATTTACTTAGACATGATTTAAATAAAAACCCAAGATGCTGAATTAAACTGGGGTTAAATATAAATCCATGATGATGTAAAAAATTATATGGTTCAAAACTAGAAATAAAATAGTTTTAAGGTTTCCCAAATCTTTACTAAGACTGCCCGTAACGATCCATGGGGCAGTGGTTAAAGTATTTAACTACATTTTAAAGTATGCTTTAATTATAAGAATACATTAAAAATAAACAGAGGAAAATGTTGTTTGATACATCATGGACGCGTAAGCAGATTTTTTGTTTGGTAATAAAACATTTTACGTTCGTGCGCATCAAACAAAGAAACGTTAAATATTAATACAGTTAAAAGAAAAAGTAATTCATCATTAACAATAACTCATTGAAAAATTTCTTTTAAAAATAAATATTTACTCATTGTAGAGTTGAATGTAATAAGAAAAGAAGAAAGCGCCTACGTGTGTGTGCATTATGTGGCTATACGACTTACCCTCAGGTGGCATCTGAGAGAGAGAGAGAGATTAAACGCGTGCTGGAAGGTGAGAGAGAAAGTTGATAGAGACGAATTCTAGCTGAACTTTTGTTCATTTATTTATTTATTGTTGTTTACCAGCCCATTTAACTGCACTCATCTTTAAAGGTAAATAACTATTTCTTTTTTTAAAAAAACACATATCGTTTTAGCTTTCTTAAATTTCCAAATTTAATAAGAGATAAATAAGATTGTAAAAATCATTTTTTACGTGTCTGCATTTTCCCAGCAAAAATTTTCTTTTTAAATTGCACGTTTTTAAATAGAAAAAAAATTCATTTTTGTTTTCTTTTTATTTACACGGAGGTCACCACTTATCAAGGCCCGGGGGCCAATCGGGGATAAGGGTTATTGCGTGTACAGTAATCAATGGGACAATATCGTAGTAATCGTTCGTAATGGCGATCTGATAAAGTGTCTTACTAAAGGGGGCGGTGTATCAGGAATTTGTTTATGCTGGACTTGAAGACATCCAAATTGTAGTCAGGTGGGAAACAAGCACACGGAAGAGAGTTCCACAGGCATGCACTTCTAAGAAAAAAGCTTTGTTCATGGAATCTACATTTTTTATTTAGGCACAGATAAAGAGTGGGGAAAATTACTGACAGTGGGTTCAGTTAGACGGGGGGTATTTTGTGAAAGATTGGCGACAGAGGGGACCAGAGATTGGAGCTCAGACAAGCACTTCCCATAGAAATAACGATAAAACAAAGACAGGCTCGCAACGTCTCTTCTGTGGGAGAGAGGTTGCAGGGAAGAGAAAAGGACATCCCCATTCGGCTATGAAGTCTATTTTGTACTCTGGCAAGGCAGGATAGGCTGGTTTAGCAGCTTCTGCCCAGATATGGCAGCAGTACTCCACCATTGGGCTTACTTGGCTTTTATATAGATAGAGAATTGCGTCAACAGTGAGATATCTACTGGATCCCACCATTTTTCCAGCGACCTTGGCAACAGATTTGATGTACGTGTTCCATTTCAGATCAGGAGTAAAGGTCAATCCCAGAAGCTTGTCAAAACATGGAGCCTCCACAAGACGAGAGCCATCTATTTCAGTTGATGCCAGATGGGGATAAGAGCGTTGATGATGTAAAGATAGAAGCTTAGTTTTAGATACATTAAAAATAACCAGCCACCTCTTTCCCCATTGTACCACGCGCTCAAGATCAGAGGAGAGAGAATCCGAGAGAACTTTGTAATTTACAGCCTTTGATGTGTTGCCATAGATGGTCGTGTTATCAACATAAATGTCAACGAATGATTTACGTATGTGTTTTGGGGATCATTGACGTAGATCAGGAAGAGAGTTGAGCCCAGGATGGACCCTTGAGGGACACCAGCATTAATACTGTGGGCTTCTAATTTCTGCCCATCAACCATTACTCTTATGAATTTATCAGAGAGAAATGATTTAATAATTGAGAAAATATTTCCAATTATACCGTAGCCGGAAATCTTGTGAAGTAGGCCTTTATGCCATACCTTATAGAAGGCCTTTGATATGTCAAGAGCAATTGCCCTAGAAAGGAAGCCTTTGTTAAGAGATTCACTAATCCTATGAGATATAACCGTTAGCACATCTGCTGTAGATCTAGCAAAACGGAAACCATATTGCATGTCACTAAGAAGGTTATTTCTGCTGAGGTAGTTGACTACTTCTTTATTTAATATGGATTCCAGCAACTTACTCATGACACACAGAAGACTTATTGGTCTGTACTGGGAAGGAGATGACCTGTCACCTGAATTCTTAAATACAGGGCACACTGATGAGGTTTCCCAGGGTGTTGGGAAGCAATTCTCCTTAATACAACGCTTAAACAGTTTTGTAAGTATGAGGGCAAGTTCTGGTTGAAGCTTTTTCGGCACTATAGTTGGAATGCCGTCAGGGCCAGTTGCTTTACTGGAAACAAGGTTCTTGATTAGCTTGGCGACATCACGCACAGATATTTGTATGTTGCATAACGCGTTGTCTGTTATAGGAGGAAATACGGGGAGTTGATGGCCTTGATTGCATAGGGTAGAATTAGCTTCAATATTCTTGGCAAATAGTTTGGCTTTGTCTGATGCTGTCGAGATGACCTCAGGTCCATTGATGAAGGCTGGGATAGAACGCACGCTTCTGTTCAGGATCCTGTTTGCTATTTGCCAAAACTGGTGGGAACCAAACCGCTGCTCAGCTACTTTGGATTTGACGGACTGGGCATATAGCTCTCTTTCATTTTTATTACTCTTTTACAGTGGTTGCTGGTAGTCCTGAAAACAGCTTTAGTCTCAGTACATCTATTAAATGGAAAAAGTGATTTCTGTGCGCGATGGCAGCAGCATATTCTAGGGAGAACCATCGCTGGCTGTTAGGTTTTGTTGGAATTTTTTCTTTAAGAAAAAAATACAGTCATGTTCGGGCAATGGTCATAATTTTCCTTTGCAATTCAATTCAACGGAAGGACTTCCGGTCATATCTCCAAACTTTATTCCGTGACATCAGTAGGCAACGTGACTTTAGCGAAAGAACCATGTATATTTACGTAGGTCGTCGCGGAAACCAATAATATCTGATAAAATTCAGATATATCTCTATTCCAGGTAATTTATTTTCAAAAGTATTTTGTTGCTTTAACGTTTGTTTTGTGGTTTATGATGTAGTTTGTATTATGGGAATTCCTAGTTTATTTTAAGTAGCAATTATTGTATTGTTGGTTTGAGAAGGTGATATGACTGGTCTTTTTATTTATAAGTTCAAAAGCGTACTTCCAATTCTTTTCTTTATCATTTAATTTCATGCTTTAGATCTTTACGTGGCGTGTCATGCAAGTCTGCGTTTGCCTTGGAAAATATCGCTCTCCTGCATTCTTGGGTCTTCACCCGAGAATTTTCATGGCAGATTTAAGTTCAAAAGCGTTCTTCCAATTCTTTTCTTTATCATTTAATTTCATCCTTTAGATCTTTACGTGGCGTGTCATGCAAGTCTGCGTTTGCCTTGGAAAATAGTGCTCTCGTGCATTCTTGGGTCTTCACCCAAGAATTTTCATGACAGATTTAAAGCAGGGGAAGTAACTCTGTCCTTTACAGAGAAGGAGCTGTTCAATTTGGTCATATTATCGCCCTAACAAATATCAGTTTATTTGAGAAATGTTCCGTTTATATGAGTCTTACTTTCTGAATTTCTTTTTCATTATTTTACGATGACAACATTGGTTTCGTTTGGTTAAAAATAATTTACGGATTATAAATATTTTTAAGTCATTTCATGTTATAGGTCGGGCTATTGTACTGACTCGATTAAGTAGAACATAATATTCAAAACGTGTCATTTTTCATGAATGTATCTTTTCAAACAAGGGAGTATTTATATCGTATTTGGGTATGAATATGTGTAGAACTTTATTCTTATCATGGTATAAGTAAATTGTATAAAAGTGTATTCAGGTATTTTTGCAATGTACTTCAAATCTAATTCATTATATGCTTAGTAAACAAGGGATATAAATATATGCAATTCCCTTAATGCCCTATTCTCTCAGGAATTAAAACTAAATGATTCTTTATCTTTAAACTTGCTGTACTCATTAAATTCATTTTAAATAAATTTGTGTGAGATTTCATAATCAGTATTAATTATGAATTCTAAAGCGATTAACCGATTTATATCGTTATTTATATCAAAGAACAGCATTTGAACTTAAATCAGGCTTAGCCATTTCACACGATAAAATTTTGTCTACGCGCTGATGAAGCCCACATTGTGCAAAATTATAGTTGATGAATTGTTATATACTTATATACTGCTACTGAGAGTTGAAACTATTGTACGCAAGGTGTTACGAATAAAATAAAAACATTTTAAAAATTAGTAAATTACTTGTGTGTATATTCATTTTAACGTGGTATCTTTCAGAAAAAAGGGGTATATAAATATATTGTTTTAACAAAAACCAAGACTTCAAAGAATGGATTGATAGCGTTAGTTACAATTCTTTCAAGACTATTTGAACAAATTCAAGCATTATATCCTTTGAAAATTTTCACAACAACAGCCTTTCTTCAGAATTATTGAATAAAAACATTTTAACAATAAAACATTATGGAAACTATTTCCCTTATAAGGAAAAAAAAACAAGCTAAAATATTTTACCTATATCTCATTGTTGCAAAGTATTTTTAAAGATTTATGTTTACATTTATTTTAGCCGATTGTATTATATAGAAATTTAACCCGTACTTATATTGCTTGCTTTATATATAAGGTTATTCAATAAAGGTTATTTATGAATAAAATACTAGAAGCAATTATCAATGGCAAAGCAATCAACAAAGTAACGGGCGAAGTGAGAACATTGGCATATATCATATTCATAACTTACCATCAAACTCCGCTCTCCAAAAAGAAATGCTCGGTTACATTATTGCCCAATGGTGGACATAATCTATTATTGTTTCTTAGTGGTTAAACAAATAGTTAATTGGTCTTAATCTTTACACGTAAGAACTGTGAACCATAAATTGTCGAGTATTCGTTTGACTGTTTCGTTCGGATGCTCGACCCTAATCCCAAAGTCTATCTTCGCGCATCCTATATTTATGAACGCAGTCAAAAAGGCCATTAGCTTTTACGAAGGGAATGTTTTCCTGCTAGTGGATTGAAATGTCCGGCTAGTAAATTACATTGCTGAACCCGGACATTGGCCTTCTGCCCATCTAATGAAAATATTAAAGGGCAAGCGTTCTTTGGAAAAGAGTGTGCATATGGGTGTGTCTTTTTGCACCTATGTGTCCGTGTAGAAATGTAGACACGTCTCTTCGCAGCAAGCCCAGACAAAATCTTGTTACCATAGTGAGGAAACTTACGCATTGCGACACCTAAGGCGATTTTAAAAATGAATAAGAACACCAGAAGCGTAATAGCATTTTCAAAATATATACGTGATGCGTTGAATCCGTATTTGCTTCTGTACAAACGCGTGTCTATGCTTAGCGAATTCTATTCTATATCGTCCGTCTAACAAGCTATGGGTTCAGATATTGTCTTGGTCGTTTTCTTTCTAGGAGTGACGATACTCATTATATGTTATTCACTTTTCTCATATATTTCCATTTCTTTGGCTAGGTATTGTTTCTGGTTGGACAATCTTCACAGGATTTAACTGTTTCTGTGCACCATTAGATTACACTTGTACCTATGCTAAGCGATTAAGCTAAACAATGAACAATATATTCTTTTTATTCGGTACTAGTTAACTCTGTCAATTATTCTGAAAAAACGTCACACATTGAAACAATTACAAAACCTAACTCTGCAAAAAATATCATCAAAGAATGGGCAATGTGTTCATATGTTTATGAGTTTACATACATGATTTCCTGCCCATATATATATATATATATGTATATATATAGTAGGTTATAAAATTTATTCTGTGTAGCTGAATTGCCATGTATATTTTATAGCCTACTACCTAGTTCTACCTACGTATTGAGCACTGTTGAAGGAAATACTTAAAGTTTACACATAAATTTATACTTTCGTATATTAATTTATGTGATTAAATGAAGTAGTCATATATATATATATATATATATATAGTCATCCACATACAGTACTGCTTCGCTGTTTCACAGCTCATCAGTGCGGCTTATATATATATATATATATATATATATATATATATATATATATATATATATATATATATAAGAGAAAGAAAATGTAACTGTAAGTTGAACTTTACAATGAAAATTTATTGTTCGACTTAATACTCCAAAAAACAATTTACAAAGTCCTTATTCGGCGGAGTTTCAAAGAATGCTATTCTTGTTATTTTTCTCATCAGAAGACATAAAGAAATCAGCAAATTATATTTGTAGCAATGCTAGAATTTGCTAGTTAAAGCAGTGAAACCTCAACTTAGTGTAGTTATAAATTGCCAAATAAAAAAGTGAAAACATGTTGGATATGTAAAAAAAATTATATATAAAAACAAACTACGCATAATATTTTAGCTTGCATGAAACTCCTTTCAAGTTGATCCGAAATGCAAAATAGTTCTTTAGAGAGATTATATTCCAAAATAAGTCCAACGTTACGATGCATATAATCCGATTGGAAAGTTTTTGCTATTAGGTCCTATTTGACTGGGGACATACTTCTCCTTGGGCTACTGCACTGCCCGGGAAAAAATAATTTTCATTGTGTCAACTGTTTTGAAAACTTATATCAGTCGAGCAATAAATTTTGATTGTAAAGTTCAACTTACAGTTTTAATTTTCTTTCTCTTATGAGCTCTACGCTCTATTGCGTATTGAGCTTTTATAATTTTGTTTGGATTAAATTTTCTATATAAAAATGCTGTTATTTATATTAGTTTGAAGTTTACATTGCGTATATCAGGTAAAAACTACATCCCTTTATTTTCATTAACACACACACACACACACACATATATATATATATATATATATATATATATATATATATATATATATATATATACTAGTTTGACAACCGGCCTTGCCGCTGGTACAGTACGCTTAAAGATAATATTTTAATTTATGCAGATTGCGTATGTATTATTATAGAATCAATTCTCTATTGAATATAATAAATTACGAGAAATAATTTGCCTGGTGTACAAATTCGCAAAAGAAACTCAATTTAAGTAAAGAAAAACTCATTTTTTTTCTCAAAAAGAATTCAATTTTTTATTGAATCCTTATGTTAATTAGTCAATATTATTGGAAAAAATACGGAGCAGTGGATTATCATCTTACGTGTGTTTTTGTTTTCTTCTAGAAAACACAGTTCAAGGGAGGCAATTTAAGAAAAAATAGTGACAATTTCCAGACGGGTTAAGTTAAAAAAATTGAATCCTAGGAAAGTCTTAAAAAGTAGAAAATTGATTGCTTTACTATGATTTACATACAAACACCCTCAGACCCAAGGTTCGATTTCTTGATATACAGAGCTAACCCCCTTTTTTCCTAGTTGAATAAAACATTGAGTTTACACCTGACGACGGTCGGAGGTTTCCTCAGCCGCATTGTTTGTGCTAATAACACCCAAGATGAGAAAAATTGTCCGAATAATCAAAACTATACAAACATAGTTATGTTATGTTAGCCGCTACTTCTTCTTTTTCATTTTAATGGGCTTTATTTTTCTAAAGTTTTCCCTCTTGATTTTGTAAGAATCACATTATAACTAATACATAAATCTATATAAGTCGATGACAGTATTGCCAAACATATTAGGGAGTTTACATAAAATCAATAACCCAATCGCCATGCTAAATCCAAGAGACCCATGGCCAGATCAAACAAGTTTGTTATTTTTGTTTTAACCCATTGGTTATTGATCTTCTACATTTTTATTATATGGATTTAATTTTTTATTATATCGATATATATATCTCGACAAACTCCAGGGAAATGTTGAAGAGTTCTTCCCACATGAATGGCTAAAAGTCCACGTTGTGAAATTGGAAGTGCATTCGTTTGAGGTGTTTTTCGATACTTTTAAACCAAATATTCGCCCATTAGTTTAATTACAGTTTTTTATTGGTAGTTTATTCTAGAACAAAACGTAAATTATAAGCATTCAAAATAGAAGGACATTCAAAAACAGTAATTATGGACCAATACTTGGAACTCAAGGAAACTGCACGATCGTCAATAGTGGAATGGAAAATAGTATGCGAGGCCAGTACATGTAGAAGCTTAAGCCAATCCATGTATACTATGTTTAAATGAAAAATTAGTTATCATATTTGTATTATATGTGGACTCGTTTATAAATCTCTTGCAAGACTTAAATGTCATCTGAGGCTGAAGTATAAATGAATTTAAACAATAAGCTGTATAAAATCATACGTCGAAATTAAATAAGTGGAGTATTCATATTTCTTTTTCTAAAATCTTACTTTTTACATTCTCAAACATGTCTTGTATATCTAAGTACTGTATAAGACAGATTTTATACCTTCATAATTTAGTAATATATATTTGAAAGGGATTGGAGACCACTATAAAACAAATAATGGAGGATACAAACGTGTTTTTTTTTACATGGAGTTCACCACTTATCAAGGCCCAATGGCCACTCAGGGAAAAAGGTTATTGTGTGTACAGTAATGAAAGGGATTATGTAGCAATAGTATTGAAGAATTGGTAAGGTGTCATTACTTAGGGGGCGGTTAATCAGGAATTTATTTGTGTTGGAATTGAAGACATCCAGGTTGAAGTCTGGAGGGAAACAGGCAAGCGGAACAGAGTTCCACAGGCGTGCAGTTCTAAGAAAGAAGCTTTGTTCATGGTATCTACGTTTTTATTTAGGCACAGATAGGGAGTGGGGAAAATTATTTTTGAAACTGATTGGCGGGGGGGGGGCAGTGAATGGAGCTCAGACGAGCACCTGCCATGGAAATAACGATAGAACAATGACGGGCTCATTTGCCGTTTGGCTAGAAACAAAGGTAATAAAATTGTCGTATTTTCTCTATTGTTTTGTACGATTTGGGAAACTTAAGTAAATAAATGTTGCATTATGGTGATCGATGATTCTAGCTAATAGTAGGATAGACATTTTAATTATGGTCATCAAGTATGACCATACGCACAAATTTTTCCCTACAACTTTCTGCCTAATTTATTTAGCATGCAATTTTTTAAATAGTTTCTTCAAATAAACATTACAAAGTCTACTATCTGTTCTCTTCCTACACATAATCTTTTCTGTCATCTATCAAAGAATAAAAATTCCTTCTAGACTGAGGCAATTTTTATTTTAATTTAGAGTGCCTGTTTTGGGGAGAAGAATTTTCTTATATTAAAAGCCGATCTTGTGTCTAACGTGTTAGCGAGAGGAGCCAAGTAAATAGGAACACAGAGCGGAAGACTTTCACTACTAAGCAAACATAAATGCCTTACGTATATTTAGTCTCTGTACGATCAGCTAAGATTTAATTAAATGCTAATAGTTACACTATCTATCTAGGGGGTGCCCGGCTTTGCTCGGTCGTAAAATACGCTTAAATATATTTTCATTTGTCCAGATTTCATATATATTATTATAGAGTCGTGATTTCAAAAGGTAAAAAAAAAGGATTAGGGTTCTATCAGCTGAAATCGTTACCGAAAGCTAAACTGCAGCATCCAAAGCTGTACCAACGTGACACGCATATGAACTAATTGAAAATTAAAAATCAAAAGTAAACTAAGATGGATGTACAAAATATATAACGATTTTTTTTCAATTTGGACCCAATTTTGACAAAAACTATTTAAACCGGCTAAGCTTGCTTTCCGGGCTGTTGGAAAACTGCTTCTGTTGTACCAGTATTCAAGAATTCTGGCGAAAGGACAGACCCATCAAATTATCGCCCCATTAGCCTCCTCCCTCTTTTTGCCAAAATATTTGGGACAATAATTAACCATGCTCTAGTCCATCATCTTACAGATGCTAAACTACTGACTGACAAACAATATGGATTTAGACAAGCCCGTTCCACAGCAGAAATCCTAACTGTAATCTCTGAACGTATATACCATTCACTGGACAAAGCGGGGGAGGGCAGAGCGGTAGCTCTAGATATATCTAAGGCTTTTGACAGGGTATGGCATGAGGGTCTCCTCAGTAAAATCAGATCATACGGTATCACTGGTAGAATACTTAACATAATTAAATCCTTCTTAGATAAGAGAAAAATCCAGGTTGTCCTCGACGGTCGTACATTTAAACAATATGATATAAATGCGGGGGTGCCCCAGGGTTCTATCCTTGGACCTCTATTGTTCCTGATATTCATAAATGACCTCCCCGACAACATTGCCTTTGAGATGGGTATATATGCTGATGACACTACACTCTATGGCAGGCACGACAGGAAGACGAATGAACACATTTATAAAGAAATGGCAGAAACACTAGAGGAAGACCTCCAATCTGTAGTGGAATGGGGACAAAAGTGGTTGGTCGCGTTCAATGCTGCCAAGACTAAATTAGTTTCATTCAATAATTACAAGAAACCCTCTCTACCACCCATAGCAATGGCCAACGACTCTTTATCTGAGAGTCCATCTTTCAAACTCCTTGGCCTAACGTTCACAGGAAACATGAGTTGGAACAATTACATTGAAGGCATTGCCAGGGCCGCTGCAAGAAAGGTGGGCTCTCTCTATCGTGCTAGAAAACTACTAACACCCGAAAGTATCCTGTACCTCTATAAGGCCACCATTCGCCCATGTATGGAGTATTGCTGCCACATCTGGGCTGGTGCATCTGCTACTAGTCTCTCGCTCCTTGACAAGGTTCAAAAGAGAGTCGCAAACCTGATAGGCCCTGAACTGGCATCTAAGCTTCAGCCTCTGTCCCATCGACGAAATGTTGCATCCCTCTGCCTTTTCTACAAGTATTTTAGTGGTGAATGCTCTGACGAACTGCAATCACTTGTGCCCCCACGACGTGAGCACCCTCGACAAACCCGACAGGCTGCTAAATCCCACCCCACACTGTAGAGATCCCTAGATGTAAAAGATCTTTCTACTCCAATAGTTTCTTCCCCAGAACCGCTAGACTCTGGAATTCCATTCCAGGTCCCTGCTTCCCCAACAGTACTGACGTGCAGAAGTTCAAGTGTAACGTGAACCGACACCTTGCTGCCCAAATCCCTACATAGTACCCCAGTAGTGTTGCCCCTGATAGTAGCCCCTACACCAAAGTGGCAATTTGCCTTGTTTGGGGTGAAAATGTAATAAAAAAAAAAATATATATATATATATATATTCATGAACGAACGGTTCATAAAAATCCAATTATTCGAGGCCCATAGCGCCACTCTGCGACTTTTAGTTTCGGAAGAGATAGAGTTTGAAAATATGGAGACGAACAGATAAGCAAATAGACAGACATATAGCCATTTATATATTATATATTCGTGCAGACATTGCAAAGAAATGCCATGATCTTTATCCAATTGTTAGTATATGAAATGTTGGTGTTAGTTTTGAAACTGAGTGACCAATTTTTCAGCTTTATTCAGTTTACTAGCAGTTCAGACCGGCTTTGCTCGGGCCCTATAGATTGTTTATATCTTTCTGTGCATATATATATATATATATATATATATATATATATATATATATATACTAGCATGGGTGCCCGGCGTTGCCCGGGTGTTTGGAGGTGTATGCTGAGCAAAAAAAAGGGGGTAATTTTTTAAACTTTGACCCCTATTATGACCCCTGAAAATTTATTGTTTTGGGCTCAAATCAAGTTATTAAGTTAGATTCATGTCCACGGAAGCTATATCTAAAATTTAAAGTGTGTAGACCAAAAATTGTCGGAGAAGTTTGGTAGAGTTCTCAAAGCTCAAATCGTTGAACTTTGACCCCTTAATCGCCAAATTTCTGGCTAAAAACCGATCACATAGATTTTTCCAAATCTCAGTACCCTGTATATCAAATTTCGAGTCTGTAGACTAAAAATTGACAGAGTTATTTCGTAGGGAAATGTACACAGACACACACACACACACACACACTTTAACTTTTATAGATATATAGATTTAAAATTTGAGTCTGACAGAATGACAAAATTATATTGCAAACCGATATATTAAACAAACGAACTTCAAAGAGACAAATGAACAAATAAGTAAAAACAATTTGTATTAGAAAACATTTATTATTCCACGTCTTTTTTTACAGACCTGACGACTGAGGTTCGCTCTTAATAAAAATTGTTTTTTATAGTCTTAATTTTGACTTCCTTTTTCATAAAAAACTAAAAAAAAAATCAAGAAAGAAAAGAAATTTAATTTTATTTTTTCATTAATTTCTTTCTGTGCAAAGCAATTCTTTCAAACTTACTCTGTTTCCAAAATGTTTTTATTTTATTCCCCTCCCCCTTCATTCATTTTCCTCCGCATCCTGGCAAGATTACTGTACACATAGATTCGAAAAAATAGTCAAAAACAAATATATAAATAAATGTTATCAAAGGCAAGATAAGTTACTTTTCTACCTAACTGGATATCTTTTTTGTGTTTTTATTCAATGTAATATATTTATTCAGCTCGAAAAACATACAGTGTTTACCGATGTGTTGGAAAATTCAAGATGGCGTCTCACACCCTCTTTAACACTGTAAGTTTGGGAAAAGGTGTTATAAATAAAAAACTATACAAAATACTATTAAAAACCCGCCGAATATATGTCAACCTATGTCACGGTAACATATATTGAGCGAGTTTTTAACAGTATTTTAACAGGGCACATCGTAAAAACTGACCCATTAATTTTCCTGAAGTAAAAACTATATAGTTTTTAAACTTTTAAAACTGTACATTATAAAAAGAAAACTGTTCGAGTGATTTTTTTTTTTTTTTTTTTACATGGGTTATCAAGGCCCAGAGGCCACTCAAGGATAAGGGTTAATAGGTATACATTAGTCATTGTGATTTTAGCATAGTAAACAGTGGGAATTTTGTAACTTGGATTACTTGAAAAAGAAAACTGTTCGAATGATTGAAAATGAAAACAAAATAACAATGTAAATATATTGATAAGAAAAAAACAAAAACAAACGAAGTTTCCGTTTCAGGAACCCGAGTTTAATTTTATGTCGTAATCATTCAACTCGTTAGCGGTTTTATTCAGCGATTAGGGATAACCATACGACATATCTAATTACCAAAGCGATTTTTTTTTAATTTTTTTTTTTTATTAAAACTAAACCTGTTTAGTTTTAATGAACCAATTTTTTTAAAGCCAACACTTTAGTTATTTTGAGAGCGTGCAACTGCACCCGAAAGGTTGATTAGGAAACTCCAAATCCTTTTATGACTCGGAAAAAAAAGGGCTTTTTATCGGCTTAAATGATAAACTAATGTTAAATATTAGTATTTGCCATCGATTCTGAAATAAAATGAAATCCTGACATTGTGATCATTTTTGCAGGTGTTATGTGCCAAATATTGAAATAAGAATGTTTAAATTCAATTATTGTAATTTAAGTCTTTAATTTTAAAGTCGATTTTATTTATAAAATATCTTTTTAGAAATCAATCTCAAAAACAATCTGAACAATAAATCTCTTTTGTTATGGCTAAGTTTTTGTCAAGGGTAGAAATTATAATAGACAAGTATTCATCCATGATGACATTTTACCGATTTCCTGGTTTACAGGTATTCTTGCTAAATTTCTTCGAAAGAATTGACATAAACAATACTTCAACTAAATACGTATATTTCATGCAATAATGACTTTTATTTCTTCTGACTTTTCCTAAACTATACATAAAACATCGGTTAGGGTTAGTTTAACATTCTGTAAAAGTACCTTCCGTTTTTTTTTTTTTTGTTTTTTTTTTTTGTACTTCTGCAGAGAAGGTAAAAAACCGATAAAAACTGGATATATTTTTCGTGTTTTTATTCAATTTAACATGTTTATTCAGCTCGAAAAGAATACAGTGTTTACCGATGTGTTGGAAAATTCAAGATGGCGTCTCACACATTCTTTAACACCGTAAGTTTGGGAAAAGGTGTTATAAATAAAAAACTATACAAAATACTATTAAAAACCCGCCGAATATATGTCAACCTATGTCACGGTAACATATATTGAGCGAGTTTTTAACAGTATTTTAACCGGTTTTTTATTTATTACACCTTTTTCCAAACTTACCGTGTTAAAGAGAGAATCGGCCGCCATCTTGAATTTTCCAATACATCGGTAAACACTGTATGCTTTTCGAGCTGATTAAACATGTTAAATTGAATAAAAACACGAAAAATTTGCCTTTGATAACATTTATTTGTTATATATTTGTTTTTTGGCAACTTATTCGAATCTAATTTAAGACCACGAGTGAAATGAGAAAAAGAAGTCAGCGGGTTTGGTTGCCATAACAACGTGACGGTAGTGAACGTGCGTGTGTGCGCGTATTTCGTGTAGTTTAGTTTCGCATAATAGTTTCGTATTTTTTTAATTTGTAAATAACAAGTTATTAAAAAATTAAACCCTTCCAAGATGGACAATAAATAAAGCCATAATATTTTATGGTAAAGGTAAGAGCGTAGAAACGATTGTTTTTTAGGAGATGTGATTATTGGATTAACCAATCAGAAATCGTCTGTGGCACACACATCTCTGTTTTTATAGATATATAGATAGATAGATAGATAGATAGATAGATTATAAAGTTTGACTCGTGTCCGGGTAACCTACATCTAAAATTTCAAGTGTTTAAACCCAAAATTGGCGGAAGAGTTTGGTAGCGTTTGCAAAGATCACCTCCTTCAACTTTGACCTCTTAGCAGCCAAATTTTCGCCCAAAAATTTATTAAAAAGCTTGCTGCATATCTGAATACCCTTTATGTAAAATTTCAATATTTAAACCCAAGATTGGCTGAATAGTTAGCTATAGACCTCAAAGGTAAAATCTTTTGAACATTGACTCCTTGACAGCTAAATTTCCGTCCAAGAAGCCGATTGAAAAGCTTGCCCTATTTCTGAATACACTTTATGTAAAATTTTCAAATGTTTAGACCAAATATTGGGTGAATAATTTGGTAGAGACCGCAGAGGTCAATGTTTTTTTTAAAATTTGACCCCAATATTGACCTCTAAACATTTTTTTTAGCTCTAATCAAATTAAAATGTTTGATCCATGCTCAAGTAACCTATATCTAAAATTTCAAGTATTTAGACCCAAAATTAGCGGAGGAGTTTGGTAGAGTTCTCAAAGGTCAAATCATTGAACTTTGACCCGTTAACAGACAAATTTCTGTCCGAAAACCAATTGAAAAGATTTTCCGAAATCTCAATACTCCTTATCTCAAATCTCAAGTCTGTAGACCGAAAATTGACAGAGTTATTTGGTAGGGAAGTGTACACAAAAAGACAGACACACACACACACACACATTTTCCCTTTATATATATATATATATGTGTGTGTGTAGAGAGAGAAAGAGAGAGGGGGGAGGGATTGCTGCGATGAATTCCAATATGATTCAGCAGATTATATTGTTTTCATGCTACATAGATTATTGATTTTGTTGCAACGTTCAATAATTAGTATATTATTCATGTTGTTGTTGTTAGTATATTATTCATATTGTTCGGTGTTTGAAGTATATTTACACATAAATACATGTATAGATAGATACATGATACAACGTTAGTATGCCAAACACGCATGTATAAACCCACATATATACATACCCAGATATACATATATGTATATGCATGTATATGTGTCCGTATATGTTTCAGGCTCATGCAATCATCAGTACAGGAAGTGATAATTATTGCTGGTCGGAATATTCGAACGCAATCAACATAGTCGCACTTGACCTCGTCGGATAGAATATTTCTTCCAAGCAACCGTCACCTAACACACAGATAAAAGAAAATAAATCACATAGGAACACCATGTCCGTGGACGTCACGTGGAAACAGTCGGGAGGTTAATTCACCAAATATGTCCCAACTTTAACTTCTCATCCCTTCACCAACCTAGTTAGAAGTTATGTAAGAGATGATACACACTTCCTTAGCTCCCTACCACAAACAGTAGACGATATGACAATACTAGCCACATTCGATGTTAGCCGCCTATATAGCAATATCCCACACAACCTAGGAAAAGAAGCTATCTCATATTGGATTGGCAAACATACACAGACTTTACACCCCAGATTCACTAAAGAATTCGTGATTGACAGCATTGACATAATCCTCAATAACAACTCCTTCCAATTCAATAATGACAACTACATCCAAATACTAGGCACGGCAATGGGTACTAAAATGGCACCAATATATGCCACCCTTGCACTTGCCTTCCTAGAAGAGACCCTTTATGAAACGATAGAGCAGAAATACGATCACAATATAAAAACACTCTTCATAAAATTTTGGAAAAGATACCTAGACGACTGCTTAATCCTCTGGAGAACCACATGGGGGATATCAGAGAACTCCACACTTTGCTACAAAATCTAAACCCAAAAGTAAACTTCTACCACAAATCCACAGACACTCAACAATACCTCCACTTCAAAAGCCACCATCCTGAAAAGTGTATAAAATCAATACCCTACTCCCTAGAACGTAGTCTGCACCATAGTAACAGACAGGCATCTCCGTTCGACTAGACTGAATGAACTGCAAATAACCCTGCGGAAAAGAGGATATCCACTACATACATAAAGGTATTGAACTGGCAGAAAACATTCCAATAGACCAACTAAGAATCCCAAAAGAACACAACAAAGAACAAATTCTAGCATACGTCTCCACACGCAACACAAACTACCCAGAACTATTTACACAAATAACAAAAACCCTTATCCTTCTCAGTCAGAACGACAAACTAAACAACATACTTAAAGCCAAAAATAATAAAAAGCAAACGCCAACCCAAAAACTTAAACACATCCTAACTTCCTCAAAACTCGTTCCACACAATAAAAAAGGGGTTACAAAATACAACAACCACAGAAGTGGAGTATGTGACATAATAATAGAAGGAAACACATACACATTCAAAAATCCAACACAAACATTCAAAATAAAAAAGGATCTACATTGCACCTCCAGAAATGTAGTATATGCACTAAGATGCACAGCATGGGGCAAATCCTACATAGGTGACACCAAATATTTCAGAAATAGAGTGGCCTTACATAAGAGCAACATCAAAATTGCAGATAACAGACACATGTTTCAAAACACGTGCTCACATGCAGTGGAAATAGCTTCAAAATAATGCCAATCTTCCAAACAGACAATTATTTTTATTTACTTACACAGGAAAAAAATTTCATAACAAGATTTACTCCCGAACTAAACAGAGCCTAATATCAACACACAAAAACATAAAACGCAAGGCACACTCGCATGCACGTACATATACATATATACACCCACACATAAATCAGAACCTACATATTAAAACACACACAAACGCACACACACGAGCATACTACCACACACAGGCATAACACATCTGTCTATAATAAAACGCATTGAACAATACCAATCTTACTTTACCTCGAAACCAACAACACCAGGAAACACCTAGAATCATAGTGTAATATCTGTTCCAATCAGTGGAGGAGAAATCCTTCATGACTGAGACAACTATCATCCTTCCTCCCATACCTATACCCCTTCAAGAGCCCCCTCCCCTCTGGGGAACGAGATCTTCCCACACTAAGAACCGATCCTGGATCTGGCCATACACACATGGGGAGACAAATAAATAGAAACACTAAAAAATCCCCTATATATATTTATAAATACACCCCTCTATCTAAACAAACATAATATAAAGAATGCCCGAACAGTCTAAGACTGAAATGAAAAATCACAATACTAAAATCAAGGAATCCAAAAAGTAAATATCAAAATTGAGTGAAAAAAAAACCTACCCTTATTTCAGAGGAGCTGGTTCGCCCTCTTCACACGCACGCATTAGAAACTACCTTGGATCACAGTTGTCTTCCTAGGGAAACAAATAACTTTATAATACGATAAAACAGAACACACATTCTACAAACCAATTCAAGAAAACACACACTCACACACACACACACACACACACACACACACACACACACACACCCTATCCTATGCACTCAGTTGACCAAGTACCAATGGTCCCCTCACCTCCACTCAAGAGTAAAAAAGGAAAAAATGAGAAAAAACAAAGAAAGGTAAGTAGAAACACAAGCAGAGAGAGAGAGAGAGAGAAACATAAGACAGCAGTGACCACAGTCCACCCCAACGAACCAGTAATAAAAATTGAACATACGAATGAAAAGTACAATCATTTACACATGTTTCCACTGCTCGGAAACATTTCAAATGAACTACGAAAATGTTCTTTTACATTTTAAACACATCTTCAGGATATTCTAAATATCTCACATTTTTAAATACTTTCTGAAACGGACGCTTCACAGAACGATTTCAAAGATTTAAAAACATTATTAAAATTATCTTAACATAGTTTTCAATGAAAAACCAAAACACGGAATAATAAAATAATGTTAAAAAATACACATTGTTGGTGACCACCCCCTTATTTGAATATATATCTTTCTCTCGTTGGAATTTTTTAACCCATTATATATATATATATATATATATATATATATATATATATATATATATATATATATATATATATATATATATATATATATATATATATATATAACCGGATTAAATAATTTAAGATTAGGAATCATAAAATTGAATTTATTTACAAAATATCTTTGGAAACATAAAGATAGTCAAATGAAAAATCTTCAAACTGGTTAAGGTGAGTAGATTTTTAGAAAATATATTCTGATTATGTCGTAGTACGTAACTACAAATATCGAATTTCAATGATGTAAACAAATATACTAAATCGTAGAAATCACAAATTGCAAACAGAGGAGAAACTTTAATGTGGGGAAGAAAAAAGTTAAGCTTTGCTGAAAATATGAAAGATTAATTAGTTCATAAAATAGGGTGTAAGTCTATGAGGCTGTATATTTATGAAAATATCAAATACTTCATAACTTCAAAGGCTGGAAATTGAAAAGATCTCTCATTCTCTCTCATTTGATCTCGAGCACGTAGTGCAATAGGGAAAGGTGTTGCTGGTTAATATTAATGCATCGAAAACCAAGCTTCTCTCTTTCCATAATCAATGCTCTGACACACATATGGCCGCAATTGAAATTAATGTCTCTCACCTTGAAAACTCTTCCCGTGTAGACGAACTTCTTGGATTGGCCTGCACTTTTGATCTGAAATGGGGTACATGTATCAAATCCGTTGCCAAGGTAACTGGAAAAATGGTTGGATCATTCTAGCGCTCCGGTGAATGTCTCACTGTCCTTGCAATTGTCTACTCGTATAATAGCCTAGTACCTAATAGGATAGAGTATTCCTTGCCATATCTAGGCAAGAGCTGCTCGGCATATCCTATCCTGCTCTGACAGATGTTGCATAGGGGTACGTGTTAAAGAGATGACGCGGGGGTTCATATTGGGGCCGTATAATACACGAATGACGATGATGATGAGAGGGAGATAAGACGAGAAGACATTTATACAGTTCTGGGATGTTTGGGACTTCATATATATACTGAATGGAGATGTATACAGGTTCTTAACGCAGAGGAGGGGAGATACATAATCTTGTAAAGGGTTACACAATTTTCGTTATAAGATAATTAACACATTACCTTTTTGGTGTTGAAAGATGACACCTGACAACAGTTTTACAAAAATACGATAATGATTCTTTATTCATTGAACTTGTCGAATGCTGATGACATAAGGAATTCAAATTTGTATCTACATGGTTAATCTTCTGCCCTTCGCTTCCAAATGGTTAGCTGACCACTGAATGCCAACTCACTGACTCTCAACTCTCTCTCTCTCTCTCTCTCTCTCTCTCTCTCTCTCTCTCTCTCTCTCTCTCTCTCTCTCTCTCTCTCTCTCTCTGACTGACTCTCGACTCTTTTACTAGCTTACTGAAATTCGAACCATTGATATGGAGAAATCCCCTTTTTCTATGACATCAGAAGTGTGTGTTTCCAAACGCGACTAACTCACATGGCTATGCATGTTGTCCAAAACACACTTCTGTAAACAAAGAATCCTCTCCTAACCTATTTTTAACCTAACCCATTTTTAACAATATATTTTTAATTTTCATTGTTCATTCTTTTACTGACATATTTAATATTCAGAATTAACAATAGCCTTATTTTCTAATATTTTAATTCTTAACCTTGCTTACAAGGTTCGAGTCTCGGCTTATCCTAATCTCATTTTCACCTATCTAGTACTCTTCTTATTTACATGAAAAGGGGACAGCCCTTTTCCTGTAACACAGAGTTCAAAACTGAATTTGTAATCTAGTAGATAATGCCCTTTTCTCTTCTCTGCAACCTCTTTTCCACAGAAGAGACGTCGCGAGCCTGTCCCTGCTTTATTGTTATTTTCATGGCAAATGTTCGACTGAACTCTAATCTATGCCCCTTCGCCAATCGTTCACAAAAATACTCGTCTAGCAAAAATCACTATCATTAATTTCCTCCCACTCTCTATCTGTGCTTAAAAATAAACGTGAGTTCCATGAACAAACCTTCTTTCCTAGAACGGCCCGTCTGTGGAACCTTGCTTTCCAGGTGCCTACAATATAGTCGTCTTCAAGTCCAACGTAAAAAAGTTCTAATTAAACTGTCCTCGTAAGTAATCTAATTATACCAAATTTCAACCACAAACAATTACTATCATACACAAATTAACCTTTATCCTGAAGTGACCATTTTTGTATAATGAATTAATAGAGGTAGAAGAATGTAAGTCTATCAGTCCGTATATTTAAAAATTGGCCTAATTTTAAGCACTAATGGTGAGAATAAAACGCCTTTCTTTAATTTTACACAATAATTCTCTATATGTACGCAATATATATATATATGTGGGTGGGTGGATGGGTGTATATATGTTTGTGTGTGTAATAGTGTACAATATCTGTCTGATACATTTATCAGGTGTATACAGTCTAAATGTATTAGGAAGATAGCGTAAGCTATTACACACACAAATATATACATGTGTGTGTACGTATGTAATAATCTACGCTATCTTTCTAATATACTTATTAGATGCATACAGTCGAAATCGTAAGGTTTATGAATTTTCTTTTATGTTTTCTACTGGAAATCTCATTAATGTACTGTTCGATTCAATTCTTCTCAATTTCAATGATATTTTATTTAATATACAAAACATAGTTTTATTTGCAAATATATTTCATATCAGAGATAAATGCTGAAACTTTTTTGGCGAAAAAGTCTAACCGGTATTTTTCTTTCTGTGAAAACTTCATTTTCAACAAGTGGGAATTCACTTGTAAACTGAAAATAATGCAACCCCTAAAGAAAACACACAAGCAAATAAGTTAACAAATAATAGATATTTAAATTCTATATAAAAAAAACTGAAACTACTTCGCTTACGCAAGCAATTCAATGAATATTGATAAAAAATAACTTGATTAATAACTTGTCACGTTCTATTTTTTTGCAGTTCAAATTATTGTTTTGATTTTAATGTAACACATAGTTCTATTTCTCATAAAAGGTTAGAGAAGGATATCTTTGTTTCCTCAATTTTCCTGGCCATGTCCGGGACACAAATCCAGCTAGTTGGCAATAATTCTTACAATTTTCAGTAGTAGTAGTAGCAGCAGCAGCAGTAGTAGTAGTAATTAACTAAACATGAGTTACTTGACTCACTTGAAAGTTAGGCAAAACCGAAGATAGTTGATTGGCTACTTGAATAGAGACGGCAGGAGTAAGGCTATAGAATAATAATGAAATATTTTCGCGATCTGCTATAGTGATCCATGCAAACATATTCCCCATTCCTTTGCACTATTGACCTGTAATTGTAAACAGGGCATTTCTTGTAAGTAAAATAAAATACTCGTTATGAGATCGAAACCAAAACCTAAAGATAGAAAATCAAATATAATAATCATTAGGCCAGCTTGAGAGGACCGTGAAAAAGTGTTTTAAACCCGACTCATTTTTAATATAATCTGTCATCTGAATCATTCACGCATGCGCATTTGTTAAAAAACTGACAAACATATAAAAATTCGACAATCCCCACGTACCATTTTTTTTTTTAATTTTGACCCTTTAGCATCTCTTATTTCGGATGAAAACCGATTAAAAAGTTTTTTTACGTGTCTGAATACTAAATATACTAATTTTCAATATATATATATATATATATATATATATATATATTGGCTACACTAATATCGAGTGTTTTGCACGAGTGTAGAATTCTTGATTTGTTATAAACTCTTCATCGCGCTGGCAACCTTTGTGGATTTCCATTGTCTAGTTATGACTCAGATAATACCTTATACTAGAATAACAGACAACCATTTGAGGGTCAGAAATCTCCGAAATAACATGATGTATTCTTTATTAACTTATAGCATTCTGTTCGAATATTCTCGACACTGGAATATGTCGGGTTATAAGCAGTGCCGTTAAGGATTGCGCAACATTTACTTGATCATACCCTCGCCATCAAGTAGAAACCTTTTTTAGAAGATTACCCTTTCAGAAGATAACCATTATCTTTTGAGACAAAAGAAGCCGACTGAGAATAATTGAACAAAGTATAGAGGAAATTCCGGAAATAGATTTAGAAATGGCGGTGTGAAAACTGGTCTGGCTTCTGAGTCTGGTTACCGCTAGAGAAATAAAACATGCGTTAGAATAATGGGCGTTGTTGTATAGAAATGGTTTCGATGACTCTTTTTCGTATAGTAATTCATGAAAAATAAAGTAAATAAAAAAAGTGATGTTTCCGTGAAAGAAAAACTGTTCAAAAGCAAAAGAAAATATATTTTACGTACTTGAGAAGTTATATTTTAGTTTTGGTATTTTTTTACAACGTAACCCGAAGTAGTTTTCCTCCTGACAAGAAATCAAAATCTACTTTTACGGCTAAAACGTTCCAACGGCCTTTAAAAATAATACGAAAGAAGGAATTTAAAAAAATAATTATAATACAAATTTAACATTTTAGATTGGGGAATCTTTTTCCTATATAAATTTAACGTCAAATAAACACCTACTTTTACGTATCCGTAAACAGAGCATGTAATCATTAGCACTTTTTCTAGTTCGGTAGCAGGGGGTAAAATAAAATGGGGGTGGTTATAGGCTCCAAACATTTTAAAAACACGTAGAAGCACTTCGAATATTGGGGCCTTTTCTTTTTTCTTTTTTTTTTTTTAAATATTTACATTGAAAAAGTCTCACCATTAAATATTAATTATTATTTCCTGATATTTGTAAAGCTGCCAACACACAAAAAAAACTAAGGTAGACCTGTACAATGCACACTCCCTTCTTGTATATATTGTTCTTCTCGTTTTACTTTTCAATTTTTTAAACGAAATATTATCGATTGGATAGGAATCTACCATAATATCCAAACAAAATCAATATTTGAAAGGTGTGTTCAGTTTCTAATACAATGTTCTAGTACATCGACCCCCCTCCCTCTCATAATGGAGCCGCTCGATCAGAAAACGTAATCTACTCTTATATAAAGGATTTTTAATTTATTAATCTACGGGGAATGATATTATGCAAAGTATTTTGTGTTGTTTTTACTGGGGGCCTATTACTTTGGTCACTCTTTTTTGAAGCCTGTCTAGGAATGAAAGACTGGTTGCAGATGCACCAGCCCAAATGTGACAATAATGTTCCATGTATGGCCGAATGGTGATATTGTAGAGGTACAGGATACTTTCAGACGTGAGTAACTTTCTAACGCAGAAGTCTTGGTAATGCTCTCAATATATTTGTTCCAATTCAGATTCCCTGTGAACGTTAAATTCAAGAGTCTGAACGAAATAGTTTCAGGTAATGTATTATTAGGCATGGCTATTAGTGGTTGAGAAGATTTCTTGTGATTATTAAAGGAAACAAGCTTAGTTTTGGTAGCATTAAATGTTACTGTCCATTTTTGTCCTTATTATACTAATGACTGGAGTACTTTTTAAACACTCAATCAGATGTAATAAAATGAACTAAAGTATTATTTATCGTTAGATGATGCAAATGCCATATCTATATAAATAAAACAATATTTGTTTAAATATTAAACCGATAAACTTTTAAACTACTGGTTACATAACACGGAAATTAACATGAAATGGTAAGCATGGTTTATAACGACTAAAATCTTTGTTTGGGTTTAGGAATAACGCGTACAAAAATGTGTCGGCAAGTTGAAATGCAAAACGTTCACGTTAATTTTCCGATACTGAGATGCTTATTATACTTGTAGAATGAGCCGACCATTTTTCCAGCGACATTTGCAACGGATTTAATGTATGTGTTCCATTTCAGATCAAGAGTAAAGATCAGACCAAGAAGCTTGTCAAATAATGAAGTCTCCTCAAGACAATAGTCATTCATTTCAATTGATGCCAGGCGAGGGTCAGATTGTTGATGATGGATAGAAGATTGATTTTAAATGCATTAAAATTAATCAGGCACCGCTTTCTCCATTGTGCCACGTGCTCAAGATCAGAAGAGATAATCAGAAGGATCTTGGTCATTTACGGCCGTTAAAGTGTTGCTATAGATGGTAGTGTCGAGATCATAAATTTCTACGAATGATCTTAGGGTGTGATTTGAGAGATCATTGATGTAAATTAGGAAGAGAGTTGGGCCAAGGATGAACCCCTGAGGTATTCCAGCATTAATACTGTGAGCTTCTGATTTTAGCCCATCAACCATTTTTCTTATAAACCTATCAGAAAGAAAGTATTTAATAATTGAGAATACATTTCCAGCTATATCATAGTTGGAGGTCTTATGGTGTAGGCCTTTATGCTATACCCTATCAAAGGCCTTATATATATCAAGAGCAATTGGCCTAGAAAAGAAGCCTCCGTCGAGAGATTCGCTAAGCCTATGAGATGTAACAGTCTACACATCTGCCGTAAATCTAGCAGAACTGAAACCATATTGAATATCACCAGGGAGCTTATTTTTGCTAAGGTGGCTGACTACTTTTCAATTAAACACTGATTCCAGCAACTTACTCATGACGCACAGAAGTCTGATTGATCTGTACTGAGAGGGTGGTGATCGATCACCTAGATTTTTAAATCCGGAACATATTGATGAGATTTTGCAGGTTGTTAGGAAGCATTTCTCCTTAAGACAAAGCTTAAATAGCTTTGTAAGTATGGGAGTTAGTTCGGGGTGAAGCTTTTTTCAGAACTATAATTATAATGCCGTCTTTACTATAATCAAGGTTGTTTTATTAGCTTGACACCATCATGCACAGTTATTTGTATGTCGCATAGCGTGTTTTTAAACATAGGAGGAAATATAGGGATGGGATGCAAAGAGTATAATTAACTGCAAAGTTCTTGGCAAAAAGTTTGGCTTTGTACGATACTGACGATATTACCTGAAGTCCATTGATAATGGCTGGGATAGAGCACACACTGTTCTTCAGGACCTTGTTGGTTATTAACCAAACCTGGTCTGAACAAAGCCGTTGCTCAGCTACTTGTGACTTGAAAGACTGGGCATATAAGTCTCTTGTGTTCTTTATTACTCTTTCAAGAAAACCACACGTTTAGTTGAAACAACTATCAATAATTCCCCCACTTTATCTGTGCTATATTATTATATCAATATCATCTTTTTTTCGTGCTTATACTCTTCAGAAAAATTAGAAATTCTTTGTTTAGATAGAAACAAATGGAAATATAATGCTGCAAAAAGAAAAAAGTTAATAGAAGACTCAGCATTGTGCGTGTGTTCTGGCAGCCATCTTTTTATTTACCTTTTTATATATATATATATATATATATATAATTTAGTAAGTTATGAAAATATATATGGCAATTTAAGCTACACAGAATATTCGGTGTTTCATGAGAATTCGTCAGGCTAATATATATATATATATATAAGCCTGACGAATTCTCACGAGAATGAAACGCGGAATATTTTGTGTAGCTTAATTGCCATATATATTTTCATAATTTATTATATATATATATATACAGGGTGTCCATAAAGTTCGTGTGCACTATAAAAAATTTATAACTTTATATTTGCGACAGAAATAATCTGTAAAAAATGTTATAAAGTTTCATGTATCTAGTTTAAAGTATAGTTATTGAATAATTTTTCACGACAAATTTCGTAACAATTTTATAGATAAGTAAAAAACATTTTCTTTTGTTCTTCAGAATCAATTTGGCTTCAATTGAGGAAAAAGTAAACTGTATCCTTTGGTTGGCTGAATTGAAATCTAAAGAAAGTTTAGAATTGAATACAATAGAAAAGCGCCTCATAGGAACATTAATGTTAAATGGATGAAAAAATTGTAAGAGACAGGCTCTGTCCATGATAAACCACGGTCTGGAAGGCCATGTGTCAATGACGAAAGTGTTGCTTACCTAGAAGAATCCTTTACTCCAGGTCCAAGAAAGTCTGTAAGACGGGCATCATTGGAGCTCAGGCTGCCAAAGTCTACTGTGCATAAGATTCTGCAGGCAAAACTTTATATGAAAGCTTACAAAATTCAATTACATCAACAGTTGTTAGAAGAGGATCATTATGCACGGCTAACTTATGGCACCAGTTCAATGAAAAACTTTGCAATGATGATGCATTTGTGAGTAATTTACTGTTTTCTGATGAAGCAACATTTCACATTAGTGGCAAGGTCAACAGGCATAATTGCCGAATTTGGGGAACTGAAACCCCAAATGAAACTCTTGCACATGGAAGGCACTCTCTTAAAGTTAATGTGTGGTGTGCTTGGAGAATAAATCGAATCATAGGGCCATATTTTTTGAAGATCGTGTTATTAACAGTGAGAGCTACTTAGATATGTTGCAGAATTACTTTATTCCGCAACTTGAACAATTAAACTTGAAAGACGATACAGTGTTTCAACAAGATGGAGCTCCTTGTTACTTTGCTCGGCGTGTTAGACAGTTTCTTAATCAGGATTTTCCTAAGAGATGGATCGGAAGGGACGGACCATTTCATTGGCCTCCACGTTCGCCAGATTTGACTCCATTAGATTTTTTATGGGGACATGTGAAAACAATTGTGTATCCAACGAATCCTAGTTCATTGGAAGATTTGAAAGCTAGAATAACTAACGTCATTTCAGGCATTACTATAAATCATTTGGCAAATGTTTTTCGTGAACTGAAAAATCGTATTACCCTTTGTATTGCTAATGGTAAAGGGCATGTGGAAAGTTAAAAACAATTCAATAAAAGCTTAAAAAATATCGATTTACTTCTTTCAAATCCATTTTAAAGATTATTTCTATTGCAAATACAAATAAAGTTAGAAATTTTTTTAAGTGCACACGGACTTTATGAACACCCTATATATATATATATATATATATATATATATATATATATATATATATATATATATATATATATATATGTCGTCTGTGTGAGAGCTAGGAAGTTGAGAATGTCATTTGGAATGCATATTTTTTATTATTTTCATAGCAATATATATGTATGTGTACGTGTGTAGGGTGGGGGGCGTCTGTGTAAATGCTAGACGCGAAAAATATATGCAGAATATCTCATATGAAGCACAGAGTATAAACGCCGGGATGCTGCGAGGATCGTTTCCATCTTGGTCCCAGTTCTCTTCATTATCTTCGCCAATGATCTTCCAAATCACATTAAAAATTATTCGCTGACATTCATGCAAATGTCATTGCCATCGATAGCAACTTTTCGAATAGCATTAATGATCAAATTGTCGCTGGTCCTCTCTCTTCTGACTTGCAGATTATCGTGCAATGAGAAAAGATGTGGCTGCTTACTTTTGATGCGTCTGAAAATGATCCTCTCCTTTCACTACTAACGACGGGATCTTCGCTTTTCTCCAATTTGAATGAACGACTATCTTCTTTAAAAAGGTTGTTATTTTGACAAGCTCACAGACCTGGCATGAAATAGTTATAAAAAAAACGTTGCTAAAATAGCTGGAAATGTGGTTGGGTTATTCAACCGCTTCAGAAGTGGTATCCTGCTTGTGACGTAATTCAATACCTGTATATAACTCAAATACGTCAGGATGGAGTATTGTTATCATATCTGACAGAGTGCAAAAAGCGATTTCAAAATCTAATGAGAGATATTATTTTCACTACTTCACAGTCTCTTTTTAACAGAAAAAAAATATATATATGTATGTGTGTGTGCGCACGTGTGTGCGTGTGTGCGTGTGTGTGTGCGTAGGTGTGTGTGTGCGTGTGAGTGTGTGTATGCGTGTGTGTATGTGTGTGTGCGTGTGTGTGTGCGGCCGTGCATGTGTGTGTGCTGGTGTGTGTGTGTGTGTGTGTGTGTGCGTGTGTGTGTGTGCGTATGTGTGTGTGCGTATGTGTGTGCGTGTGTTTTTGTGTGTGCGTGTGTGCGTGTGTGCATATCTGCGTGCGTGTGCGTGTATGTGTGTGCGCGTGTGTGTTTGGGTGCGCGTGTGTGTGTGTGTGTGCGTCTGTGTGTGCGTGCGTGTCTGTGTGCAAGTGTGTGTGTGTGTTCATTGTATATAAAACACTCACAACAAAACTAGTCTTACTACAACTTCAAGGGCAATGAAGTATATTATTGGCTTTTTAATTGACTACACTGAAGTAGTTTTAAAGAGCAATTGTTTAATTTGTTAGTTTCAATAATTAGAAACTTCCGTACATTTTCTGAAAATAGGCGCTAACATCTCTCCCTAGACATAAAAGTATTTTAATAACTAAAATAATTTTAAGTTGGAGTTGAATTTGCTATTTTTAAATTTCATTTTTTATATTATATGAAAATATTTTTTAACAATTGGAAACTCTTACTCAAAAACCTATGTCAAAACCTTATATTGCGAAATACTAGAACTTAATATTAATTAAATTTTTTTAAATTAATTATTTTTTTAGAATCCTGTTTTTTATGCTTTTCGTTGTAATAAAACTAATTATATTATATATTATCGAGAAAAAACGTAAATATGCATAAACATGATCATATTGATTTTATTTCCATTTGTCTTTTAGCAAACTTCAAGGTAAGTAAAATAAGTAATAAGTCAGTCACCTTAGCAAAAATAACCCCCCCGGTGACTGTTGGGGAGACGCCCACTAATTAACATAGGTGGGTGAGTGAGATATATAAAGGTATCAATCACCAATACCGGGGGAGTTCTGCAACGACCTCCTATGTTGCCTCCAGTAAGACATGCAACACGCCACCTGTCGGAATATCTCCAACTGAAGTATATCTGAAGACATGTTAATATGTATATAACTTCTGTTCCTAATATATTATTGTTATACCTTTACTTTCCGTGTTCTTGTTAATTATTTGTGCCGACACAACAGTGGCGACGGGAATTTGAAAAAAAGACTTACGCGGGAGAAAATCCACTATTAAACACGACAGTGGCCTCGAGAATTCGAAAAAAGACTTACGCAGGATAAAAGCCACTATTAAACACAACAGTGGCGTCGAAAATTCGAAAAAAAGACTTACGCGGGAAAATCGACTACTAAACTCAACAGTGGTGTACGAAAAATACTTACTCGAGAAAGATTGAAAAAAAAAAAAAAAGAAAAACAAACGAAAGTAACTACAAAATTGTCAAACGAAGATTTACTCGGGAATTCACTGTTAGACACAGCAACAGTATTCGAAAAAATAATTTACGCGGAAAGTTATCACTGTCGGAAAACAAAGGAAAAAAAACGAAAGTAACTACAAAATTGTCGAACGAGATATCCGAACACTGGATACTTGAAATCAAAATACCAATAACCATTTCAAAGTGACTACCAAAGTCGATGAAAAAAAGGTATTTTCGCTAGTACGCCGTGAACTAATTTATGCAAATTGTCCTGAAAGAGAAAAGTGATATTTTTTTCAGCTGTACCAAGAAAGGATTTTTTTAAAAAGAATTCTTGTGCATAAACAAAACTTAGCGGATTAAGAGAAAAAAAATAAAATACATTTTTTATCCCTCAATAGAAAAGGGGAAAAAGAAAGGTTCAACGCAAAATATAATATATCGATAGAATTCGGTTGACACAAAAAAAGCGAACCTAAAAACGGTTGTTCATAGTTATTGTAAAAAGTGAATTGTAAAATAGACTGATTTTTCTAATCTTTGAAAAAAAAACATGGAGGAATTTGCTAAAATAATGACACAGTTCATGCAGAATCAGCTGATCCTACAAAAAAAAGCAAGCGCTACGCGCAGAAAGACACGAAGGACAAAATAAACGACTCATAAAATGCCTAGAAAGGTAGGAAGAAAGGTTCGCGCAGATGCAACTTGAACAGAAAGAACTGTTAGAAAGATTAACAGCTAATTCCATACAAGAAAGTAATACAACCTTCTCCAACACAACAATTGTTAACAGCATAGATGTGTTCTCATACGTACCGGAAGAGGATAAAACTTTTGATGCATACTTCAAGAGGTATGAAGATATTTTCGAAACAGACTGCGAAAACTGGCCAAATGGAAAGAAAGTAAGTTTATTACTTCGAAAGCTTGATACCAGTGAACATTACAAATTTATTGATTTCATATTGCGAAGGAGAACGAATCAGTTAGATTTCGCTGAGACCGTAAAGCTTCTTA
This sequence comes from Euprymna scolopes, assembly GCF_053919585.1. NCBI lineage: Eukaryota > Metazoa > Mollusca > Cephalopoda > Sepiida > Sepiolidae > Euprymna > Euprymna scolopes. The sequence continues at coordinate 28,210,669 of NC_136485.1, forward strand.
CGGAGTTATTCGGACCGAACATGTCTGTTTTCTACAAGAAATGGTCATGTATGAATCTTAAGAAAACTGATGAGCAGGACTACCTGAAATACGCGTCAGTAGTAAACAAAAACTGTGACAACTTCAAATTATCGGAACTCACGGTGGACGATTTCAAATGCTTAATCTTTGCACAGAGTCTAGTATCCACAAAAAATTAAGAGATCCGAAGACGCGTTCTCGCAAAATTAGAGACAGAAGTAGGCCTGACATTGCAGAAATTAGCAGAAGATTGCCAAAGGGCAGTATCACTAAAAAAAATTCCAGGGATATAGAAGAAGCAGGAGTGGCGTACATTAGGAAGATTAAAAAACCTTTCAGAAACTCAGGACAAACAAATTTGGAGACTAGTCAAAATTCAAAAAAATACTCAAATTATAAATACTCAAATTATAATAACTACAGAAAACGAAATTACGATAATAGTCAATATAATAACTACAGAAAACAAAATTACGATAATCAAAGGAATTATAAAAAGACAGTATCAGATAATAATTGCAGAAGATGTGATGAAAAACATTTGGAAAAGGATTGTCCTTACAAAAATATCAGGTGCTACAATTGCGATAAAGTTAGACATAAGAGTGTTTGCTGCAGAACAAAAAATAGAGTACACCAAATGAGAACAAACGACAAAGGGAAAAATAATTTACGAAAATATGTATCAGTAAATATTTTCGACAAACAAGTGAAATTTCAGCTTGACTCTGGATCGGAGTTGTCGTTAATAAACGTCAACACTTGGAAAAAACTGGGTAAACCGACTCTTCAAAAGTCAAGTAAAGGTGCACGAACAGTGACAGGAGACAAAATAAAATTCGGAGGAGAGGTCATTCTGCCCGTAAATTTTAATGGCACGGCGAAGAAATTGAAAATCTTCGTAGTTAAAGAAAGCAAGGCCTTATTGGGAATTGACTCGATTGAAAAAGTAAATCCTTGGGATGAACCAATGAACGCTTTTTGGAGAAAAATAGCCAGTTGCAGCCTAACATCAGACAATGTTAAAAACGATTTAAAAAAGAAATTCCCAGAAATATTTACTACTGGACTGGGAAGATACAATAAATTTAAGGCTTCGTCCGAGCTAAAAAAAGGATGCAACACCGGTGTTTAAGAAAAACGTAACGTACCGTTCGCCGGTTTAGACAAAAAAAATAGCGAGCTAGATAAACTCGAAAAAACAGGCATCTTATCGAAAATCGAAACTAGCGTCTGGGCAGCCCCTACGGTGTACGTAAAAAAAAAAGTCGGAACAAATTAGAGTCTGTGCAGACTTTTCTACGGGCCTTAACGATGAATTAAAAGACCACCACTACCCTTTACCAAGCCCTGAGGAGATATTTGCCAGACTAAATGGTGGCAAAATTTTTTCAAAAATAGATTTGTCCGACGCCTCTTTACAAATTTCGATGGAAGAAGAATGCTCAAAGATATTATGCATTAACACGCACAAAGTGTTGTTCAAATACAACCGTCTACCCTTCGGGATCAAAGTCGCGCCGGCGATTTTCCAACAAACAATGGATACAATGCTGAACGGAATAGATTGTGCTTGTGCATACCTGGATGACATAATCATTAGGAGCGCGTCCATTAGTGAACACCAAGAGAATCTAAAAGAAGTATTCACAAGAATAAATGAATACGGATTCAAGGTGAAAGAAAACAAATGCGAATTTTGATTAGACGAAATCAAATATTTAGGGCAAATAATAAATAAAGACGGTCGACGCCCAGACCCGGAAAGATCGACAGCAATTAAAAACATGCTGGCACCACATAACGTGACGACTTTACAGAGTTTCTTAGGTCTCACAAACTACTACCAAGTATTTATCAAAGGAATGCACGACCTAAGAGCTCCGCTTAACGAGTTATTAAAGAAGGAAACACCGTAGATATGGACAAAAGACTGTCAAGACGCATTTGAGAAAAGTAAAAAGACGCTGACGTCCGATCTATTTTTAATCTATTACGACCCAAAGTTAGAAATAAGTGTTGCGAGCGACGGGAACTCATATGGTATAGGAGCATGTATACAGCATATCCTGCCAGATGGATCGAAGAAACCTATAGCTCACGCCTCAAGGACACTACTTCCGGCAGAAAAGGCTTTATCTCAAATAGAAAAAAAAGGGGCTAAGCATTATTTTCGCGGTGACGAAATTCCACCGTTACCTGTACGGGAGACACTTTATACTGGAAACAGATCACAAGCCCCTAGTGACAATCTTGGCTTCAAAAAAGGGCTTGCCAGTATATACGGCAAATCGCCTACTCCGTTGGGGTACGATTTGGCTAAATTATGACTTTCATATAAAACATCTGGTTTCGAAAAAAATAGGTCATGCGGAAGGCTTATACCGAACATGGAGGAAAACTTTGAAGTAATTGCAGCTATACGTTCCAATTATGAGGAAAAAAACATGGTGGCGAATATAATAAAAGAATTACCAGTCATGTTAACCGATATAAAAAGAGAGACTGAAAATGACGATGTCATCACAGACATAAAGAAAAAAATAAGGGAAAATGATGGAAAAACGCAAAGCATATTTTCCGTATTTTTATTATATAGTGAAATAGTTGTTATTCCGAAAACCTTGCAGAAAAAGATCTTACGTGATTTTCATACAGGCACCCGGGTATAAATAGGATGAAGGCACTTATGCGGAGTTACGTTTACTGGCGTAACATGGATGTGGATATTGTACTAACAGTAAACAAGTGTAACGGTTGTGCGTTAGCCGCAAATGCAACACTGATAGTCCAAAAACCTTGGGAAAAACTGACCATTCATGGTCACGCATTCATATAGACTTTGCTGGACCGACCGAAGGACAATACTACCTAACCGTAGTAGATAGTTTTCCAGATAGATAAAAAGCGTTTCGAGAACCCGACGACAAATAACACAATATGTTTTCTGCATAAAATATTTGCAGGTTTTGGTGAGCCAGACATTATAGTCACGGATAACGGAACACAATTTACATCAAGTGATTTCAAGGACTTTTGTGACACTTTTCAGGTAGAACATATAACTACACCACCGTGCCACCCTAGATCAAATGGATTAACGGAAAGGTTCGTAGACACAATAAAGCGTGCACTTATAAAATCAATAGGGACCCTGACAGATAAAGCATTACAACACTTCCTGCAAATATACAGGATAACTAAGAACCCAAATACACCATCGAAACTATCGCCAGCAGAATTAATGTTTGCTAGAAAAATAAAATCACCATGTGATAAATTAATACCAAAGCAAGCAATCGTCCATCAAACTACGCACACATCACGTAAAAGGTTTAAACCTGGTGATCGTGTATATTTTAAATGTATGGAAAATAATATTTCATATTTGGAGTTTGTTACGGTAGATAAACGTATCGGCGACTTGGTCTACATGATAAAAGTTCCAAAACGGATACACGAAAGACATCAAAATCAATTGAGCAAACGTCATATAAAAGACAACGAGCATGACAAACCTGATGAAAAGGAAGATCCAATTGATATACTATACGAAGCGGTTGATATCGAACCACCACAAATCATGCCCGAACCGAGAAGATCGGAAAGGAAAAGAAAGTTTACACAACCAACTATAATGATATTGAAATCAACACGACTTCAAATCTTGGGAGGGGGTGTTGTGGAGACTCCCACTAATTTACATTGGAGGGTGAGTGAGATATATAAAGGTATCAATCACCAATACCGGGGGAGTTCTGCAACGACCGCCAAATATGCAAGACGCCTATGTTGCCTCCAGTAAGACATGCAACATGCCACCTACCGAAATATCTCAAACTGAAGTATATCTGAAGACATGTAAATACGTATATAATTTCTCTTCCTAATATATTATTGCTATACCTTTACTTTCTGTGTTCTTGTTAATTATTTGTGCCGACACAACATTTATATGTGTGTATATATATATATATATATATATATATATATATATATATATATATATATATAATTCTTTACAATTTTCAAATTTATAAAATGGTTAAATATTTATCGACCTATATTTTTTTGTTTAGTTTTCGTAACTTGGTGGGGGGACAAAACAATTAAAAGCACATTTTCTCTCATATATTTAACGAAAACTCTTTTTAAAATATGTTATTCAAATATGAATAAGTATCGAAAATGTCATAAAAATCTGATCATTAGTTGATTTTTGCTAGATTTTAAAATACGGTTACGTTTATGCCTTCAAAATGATAATTACGTAGGAAGGTTTTTGTAAGGGATCGATATTATTAATACGAATTTGGTCTCGCATTTTCATTATTTTCGTACGCTGTACAATATTTTTTATATTATTAGTTTATTTTAAACTCCTTTTAAATGCTGCAAACGTTATGATAATAATATTAATATTAATTAGATTACAGTTACATCGTGTCACATATATGGGGGTTAAATCTGTGTCGTGTGATGGATGTTCCTAAAGTACAATGTAAACACTTTTTTCTTCAGCCACCCTCTTTTATAATCATGTTTTGCGCAGTCTTATCCATCCTTGTTCAATATATATATATATATGGTAGCTTCCTTCAGTCTTGACAGAATATGGGTAACCACTGTAAGGATACCTACTACAGTGCTATTACACCCTTCGTAACTAGACGATTGCATGCATATACATAACATACTCTTCTCGACTTACGAATCAAAATTAATAACTTCTCCCCAACAACGTTCCGGTGTTTTCGATTGGTTGAAACGGAGCATTCTCATATTCCAGAATGAACCGATTTCATACATAAATGAACACTTCTAAACGTTGAAAAGAATGGCGGCGCTTTCCGCAATAGACACCACCGCTAGAGCAATAACACTATTTACAGCTTTATAACCATCCAGAAACCGACCTTCACATATTGCTAAACTCATATAATGCAAAAGGCATTCACAGGTAGAAACTTTCGTAATGACCATCGGATTTTCTGACATAGTTTAGCTGCGTAACCGGACACCCTAGCGCGCTATCTAACAAGAAAATGACAACTATTAGCCGTTCATAAACAGACACTTACCTATTGATAGCCTTATTCCATGGACTAACGTGCACAAGTAAAACAATTTCAAAGTGGATGCTCTAGGGTGACCATATCCAGATTTTCCTTTTACCAATCGTTCGACTTTGAACCTTCGACCAATTCGCTTCACTACAGAAAAAGATGTTTTCACACTTTCTTTTCTTAAAATATCAATAATCTGCTTGTAAATGATTTTCGACTGCCTTCGCCCTGCAATTCGGTTTTTTATATCCCGGCCAAGATACGTAAAGAACATTAAAAATTAAAATATAGAGCGAAGGTGGACAATGTTAATCCAAGTTAATGTTAATAATCTGCAGCATTACTCTTTTATTTTCATATTTTATCAAATGTTGCGAGAAATGCAGTTTTTATATCGTTGTTGATGCTGCTGCAGTTACTGTTGCTGTTGTTAATGATGATGATGATGATGATGATGATGATGATGATGATGATGATGATGATGATGAAAAAGACGGCGTAGTTCAGCGCAGCTGGTGGCGACGCTACAATTGTTAATGGTCCCCCCGCTGGTAGTTTGCTTAATCTGTTTTTAATGGATGGCTCTGTTTCAATTTATTTGTTTTTTATGTTGTTTTTCTGCTGATACACGCGCGCACACACATGCACATACACACACACATATATATATATATATATATATATATATATATATATATATATATATATATATGTCGTCGATTACAAAGTCAAAGATTAGTGACATCGACGTGATTGTAAATAACTGTTTTGTTTCTACTGAAGATAGCAATTTCGATCGATTTTGCCAAACCGACTGATGCCAACACAGTACATATTATCACGTATCACCTATTGTTCTCTTAGATATGTGTGTCTGTCTTTTGTGTATATTGGCATGAGTGTAATACTATGTACAGACTTACGCTAAATAAGATAGCATCAAAGGCGTCACGATCTGAAAGAGGTTCATAGGCCAGTAGTGTAAGCTCAGATGTTACAAATATTTTCAAACATCTAATTTACTTTTACCAAAAGTCTGTCATGGGAAAGCTGAACAGTGTATTTGGCATGGGACCTTGAGATAAGAAATCTTCTATAATTTGTTCGCTAAATTGCTTGACAAAGAGTTAAGATGGCTGGAAACTGTAGTTTCTAATTCCGTTGATAGGTCAATAGAATTACATTCCGACCAGTGATCACTATCATATTGGTATAGGTTTCCCGATATTTTTCTAATCAGAATTTCTTCAAGAAAGAGATCGCTACTAACGGTAGAGGCCACATAAACGTTGTGAATATTCTGCGTGAAAATAAGTTTCTGGATTTGAACTTAGAACGCACAGGTTGTCAGTCTGTGTCATTAACCACTTGACCACCATTACCTTTCTCTAGCTAGTGATAACAGCCAATTAACTATTTCTCAGTTTCCTATTTCATCCTAATTTTCTTCAACAATGGAGCGTTGGCCTTTTGGTTAGGAGCAAAGTGTAGTATCTGTTCTGCTACTACACGTCACCTTTTCTGTTCTCGGTCAGCGGAGGAGAAATCCATTTAGACTACGGCAATTTTAATTTTTGTTCCTATCCAGAGTGCTCCTTGCAGGGGAGCTGGATTTCCCCCATATTAGAAACTGACCGTGTGTCTAACTCTGCCCTCGTCGGGAAACAATTAAATAGGAACAATAATGAAACGTTAAACAGATGTAACCAGTGATAAAAATGGGGTTATAACATAAGAATATGTTAAACGTACTTCTTCTGATGACATTGCGCCAGAAAATACCTCACTATGTTTAAAACATTGACATTCACGAATATCCACCTTGAGTCCACTTGAGGATAAGGTTTTATTAGTGTATGGTAGCCATTAGGACAATAGCGTAGTGATTGTTAGTAGAAGAAATTTGGTATAATTTGATTAAGGAGACGGTCCAACAAGAACGTTAGACTTGAAGATGACCATATCGTAGTTAGCTAGAAAGCATGGCAGTCTAACAGAGTTCCACAGGCAGGCAGTTCTATGAAGGAAGCTTTGTTCATGGAATCCACGTTTAGGTTTAGGCACAGCTAGAGAGTAAATTTAAGGAATATTGATTGGCGGCTTCGTACAATACTAGTCGTTAAAGCAAGTCCGTTTCATAGAAGCTGATTGAAATGCACAAGGAATGATATTCTTGGGACTATAATTCCGAAAAAAACACCAAAATTCGAGATTGAAATAGGTACATAGAAGAAGATGGACAAATGTTGCGTTCTTTTCACTAGTGAGACACGGGCGAGCTTTTATGGGGCTGATAGCTGGTCAAATGGTTCGGGTATTTTTACAAGGGAGTCACCAGCAATTAAAACCTGCAGGACACTCGGGGGATAAGAGTTAATGCGTGCAGGTGGTCAGTGAGACAAAAGCGGTAGTGGTAAAAATTGGGTAGAATTTGATTAAGGGGACGGCTCAATAAGATCTTCTTTACATTGAACTAGAAGGGGGGCATGTTGTAGTCAGCTGGAAAGCAGGCCCGCAGTATATAGTTTCACAATCGGGCAGATTTAGGAAGATAAATCTTTGTTCGTGAATTTCTGCGTTTAGATTTAGGTTAAAACAGAGAATGTGCAAATTCTTGATGATAGTTGTAGATAGACGAGTGCTTGTTGCAAATGTTTTGCAAGGGGAGTGGGCATAGATTTAAGCTCTGCCAAAATAACGATAGAGCAGAGATAGATTCACAGCGTCTCTTTTGTGAGAAAAGGTTGCAAGGAGTAGAAAAGCACATCACCAATCAGATTTCGAAGGCAGTTGTCAACTCTGTCACACAGGAAGGTTGCTCTGAGCAGCTCCTCCCAGATGTGACAACTTTTTAGGAAGTATTTAGCTCTTCGAACATGAACGTCAACATCATTTTAAACCTCCATTTAAATCTGATTAAAAAAAAGTTTGGGCTATCATAATACGAGAGGTTTACGTCAATAGCTGTCAATTCTCATGGCAGCAACCTTAAGCGAAGTCAGCAGTACTGCAGTATAAATAGTCTCACGTAGTATTATTAGAAATTAACTGATTCCATGAATATAAACTATGTTCATGTAGAAAACTAGCTTTGAGTTATATGGATTAGTAATGATTTTTTTCCGTAAATATAATTGTGTTATTGAAATTATTTGTTCAGTAAATATAATTGTGTTATTGAAATTATTTGTTCAGTAAATATAATTGTGTTATTGAAATTATTTGTTCAGTAAATATAATTGTGTTATTGAAATTATTTGTTCGGTAAACTATTGAGTTTACCTATAAACTTGCTTTCTTACAAGGGCGGAGTAAGACACACGTCTACTGTTAATATAGGGGAAAGCATTAAGACAAATGTAAAAATTGCCTCTGTCTTGGGGGATTTATCTCAAACTGACCGAGGACAAGTAAGTTGAAGTGTAATATCAGAACAGATACTACATTTTTCTACCAGTCAAAAAGCAAAGTTGTGGTTTTGCCTGTGTAATCTTTCTATCGTTAACATAGTGTAATATTGTTGGGTGGTTCTAGATGACAGGGTGGGGTGTATATCAAGTATATATAAGACAGGTTTGTATAAACGAGGAGACCAAACCGTGTAAATGTTATATAGTCTTCTATGAAATGTTTGTTGTGTGTATGTGTACATTTTTAACAGATATAATAAACAGATATAGATACCTACAACAATAGTTCAACAAACGGAGCAAATGGCACCATTGTCTGCTCGCCCAGATAAGGGAAAGACGTACCTTTCTGGTCGTAACCCTCACTGTATTGTTCCAGACGCACTTCTGAAAATGTAAGTTATTTTCTCCCCCGACAACTCAGATAACCAAATTGTTTTCCCCATCTTTTTACAAAGGGGTCACTCGGAATGAGGGTTATTGGGTGTACAGTAATCAACGGGATTTATATTTATTTCTGTTGAAGCCATTCCTTTTTCAGGGATTACATATTATTGTCTTTTCAGCTAAATGCTTCCATAGCTGAACGATTCCCAACTAGCTGAGAAATTGCCTGGCCCGTCTACTCGTTCCAACTCGTTCGTTTTAGACACATTACTAACTTCTAACTTACCTGTATATATGTAAACTAATTATTTGTGCTTATGTTCTTCGACTACACAAAGACCTAACAGGTAACTAATTAGTCGGATTTTCTCTGGCCGAATTTTATTGTCTATACCTGGGTTTGAAAAACCATTTTGTTTATGTCCACTACATTCTTTTCTATTAAAATATATTTGTTTCTATTTATCTAAAATTTCTTCTTGTTATTGTTCATAGAATCTAGTCAAGTTAAATTCCTAAAACGTCATGTAACCATATTTGCCCTAGAATTGCATTTTTATATTTAAAATAAATCTAATTCAATTTATCTTCTGATTCAGATAATTCAGCAACACGTCGGTTGTGCTAATCTGCAACAATAGGTTGGAATTTGGTTTTGAAAAGGTACTACTTCCAGCCAGTCACAACTTGGACGTATTCGTTTATTTATTTATTTTAATAATAACTTTTGCTTTTCATCTAACTTTGCAAACAATATTGCCATCACGTGAAAGATTTTATATAAAAACTTCTTAAAGATGTATTCCCAGAAAGTTAAAATATCTTTCTTTTCATTACCAAGATATTTTGCTGTTCGGAGTTTAATTAAAAACACTGACAGAATCGTAATGGAAATTAATTTGTAACAGTGCATTTCTATTTCAGGTTTCTATTATGACATATTACACGTTTACAAAAATCACCTCACAGCAAAATGAAAATAGTTCTACCTTTTATGAACAGGTACCCTGTATTAAAAGTATCTTGAGATATTTACTTAACGTACTTTAGCAGACGGCGCTCAGGGCTGAATTATCACGTTGGAACACGGTTTCGGCTTGAAAGTTTCGTCAGAAGACTTTAGAAAACTCATTATTTAAAACACCAGATGCCATAAGTTTTGCAAATGAAGTGTTTATGTAGTCACTATTCTCAAATAAAATTAGAATAAAGTGCGAGGCAAAGATTCTAACCCTGGTTACGAGTGAAATATGACGGTTGACTAGACCCCCATGGGAAACTACGGAATGGTAATCTCCGAAATAACTAACGCTAAACCGACTGATTCTCCCACAATACATATTATCACGTATCATCAATTTTTCCTTTTAGATATGTGTGTCTGTCTTTTGTGTATATTAGCAAAAATGTATTCCTCTGTATAGACTTACGTTAAATAGGATAGGATTAAAGACGTTATGATCTGGAAGGGGTCCATAGACCAGTACTGTAGGTAAACCACAGATTCTTACAGGGGAAATATCAAGATTTAGTAAACTCTTATGGAAAACTAAAGGATAGAAATCTCTGTTATAACTAGGGCTATGACAACAGAATATTCTTTTCATTGTCATAACTCTCGAGTATATATCTGACACAGACACAATTAATAAATTGAGAACCACACCACTCTATATAAAAGCATATCAGATATCAACGGATAAACACTCAAGGGTCAAAACAATGAAAAAAATATGCTGACGTCCTAGTTCTAGTTATAACTAAGGCAAGAATTCCTGTCGTCTAGGATTTATTCTTACCTCTTGAATTATGGCATCATAATAGTATTGTTATGAACTAAAAACGCGTGTTTGATTATAAACTTACAATTGCAGAATTAGTTTTTAATGTGATCCGCTGTCTCTTGAAATTACATGGTCTGAGAAGTGTAGTTAGAAATTAAGAAACGCTTGCTTCATTGTAATATTTCAATCGCAGGGTCACTTTTTAGTGTGTTTTCACTGTCTTTTGCGATTACAGTATCGGAAAAGTGCGATCAGCAATTAGAATATGAAGATTTATTGGTTAGATCAATTCTGCTCTTGATATGACATGAAATTACACCCATTCTTATGCACGCATTTTTATATCGTGAATAAATATAAGCAAGCAATAGATATTTGAATATATTAACTTGAATAGGAGAAATATTTACCAAAATCAATCATTTGATTATCCAGACTACTATTCTCATATTGGTTGTCATTTTCACAACGTTGCGCTTGTTCCGTCTATGTACTCCCAACAAAATCACTGCTAACTAAATATGATAACGAACCATCTCTCTTTCTCTCTCTTTCTCACACACACACTCATTTTCTCTCACGCTCTACACACACATATATATATGTGTGTGTGTGTGTGTGTGTGTGTGTGTGTGTGTGTGTGTGTGTGTGTGTGTGTGTGTGTGAGAGAGAGAGAGAGAGAGAGAAAGAGAGAGAGAGAGAAAAAATGAGTGTGTGTGATCAAGAGAGAGAAAGAGATATAGTTCAAGTCTAGGAAAAAAAACTTTGCTCGTAGAATCTGCGTTTAGATTTAGGCACAGAGAATGTGGAAAATTCTTGACTGATGTTGTAGCTAGGCGAGTGTTTGTTGTAAATTTTTTGCAAGAGCATAGATTTAAGCTATTCCAAAATAATTATATATATATATATATATATATATATATATATATATATATATATATATATATAAGAACAAGTAGTTAATAATACATGTTAAAAATACTTGGAAAAGAGTTAAAAACATATTTAACTTTAAAAATGAAGTACAAAATAAATGGACAGTCCTTAATCCGGGGAGTTTCGAGGAAATACTTTCCTTCTCATCAGAGGGTAGGGATTAGCAAAATGCGGAATCGGATTTTGCTTGCAAATGTATTTAATGAAACTAAAGGTAAGTCATAGATCTTACTTGGTAAAATATAGTGAAGCAATGAATGGATGGTCTGGTGAAAAGTAAAATATCAGATAACGGTAAAATCACAAAAAGTTTATTAAACTTCCATTTCCACAAGTAAAATCCAAAGGAATCGCGTTAATGGAAGATGGTTCAAAATAATCCAAAAGGCAGAATTCCGTGGAATAATTCAACAAATGTGTGCAAGGAAAAAAGGGAATAGGTTCAAATAATATTATTAAAGAAAGATAAATTATGCGTAGAAATGGAAAGATTTTAAAACATGGCTGTCAAGCCTGATTTAAGAAAAATGAGTAAAGAAGAAGAAAAAAAATTGAATGGTGAATGAGTTATTATTAGAATAGAAAAGGCGATGTCAAAATGACTCAGATAGAGTGACGTTGCCGTGACGCCAAATTTAAAGCAAATAAAGGTCAACTGAAATAGACAAGTTATTACTTTGGAATTAAATTATTAGAAGGAGTCATTAAAAGAAACAAATGAATTGTGAGGAATGATAAGTTAAATACATACATATATATAGATATTCACATGCATATATATATACACATACATATATATGAATACATACAATTAAACATATACATACATATATATGCATATATATATATGTATACATACATATATATACATATATATATACATATATATACATATATATATATATATATATATGTATACAATATAGACAAACACATATACACACATATAAGTAAATAAATGAGTAAATAAATAAATAAAGAATTAAAGGGGAATATATATATATATATATATATATATATATATATATATATATATATATATATATATAATTCTAAGTATTTTTGTTTTGTTTGGGAGGGTCATTTGTTTCTTCTTTTTTGAACTAACAGCTATTTTTAAAAGAAAATGTGTAAATTTAATTTAAAAATTTAAATTTGGATTATTTGGTGGAAAATCGATTTTTTTATTAATTTTGGAAAATAATTTATAACTGAAGGTGAATAAGATAGGAATGTACATATTAAACTGATTGTTAGTAGTTAACTGCTTTGTTTTGCAGTTTAACTGCTTATATAAAGTACACCTGTCTGTTTAGCTCAACCAAATTGAAATTTGCATTAAAACATATATTTAAAAAAAAACATTACAAAATATTTTTAAAAAAAAATTTAATTCATAATATTTCATTTGTTTTCCTTCATAACTAATTAAAAGGCAGAAAACACCTTTTCTTTTGCGTAACACCAATCAATAAAAGAATGTTTTAAGATTTATAAACCTGAGAAACTTTGTTAAATATAAAATAAATAAATAAAAAGTGTATCTTTATTTCCCATTTAGAGATTATTATCGTTTTCATAATTTATAAAACAATAAGATAATGAAAATAATATTTATTTTATTGTACTTCATAATTTGTTTTACATTTCTTGATAAACCTTGAACTTGGTTTCATAATTGTCAATGTCGGACTAAAACAATTATTAATTCACACACCAAAAGACGTGAAACATTTCTGCAATTATCCTCACGTCCACATAATTTCGGATTAAGCATTAAATTATAATTTTAAGATATCTACTTTTAAAAGTATTATACATTTATTCTATGTTTTGATTAAAAACTCCGTTTTACGATCTTTTCAAATTTTAAAACATTAAACAGAAAATAATTCTTTTTTGTGTGTGCAAGTTTTTTTTTTGTTTTTTTATAAAGTTATTGCAAAATTATTGTTATTATTTAATTTAAACTTATCTTGCTTGGGGACTTTCATATTTATTTTAGTAAACTTTTTAGGCTCGTAGTGAATATTGGTCTGTGTTATCATTTGCATATTTTTTCTTTTCAACAAAAATAAATACAATTTAATAAATTATCAATGAACATTAGAAGCAATTTCATCTCTCGCAGCTTCAAGAATTATGTACTGAATGAATAAAATAAATGTCTTCTTTCTAATATATTCACCATTAAACCACATTCAAGTAATATTTTTGTACATATTTTATAACACAGTAACACAGCGGACGAATTTCAGCCACGTAACAAATATGGCGGAGGAGTGTCGACTAGTGTCAGCGAGAAGAATCATGTGTTTTATTATTATCTTTGTTTTACCGCCGTTCAATGGTAGATTCCTATGTGTATCTCGTTGTTACAAGCATATTATATTCTACTGATCTTGTGTATTTTTAATTCAGAAAGAGTGTTTGTGTTGTTTTGATTGACATTATCTTCGAAATAACCCCACAGATAGAAATCTAGTTGGGCATCATCGTCTGATAAGTGTAAGGTCAGTTAAGGATCGGACTTCCGGCTGATGAGACGATCATTAAAAGTGTCCATACATATAGCTGAACAACGATAAAACAAAAACTTTTGAAAGTTCTTGTCTGAACCTTGGTCTATCATTCTGGTTTGGTTTGGGTTTGTTTTTTTACGGTATATCAACCTATTTCGCGTTATTTAATACCGAATCCAGTTATTTTGGAAATAGTATCCATGTTGAAGCCAGTAATTTTGTAGAAGGTTTTTATTCTTCAAGCTCTGTATATATTTTCAATCGCAATTTGTAGTGTTTCGTTTTGTTTTTTTGTTTTTTATAGTGGATTTCATCGTTTTTGTTCACTGCTCTGTAGAACATAAATAAGTTTTGCAATGGGAGAGGAAAAGAATTACAGTATTAAAGATTGTTACACGTTCAGTTAGGGAACCAGTGAGGAAATGTGGGAGATAGAAAGAGAAAGTGAAATGGGAACAAGAAAAAGGGTGAAAAAGCGGGTTGTTTTTTTTTGGGGGGGGCAGAACATAATTAAGTTTTCCTAAATAAAGTAGGAAAACAAAAAGCATCAATGTTAGGTGTATTTCGTTTTAGGAAGCCAATATCTTTAGACAACCTGATCTGGTAGCACTATCTATCATTCCATATTTGCAAACAAATAGTATTATATAAAATACTTTAAATATTTGTGGCGATCCGACTATTTTACAGATGAGAATATGCTAGTGTTTTTATTGCTTGATCATTATTTCTATGATAAAATACTTAATTTTGCTTCAATTTCTAGTTTTTCATCTTAATACTTTCGCAGAAAGAACTCGTTTCATGATAATAATTGTCAATAACTTCCCTTTCCTCATCAATCGAAGAGTTAGACACAAAATAGGTTTTAATAGTAAAAACTTCATCTCACCAAAAATGCCACTCTATATTGATATAGAAATTAATTTAACCTGTCTAGAAGGATTCCCTGCTCGCTGGCGGAGTACAGAGAATATGGAATGTACTATGAAAACAAATACTACACTCAGCTCTATGTGAAGATTATAGTAGCTCGGCCAGGCACAGAATCTAGTATATCTGTACCAAATATGGTTCCTTGAAGAAAAGATTGTGAAATTTTATTAATGATTCCTTGAGTGGCATTTTTACAGGGTCACTGCATATGTGTCATCACTTGGGGTCATTATTTCCGCCATTTGTCTTTCAGTGTAATATACAGAAGTATGCGTCATACGGCTTTTCAAAGCATCTGCAAAAAGTAATCTATTTAATGCATTATCCATTAATGACCTTTATATCATATCATAGCAAGTGCTTGTCCACTGATCATATTTTAAACTGTATTGTGGTCATAAATCTCGCCAAGAACTACCGATAAGCCTGTTGTAGCCGCACACTGGCTTTGCTAGGACAGATATCCGTTCTATCTGTTTATCGGTTTGTCATGCTAGTTTTTTTTGGGGGGGTTTTTTTGTTTTTTTGTTCAATTAATCTTAATATTTTAAATATTATACCGTCGAATGTAACAATAGACCTGAATATGGCCATAACCAATCCATTTAGCATAATGGTTCGAGTATTCTTAAATAGGCTGACAGATGAAGTTCAATCCTCGACCGACTCATGCAATTGCACTTGATGTCCCTTTGCTAAACATTCGTCATTATCAGATGAATGATTAAGGTTAAGTGGAATAGGTATAATCCTACATAATAAGACGAGAGAAAAAAGCGTCTAATATATTAAGTATCTATTTGATATAAGTTTTTTTATTTTCTCTTAAAACAAAACAGAAAAAACGATAGGTTTTCTATCATATTTATATGACGGATTGAAGTATGGGGTCAACAGGAAGACATTTTATATTTAATTTATTCTCTTTCTAGAATTTGCATTTTGGTTTGAACATTTAAGAGAAATTTTTAGAAAGCAGTAAAAAATGTTTATCATTTGAGTAATTTTTAAAATTATATTTTGTTGTCTTAATCATTTCTGCTAATTTTATTAATTTTATTTTCATTCTAATTTAATTTTATTTTCATTCTAATTTAATTTTATATTCATTGTAATTTTATTCATTTTATTTTAATGTTTAATTAATTATGTGCATAATATTATGCTTGTTACTTCTTTAGTTAGTCTGTACGTAATGCTTTTAAAATGGCCAAATAAAATTTTTATAGGTCAAGCTGCTCCACAAAAAGCCAGATTCACAAAATTTAGCTTTGAAAAGGCCAGTCTGGCAACCTTGAAAACATATACTGTAAATGTGTTCGTACACTTGAGCATCATCATATACAGGAAAAACATAGCCTAAAGTAAAACAATGTTAAAATAATGTTTCCTAAGGAATAGATATTCTGCTGATTGAAAAATATCGGCACGCCTACACTCAAGGCTTTCTTAAGTGAATTAACACAGGCCGTACATTCATTTATTGGATTTGATAGAAAATTTTCCACCATATAATTGTACCGAAAGTAAGAATGAATTACAGGAACAAAAATAGTATAGAACACCTGAAACCATCTGAACATGGACCAACTTGAAAAAGAACTTTATGAAAAATTTTATTGACTAAAACCACCGAAGAACGCACGGAAAATTAAAGATGGCCGAAAAAATTGCAAACAATATGTAGAATTTAGTGAGAAATATAAAAATGAAGAAGAATGGTACGTTTTTTTTAAATAATTCCATTAGAAGAATAAATAACATTAACAAAACGTTAAGAGAGAAGATGATCTTATCGTCCCAGGTGATAAAAATATGAATTTGACTTATGCAATTATAATGCCTTCATATATATATATATATATAATAAATTCCAAAGCCGAACAACGTCTCAGTGTTGCATGATAACGCTACCTCCTCACTAACACAAAGTATGAACATTTTATATATATGAATCTCTTCATAACACGAACACAGAACGCAACATCTCTCTCTAAGACTCTAAGACTCACCTTTAATAATAAATATAACAGCAGCCCACAAGAGCCATGACAGTCAAAGAACCGGAAGTCCAAGACTCGAGTTTCGCCCTCATTTGGGCTCATCAGTTAGACACATCCGAACTCAGGATTCGAAACCCGAGCCTCTTGCATACGAGGCAAGCACTCTACCAACTGAGCAAACGCCCCGCACACAAGAATATATATATATATATATATATATATATATATATATATATATATATATATATATATATATATATATATATATATATATATATATATATATATATATATATATATATATATATATATATATATATATATATATATATATATATATATATATATTAAGTAAGGTGATTTTCAATTTAAAAATTTAAAAAAATTTTTTAAATTTAAAAATCAAATTTTAATTAAATTAAAAATCAGTTTCATAAGAAGGAACAACAACAAAGTCAACGATAATTGACTTTGTTGTTGTTCCTTCTTATGAAACTGATTTTTAATTTAATTAAAATTTGATTTTTAAATTTAAAAAAAAAAATTTTAATTTTTAAATTGAAAATCACTTTACTTAATATTGAATTAGCTCTAGGACATTTAACTATCGAGCTTATTATATATCTAAATTACAACGAGCATTTCCTGTATTTTAATTAAACTAGTAATTTCACTGTTACATTAAAATACACTTAGCTCTTTAGACTATTATTCTAATCTCCTTTATATATATATATATATATATATATATATATATATATATATATATATATATATATATATATATATAGCCAGTAGAGTTTAGTTTCCTAGAAGTACATCCAATGAAACAACATGTGTCTACCAAAATAGTGCTCAATGAGTGAACAGAGCAGGTATATTAATTTTATACAAACATTAATGGCTACATATGTGCATACATGTTTCTGTAATCACCCACGTTGGGGGATTACGTCTTCAGGCCTAGAATTACCTTCAAAAGTGACATTTCCACCAAATACATTTTTCTATTTCGTTTATCAAGTTAAAATACAACCTGGGTGGGAGTCAAAAAAAAAAAAACGGTAAAAGGATGAGTGAGGTCTTTGAAGATAATCAACATCTTTTTTCTTTTCCCCTTCCCCCATCCAACCTAACTTTTGGCTTTTTATGGCATAGGGTACTTGAGAGTTTAGTTTTCTTGTCTTAGAGTCTGTAAGTTAATAACCTTAGCTATGGTCAACCAAGTACTGACCGGTGCCTTTTAATCTACCTCCACCCACACATACACGCAACACACATATAACACACACATACACAGACACCGCCAACACACACATACACACATTAATACATATATTCAAAAGCGAATCCATGCTGAACGCTCTTTGTTTTATTTACTGAAACTAGACAATAATTCTGAAACTACGTAGAAATAAAGTAAATATAACATTAAGGTAAATAAAACAAAACAAAAACAAAAATAAAAAATAAATAAATAAGAATAAAAATTAAAATAAAAATTAAATTAAATTAAAACAAATAAACCAACAAAATATGAATAAATATAAAACCAGAAAGTTATCTAAACCCCACATGTACCTATATGCGTGTATCAATACACTTATAAATGTCTACATTTATCTACATCCGCGCATATATACACACACACATTACAGACATACAGAGACAAATAATAGTATTTTTCTTTACTTATGTAGCGTGGTAACCTCTTCGTATATGCAATATTATGCTACCCGACTACAGACGGGTGTATATATATATACATATATACATACACATATATATACATATATACACACACATATATATACATACACAAATACACACATATATATATATATACATATACACATATATACATATAAACACACACACAACATACATACACAGATACATACATATATATACATACCCACACATACATACATATATAACATATATATAAACAACATTCGGACATCCATACATTTTTGTAATCTATATTGTTACAACAATTCTATACGAGGCAGCCTATTCTAATAGTTCAGAAATATACATGTATATACATACATCTACATACAATAGACACAGAGATACATCCACATACAAACATGCACACAGATATATAGATGCAGAGATATATATATATAAACATACAAACATACATGCATACATAAAATACACTTATACATACAAACTCACACAAATATAGACATATACATATATACATGTATACATGTACCGTGCCACCAAATGATACATCTAAAGTAGAAACAGACATGAACACATTTACTATATAAATTCACTTTTTCTATCAAATTCCACACGTCTAGTTATGTTTCATGGCCCCATTCGCTTGTTACACTTTCCTAAGTTGTAGGTTTTTACCGTAAAAATTGACACTACGTAAAAATTTATATTGAATTCAGCATGAAGTTCATAGGGTTATCCTCATATTTAACAAACCTTCTTTCCATGGTAAGGCAGATATACATAAGATGTATCACAATACAATAATAATATATAATAACATATGACAGAAATCAGAGTATTTAGGTTATACAAACCGAGTATATAAGCTTATATATTGTAGTACTTACCTTCATCTTTGTTTATTCACTCTAATACCCTTATTCCCTTCTCTTCCATTCACCCTTCATTCCTTACTTTCTTTCATCTATTTATTACTTCATTTTTTTTGTTTTTAATTTTTTTTTATTTTTTTATTTTTTTATATTAATAAATTATTTTTCCTACCCGGGTATATAAAGATCATATATCTATACATGCACACACCCAAAAATATCCATATGCATACATTATTACGAGCTTCACTCAAAACGATCTATTACTCATTTGGTTCAAATATACCTTCATACAGGTACTTATTTCGGCTAGTAATACCATAACTGCTCGATGAAGTAGAATATTAAGTGACTTACGTATGATTATAGTTGCGACCTCACTTATCCTCTTTGTGGGGGGGGGTTATTCGATGGGGGTTAGTGGTACTTATAGCAGTTCCAGTCTCCTAATTTAGAGTTCCTTAAGTGCGTGTATTCTGAAATGTTTGCAGGATATAGCAGTTTCTTGTTTAATATTCAATAATTTTTCTCTGTCTTTAAACCTAGTTATCTCAAGTTTTTTTGTGATAAGCATAATAGACATGGTGAGTTCATTGAGTGGCAAGTATTGGCCCTCCTAATAATCTTCCATTCTATACTAGGTGTTTTCTTTTCTCTAACTAATTTCCAGTAATATAACGATAAGGAAGTGTCCTTTTCATATATTTGATTATTCATCGAGCGTGTATGTCCATAGAATCTATGGACATACACGCTCGATGAATAATCAAATATATTCTTTTCTCTAACTAATTTCCAGTAATATAACGATAAGGAAGTGTCCTTTTCATATATTTGATTATTCATCGAGCGTGTATGTCCATAGAATCTATGGACATACACGCTCGATGAATAATCAAACATATGAAAAGGACACTTCCTTATCGTTATATTACTGGAAATTAGTTAGAGAAAAGAAAACACCTAGTATAGAATGGAAGATTATTAGGAGGGCCAATACTTGCCACTCAATGAACTCACCATGTCTATTATGCTTATCAGAAAAACTTGAGATAACTAGGTTTAAAGACAGAGAAAAATTATTGAATATTAAACAAGAAACTGCTATATCCTGCAAACATTTCAGAATACACGCACTTAAGGAACTCTAAATTAGGAGACTGGAACTGCTATAAGTACAACTAACCCCCATCGAATAACCCCCCCCCACAAAGAGGATAAGTGAGGTCGAAACTATAATCATACCCGTATGGGTTACGTAAGTCACTT
Source organism: Euprymna scolopes (assembly GCF_053919585.1). NCBI lineage: Eukaryota > Metazoa > Mollusca > Cephalopoda > Sepiida > Sepiolidae > Euprymna > Euprymna scolopes. The sequence goes on from NC_136485.1 coordinate 28,231,570, forward strand.
AATATTCTACTTCATCGAGCAGTTATGGTATTACTAGCCGAAATAAGTACCTGTATGAAGGTATATTTGAACCAAATGAGTAATAGATCGTTTTGAGTGGAGCTCGTAATAATGTATGCATATGGATATTTTTGGGTGTGTGCATGTATGGATATATGATCTTTATATACCCGGGTAGGAAAAATAATTTATTAATATAAAAAAATAAAAAAATAAATAAAAAAAAAAATTTTTTAAATGAAGAAATAAATAGATGAAAGAAAGTAAGGAATGAAGGGTGAATGGAAGAGAAGGGAATAAGGTTATTAGAGTGAATAAACAAAGATGAAGGTAAGTACTACAATATATAAGCTTATATACTCGGTTTGTATAACCTAAATACTCTGATTTCTGTCATATGTTATTATATATTATTATTGTATTGTGATACATCTTATGTATATCTGCCTTACCATAGAAAGAAGGTTTGTTAAATATAAGGATAACCCTATAAACTTCATGCTGAATTCAATATAAATTTTTACGTAGTGTCAATTTTTACGGTAAAAACCTACAACTTAGGAAAGTGTAACAAGCGGATGGGGCCATGAAACATAACTAGACGTGTGGAATTTGATAGAAAAAGTGAATTTATATAGTAAATGTGTTCATGTCTGTTTCTACTTTAGATGTATCATTTGGTGACACGGTACATGTATACATGTATATATGTATATGTCTATATTTGTGTGAGTTTGTATGTATAAGTGTATTTTATGTATGCATGTATGTTTGTATGTTTATATATATATATCTCTGCATCTATATATCTGTGTGTATGTTTGTATGTGGATGTATCTCTGTGTCTATTGTATGTAGATGTATGTATATACATGTATATTTCTGAACTATTAGAATAGGCTGCCTCGTATAGAATTGTTGTAACAATATAGATTACAAAAATGTATGGATGTCCGAATGTTGTTTATATATATGTTATATATGTATGTATGTGTGGGTATGTATATATCTGTATGTATCTGTGTATGTCTGTTGTGTGTGTGTTTATATGTATATATGTGTATATGTATATATATATATATGTGTGTATTTGTGTATGTATATATATGTGTGTGTGTATATATGTATATATATGTGTATGTATATATGTGTATATATATACACCCGTCTGTAGTCGGGTAGCATAATATTGCATATACGAAGAGGTTACCACGCTACATAAGTAAAGAAAAATACTATTATTTGTCTCTGTATGTCTGTAATGTGTGTGTGTATATATGCGCGGATGTAGATAAATGTAGACATTTATAAGTGTATTGATACACGCATATAGGTACATGTGGGGTTTAGATAACTTTCTGGTTTATATTTAGTCATATTTTGTTGGTTTATTTGTTTTAATTTAATTTAATTTTTATTTTAATTTTTATTCTTATTTATTTATTTTTTTATTTTTGTTTTTGTTTTGTTTTATTTACCTTAATGTAATTTTTACTTTATTTCTACGTAGTTTCAGAATTATTGTCTAGTTTCAGTAAATAAAACAAAGAGCGTTCAGCATGGATTCGCTTTTGAATATATGTATTAATGTGTGTATGTGTGTGTTGGCGGTGTCTGTGTATGTGTGTGTTATATGTGTGTTGCGTGTATGTGTGGGTGGAGGTAGATTAAAAGGCACCGGTCAGTACTTGGTTGACCATAGCTAAGGTTATTAACTTACAGACTCTAAGACAAGAAAACTAAACTCTCAAGTACCCTATGCCATAAAAAGCCAAAAGTTAGGTTGGATGGGGGAAGGGGAAAAGAAAAAAGATGTTGATTATCTTCAAAGACCTCACTCATCCTTTTACCGTTTTTTTTTTTTTTTTTTTGACTCCCACCCAGGTTGTATTTTAACTTGATAAACGAAATAGAAAAATGTATTTGGTGGAAATGTCACTTTTGAAGGTAATTCTAGGCCTGAAGACGTAATCCCCCAACGTGGGTGATTACAGAAACATGTATGCACATATGTAGCCATTAATGTTTGTATAAAATTAATATATATATATCGGATGTGTCTTACTGATGAGCCCAAATGAGGGCGAAACGCGAGTCTTGGACTTCCGGTTCGTTGATTGTCATGGCTCCTGTGGGCTGCGACGTTGTTTGGCTGTGGAATTTATTATATACAATCTCTCACATTCTGAAAATCCTATCATGTTGCTTGTAGTTAGCATTGCTGGATGGCCTCGTCCTTTCGAGTTAAAACTCCTACTTGTGAGACATCGGCTTGGGGTTATTAGCTGGTTGGATGGCCGCGTCCCTTGTCGAGACGAAGTAGGTTCATTTTACAGTCGGATTTCGTCGTGGTTTGCTTAATCTGTGTTGGTTAACAGAAATTCTTGTGTGCGGGGCGTTTTCTCAGTTAGTAGAGTGCTTGCCTCGCATGCAAGAGGCTCGGGTTTCGAACCCTGAGTTCGGATGTGTCTTACTGATGACCCCAAATGAGGACGAAACTCGAGTCTTGGACTTCCAGTATGTTTACTGTCATGGTTCTTGTGGGCTGCGACGTGGTTTGGCTGCGGAATTTTTTATATACAATCTCTCACATTCTGAAAAAATATATGTGTGTGTGTTTTATTTTTTTATTACCGTTTTATCTTTTTGGTTACATATGTTTCAGATGTTGGACCATGTTCACGATCTAACAGCCTCGTCGTAAACATCGTAAACATGGTCCAACATTTGAAACATATAGGCTCCGCCAAAAATGGCCGAAAAATCAAGTTGTTGTTGGTTTTTTTCCAGAAAGATAAAATCCTGAATTTTAGCATATAGAAAGCTGAATAATGTAAAACTTTTTCTACTATTTTTAATTAAATTTTAAATGTTAAAATTTCCCAAAAAGTTAACAATAGACATTTTTTATCTTGCACAAAAAGCGTATATAAATATTTTTAAAAAAAAGTTTTTGAAAGAATTAAGTTGTTTATTTTTAGTCTAACTAAGATTTAGGGTTATTTTCTATGAGAATATGCAAAAATATTATAATATAAGTACCTGGATTTCAAATAATTCCACTTATTCATATAGGCAACCAGTTACTTCGCATCGATTTGATAGTATTTACGTCCTATTTACGTTTGTAGTTGATAAAAAGCAAACTATGGAAGACCAAACTTGCACAAACAAAACTTCTTTTTCAGTGAGGGAAATTTCAATGTATTATTAACGCTGAGGCTGGCCAGCACCAGATGGGTGACCATTTTGATGAGTTTGGTTTTTAATATGTATGTGTGGGGGGTTAGGCTCCCAAAAATGGAGGGGGGGAGTGTTAAAGCGGAATAAAAATTAAAATTGACCCAGTCTAGAAAGATTTCTCCTTCATTGAACGAGGAAGAACTGTAGGGTTTTTTGACTACATAAGCAACACCGAGGCTGGCCAGTACCAGAAGGGTGACCATTTTGATGAGTTTGGTTTTTAATGTGTATGTGTGTGGAGGGTCAGGCTCCCCCAAACGGGGGGGGGGGATTTAAAGCAGAATAAAAATTAAACTAAACTACATAAGCAACCCTGAGGCTGCAAGTGTACGGGCCATACTAAAATAATAACTTTATTTAGAAAGCCATTCTTAACACGGGGGTGTTCAACTATTCTGCACTTTCACCTAATAATTCAATGAAGAAGGTTTAACCATTTTTTACGGTGCGTATTTTTCGCAGTATAAAAAAAGTACTGTTTCTAGTTTAAAATTAATTTTTCACTGTAAAGTTTCGTTTATGGCAGACGGACGAACAAATGTTCGCTATAGTTTCGGTAAAATAAAAATTAACACGTGTAATAATAAAAAACATAATAAATTTTAATTTACAATCCATAATTTTGTCTCGCAATGAAAAGAGAAGCGTCTCGTTTCTATGTGAGTGTGACCAACCAAATTTGGGTACTACTGTACTGATTCACGCTTGCACCGGTTTTGGCAGTCACGGAGATCCCACAAAATTATTTCAGCGCGTATGGTCCACCGTAGTCGAAAGGCGGCAAACGTTATCAAACGGGATCGAAAAACTGATGATATTTTTAACACAAAGGGCACAATATTTATCGATTTTTTTTTGTATCGATTGTTCAAAGCATTCCCTGTTTAATAATGGGCATGCATTATTTGGCTCGCTAAAAAAAAAATTATTAATTTATTTATCAAAGATTTTAAAATGGCTTTTTTCGTATACATATTTTTAAAAAAATGTTTTTTTGCTTAACTTATATTAATTATTTTACTTAACATATTCACCGAATTTTACACTCCAAAAGTCGAAAGCAGAATAATTAAACACAATCAAAGTTCTGATATTCAGACGTCAAAATAAGGTATGTAAACATTTTTTTTTATCTATAATCCTGTTCCTTACAGCAACGGAACATGTTTTGTTCAGTTTCAGATGATTATTTTAAGCATATTTGGTACTCCCCCCAAAACAAGGGGGAGTTGTAAGCAAAAAGAAAAATATATATATATATATATATATATATATATATATATATATATATATATATATAAATATCGTTTATGAAAAATAAGTACACTGTTATAAAGTTAATTCTTCTCTTAATAATCGCTGAAAATTTCGTATGGATTGGATAATATATATATATTAAGGTAGGTCGATTTGGAACTGTACAAAGTGGCATTTGAAGAAAGTTGCAAAATAATGTTAAAAGTTACCACAAAAATATTTTTTTTTTTAATTTTGTATTTTGTTGAACATTCCAACTTAAATACCGACCCTGTCGGTGGGGCATTAGAATACGCCGACTGCCCCCATGCAGAGGGTAAAAGTCCCTCAATGGGGGTCCTGGATATGACCTTAAACTATATCTAGTGGTGAGGCCCCAGCTTGTGGGCTTTGGGAAGTGTGGAGCCACCCTTTAATTATCATTGCTCCCAGGCCCACTCTGACCCGGATTGGTAGTACCTGTTAGGGTCCCAACTATGGGTTAAATAGAAACCGACGTGAAAACAACAAATATATTTTATTAAAAATATTTTTTCTTCAAAATCTTTGGATTCGGCATTAAATAACCCGAAAAGGGTTGATATGCCGTAAAACAAAAACAACCAACCAACCAACCAACTTAAATACCAAATAAATTTGGATTTTTATTACGCCGGTATCGGTGTCTCTCCGGGAATATATCGCTTAAATAAAATCCGAGTATTAACAAACAAAAACAATACAATAAATTATAATCATAAATATTTTAAAGTTTATCATTCCGTATTTTTAGAGATTAAACGAAAATATAAAAATAAAAAGGAATTAAAGCGTTATAATATTTTATATAATATAGAAATATCTATATATATGAAAGTTTTATTTGTTGGGTAATGATACGAAATCACCGGTAGAAGTTACGACTGCATGCGTGTTTATGTTTACTGTTTAATTTTTTAATAAACTCTTGAATTATCTATGCACCTTACTTTCTCTTTAAATATCGCTTAAATTTGTCATTAAAATAGACTTAAATATAAAAAACACAACGTATATAATTGTTCTGAATTGTTTCTATCTTTAAAAGATAGTGTTTATTCATTAAAAAAAATTTACTGCGTGCGTGTTCGTGTTTACATTTTTAATAAACTGTTGAATTATCTCGGCACCTGATGTTCTCGCTCAAATTTTTCATTAAACTAGACTTAAATATAAAAAAATGCGACATATATACTTATTCTGATTTGTTTCTGTTTTAAAAGAAAATAGTGTTTATTAGGCACCGCCAAAACTGGAGGGGGGGGCAGGTCAGTACTTTTTGACGGACCGTCTTTTTAAAAATCTACCAAAAATCAGGTAATTATCTGATCAATACGAAATTTTCAGCGATTATTAAGAGAAGAAGTAACTTTATGACAGTGTACTTATTTTTCATGAACGATATTTATATATATTTTTTTTTGCTTACAAAACCCCCTCTTGTTTTGAAGTGGGAACAAATATGCTTAAAATAATCATCTGAAACTAAACACAATATAGTGTGTTGTTGTAAGGGACGGGATTATAGATTAAAAAAAAAATTGTTTGCATACCTTATTTTGACGTCTGAATATCAGAACTTCAATTTTGTTTAATTATCCCGCTTTTGAGTTTTGAAGTGTGAAATTCGGTGAATATGTTAAGTAAAATAATTAATTTAAGTTAAGCAAAACAAAAAAAAAATTTTAATATTTATACGAAAAAAGCCATTTTAAAATCTTTGATAAATAAATTAACAATTTTTTTAGCGAGCCGAATAATGCATGACAATTATTAAACAGGGCATGCTTTGAAGAATCGATACAAAAAAAAATTCGATAAATATTGTGCCCTTGGTGTTAAAAGTAGCATCATTTTTTTTTATCCCTTTCGACTACGGTGGACCAAACGCGCTGAAATATTTTTTTCTTATTCTGCTTTAAATTGCCCCCCCCCATTTTGGGGAGCCTGGCCCCCACACACATACACATTAAAAACCAAACTCATACAAATGGTCACCCATCTGGTACTGGCCAGCCTCAGCTTAATAATACATTGAAATTTTCGTCACTGAAAAATAAGTTTTTTTTGGCCTGTTTGGTCTTCCATAGTTTGCTTTTTATCAAATGCAAACGTAAACAGTATCGATCTAGACTCTAGATCGACGCGAAATAACTGGTTGCCTATATGAATAAGTGGAATTATTTGAAATCCAGGTACTTATATTATAATATTTTTGCATATTTTCTTAGAAAAGCATCCTAAATCTTAGTTAGACAACAAATAAATAAATTAATTATTTCAAAAAACTTTTTTTTTATATATATTTATGTACGTTTTTTGTGCAAGACAAAAAATGTCAATTGTTAACATTTTTGGAAAATTTTAACATTTAAAATTTAATTAAAAATAGTAGAAAAAGTGTTACATTATTCTGTTTTCTTTATGATAAAATTCAGGATTTTATCTTTCTGGAAAAAAAAGTTACTCAGAAATAATGGATTTTAATAAATGTAATTTCGTTTTAAAAAACAACATCAACTTGATTTGTCTGGCATTTTTGGCGGTGTCTAGTGTTTATTCATAAAAACCTTTACGATCCGAACTCATTTTTCTCTTTACGGTAAGTAAACAGCACTTCAAGTTATTGTATTTATTTCAAATTTTATTAAATATATTTTTAAAAATTTGGTATTTATGCACTTATGTTATCGTGCTGAAATAATAATATTATTATTTAGAAAACTATTTTAACATCGAATTTAACTTGAAAATGCGATTTTTAAAAATAGCACAGTAACATAAGTGTATATGCACCAAATTTTTAAATCAAATTTATTTTAAAATTATCTGTATAATTTCATTTCTGGGCGTATTTTTTCAGATATTTTAATCAAATGTCGCGACAATATACAATTACAACTCGCAATAAAAATGTAAAGAAATTTTCTGTCTGCCTACACCATTAAATAAAACGGAGCTTCCAATTTACCGACAAATTATTCAGTATAGTTATTATTTAGTAAATACTTATCCTCACCTTTCGAATTTTGCTATTTCATAATTAATAACAAAGGAAGTCATGGGTATTTGGAAAGCGGTTAATGCATGTTTTTCTCTTTTAAGTGAAATGACTATTTAAAAAAAGGTGGCTATACTATGTTTCAAGAAAGCCAAACAAATGAATAGAAAATCTCTCCACACTTCCTAAAAGAAATTCTGGCTAGAAAACTGGATTCACTATTTGATATTTCATCCTGTTCTTGCAATTTACCAGTTTTAAGTTGTGACAACCCTCATGTAAAATGCAATAAAGACAATTGCCAGATTAAGCACATGATTTGCTCCTGTCCTCTTCAACAAAAGGTAAGTTATTTTCTATTTTTCCAATGTTACTGGTAGATAACCTTATATCCAAACCAATTTTCGTATTTTAATGCAAACTAATTTTTATATTAATCTGTTTAGATGTATTTTAATATAAGTAAATCTGATTTTTCAGGTTCCAGTTGAGGACCGTAAATACCTAAAGGATCAGAGGAGAAAATAGGGCTCGAAAGGTACTTTTCAGCTTGGTCCAGTTGATAGAAACGCTCTTAGAAAGTAAAAACGAACGGGGGTTAATAAAAAATGTACATTCATCACCAACATCTTCAACTTCAAATCTCCAGAGTAATATTTCCTCCCCCTCTTACTCATCTTCTCAACGTGAAGAACAAGAATTAGAATATTTGCAGCCAAAGTGTCATCTAAAAGGTCCTTCTAGCCTTATTAAATTTCCCAGATATGATCTTGAGTTAGTAGGGGGCATATATTCTAATCTTGAAGCCAGCCTGGCCAATGCCTTGCTCTTGGATTTGAAGGCTCTGGATATTCTTATACCCAATATTAATATAATAAATATCCTTATTGATGAATGTAAAGTGGACAGGGCAAAAACTAAAGTGAAATCAACTGCCAAAATCATAATGAGAGTGTGGACAATTTGATATGCATTGGAGTTGATTGGGAGAATAGATAAGGACACATTGTTTTATAAATAAATTGTGGAGGAAAATGAACAGAAAACTAGGAAAAAACTAAGGGACTAGAACACCATTTAACTTTTACAATAGAGACACCATATTAAAGTAAATATCTGACACAGAGTTCTTCCTAACTGTGGTGCAACAGGTGTTGGTCATGCTGAGGACGTGATGGATGTTTTCCATGAATTCAACCGTTAAAACACTATCAAGGCTATCCTTGTTGACCACACTAATGACAACACAGCTTGTGAAGATGGAATGGTGACACTTTTAGAGAAAATTTTTTTAAAAATCTTCATACAATTGGTTGCTCTTTGCACTATAACGAACTACCATTCAAGGCTCTTTTTAAAAACATGGATGGTTGCACAAAAGGCCCTACAATATTCAGCGGGCCCCTCGGGAAATTATGCTCAAATGATTGTCATGATTTACTCCAAATATCATTTTCTAGTATTAGCAGTCCTCTGGATGCAATTTTGAAAATTGATGAAATAAATAACCTTGGTTGTGACCAAATATTGCTGTTTGAATACACAGTAGGTATTTCTAGAGATAAGGCTGACTCTAGATATGCATCATGGTGCATACCCACAAAGACTCACAAAAAAACTCCAGAGGTTAATAAATTTTATTGTAAATGTGTATGCCATTTTTTGGTTTGAAATTTAAAAAAATTAATAAATTCCACAATCAACAATTGCATATTTTTAATATGATCCAGAGGATTAAGGAGCAGCGTCATGAAATTCAGGAGATCGCATTAAAAAACATACAAGGTAATGCATTTTGCTTACTGCCTGAAGAACTTCTATATTCAATGTTTAAATCTGAGGATGTTGAAGTAAGAGAATAAGCTTCAAAAAAGAATTTTGGCTATTAGGTAAGTAAATGTTTATTCATTTATCAATGACTCAATTATTTATTCCTATTTATACAAACATTTTTAAGATTTACTTAATTTCACCCCTTATTGTAGAAATGTTGTGCTAGTACGGTATTGCATTCAATTCCTTTAGTTATTTATACGTATAACTTCATTCATTTATATCATCTAATTATAACATGTGTCTCATTATTATGAAAAAACATTTTATAGAAATGTATTACCTAGACATGAAGCTTGGTTTGGACACATATACTAAGGATATAAACAAAAATTAGATACGATAGGCAGACTCGAACCTGAAACACAAAAGAGGAAAAAAGGGGAAATTGTTACTGGCATGATCTTGAAAAGGAATGTTTTTAACATAGTTTCAGTGACTTGCGAAAATTGTGACGCAAAAAGTAATATTCCTTGCAAGAAATGATCCAGTTCACAACCACAGAATTGATTTTTTTTTCCTAATATTTACATATTATGCGTCTGAGGCATCGTTCTTTCATGTGGTATCGGTTTCGATTCTGTCTGTTGCGGCTGATGAAAGATTTTAGCGAACATATGAACATGCAAACACGTACACAAACCGACGTTTGAGATTTATATAATAGACTATCATGGATACCTGATATTGCCCGGATGGGCATAAAGTTTGGTTTGGATACAGCTGCTATACTAAGGATATTGAGCAATCGCCAGAAAAGAACGGAAGCCCCAGCAGATATTTCCGCAGCTTTAAAAGGTTCCTTCCGATCGGTTGAAACTTACTAAGAACGATTCACACCTAGATGTAAATATCAATCCACACATCATATGTGTGCGCTCAACTAATTTTTAATTTCAATTCCCCCTTGATGTTATCTTTCTATATCCCTTTATACGCACATCTATATATACATATACATACGTATATTTATATATATATATATATATATATATATATATATATATATATATACGTATATGTGTGCATGTATATGTATATATTGTACATGTGAGTATCTGTTAGTATATGCATGCGTATGTACATACTAATGTATAAAATAAATGGAAAGAAGCAATTCGTTTCTGTTTTAAAACAATTGAATTTAGGAAACCACGTTTTCGTTCTGTTTTCAAACGAAAAAATAGCCGTTGATTTACAAATTAATTCACAGCGTCTCATATCCTTTGAATGATTGTTCTATCTTGGAATAAACACTAGTGGCTTCCGGGCCTTGATAAGTGGTGATCACTGTGTAAAAAAAAAAAATCAAAATATTGGACAGTCCAGTGCGCGTTTCTTCATATTAATGTACAGTTTTATATTTCTTTTATATGGGTATATCTACTGTGTTCATTATGAGCGTACTTATATGTATATGTATCTAAGACTGACGTGGCACATTCTTATTTGCTATACCTCCTCCTCCTTCCTCTTCCTTCCCCTTGTTTCCCGTGTATGCTCATCATTTTCATTACACTGATGAAAACTGAAGGATAGGTCGAAAATAATCTATTTGTGGAAAAAGTATAATTTTTTTCATAATATCATTTTGTATTCCTGCACTTCACGATATAAAACGAATAAGGAAAAGTTATAAGCTTTTATACTTTTCGTATTCTTTTTTTATACGTTTTCATACATATTCGTATATATATATATATATATATATATATATATATATATATATATATATATATATATATATATACGTATGTATAAACTTCCCCAATCAAATACCCAAGAAATGAATATATTATTTTAAAAAATGACAAATAAATTTTTCGAAAATATAAAAACTGAATAATAAAAAAAAATTAGATGAAATAAATATTACAAGAAAAAGAGACTTTTCTTTTAAGTAAGAAAAACATTAGATAGACCGAGATTCGAATCTTGTAAGCAAGGTTCGGAAATAGATTCAGAAAGGAATTCGTACTGTTCAGTTTCACATAAAATAGTTAGATATATTGGTGCAAAAGGAATTTTAATTGTTCAATTCTTTTTATGAAAACTGAATTAAAATAAGCTCATCGAGGAGAACGAACAATAGCAAATTAAAAACATATTGAACAATAAGTTAGGTCGAAAAATAGGTTAGTAATAATTCTTTGTCTGCAGAAATATTTTGGACATGTGCGAACCACACATTTTTAGGCTACATGAGTTTCCACGTGTGCGTCGCACGTTTTGAAGCCATGCGTGACGTCATAGCAGAAAATTAAATCTCAATATAGTTTGCTAGTTTTAGTTAGATAGGACAAACGGAAAGACAAAAAGAGACAGAGCCAGAGTCTAGTCCGGATCGAATCAGAGGAGAGGTCCCCTTTAGAAGCGAAGGGGAAAATTTTAAACATGTAAAAACAACTTTGAATTCCTGGATGTGATCATCATTTTGACCGGCCAAATGGAATAAAAGAACATCTCATATTTTTGGAAATTTAAATCATTTATATGAACATTGTTCCCAGACACCTTTATAATGAAACCTGGTGCTTTTCCAGTAGTAATTTCCTTGATATTGCATTTAATTTCATGATGGGTGGGGTCCACCATCATTTTATCAAGAATCTTGTATTGGGGCAACCAGAAATCACTGCTTCATCTATAACATATTTATTAGAAATAAAATTGAATTGTCTTTTGGGAACAGATTGACGGTTTAATAATGATCAATACTGTGAGATGATTGATAATCGGATACCAGACACTCAACACAACCATATGAGCTAAACCCCTCCCCTCAGCGTCTCGAAAAAAAATCGCTTACTAAACGAGAAAACCAACATGCAAAAATCAAGGTCCACTTTTAACTGTAGTATAAATGAAGCCGTCTGGGTAAATTTAACCAAAAAGCGACGGCTGATTTTTAGTTAATTGTATTATAAAAGTTTGAGCTGGAAAAGTTAGCAAAAAAATTGATAAATTGAATGTCTTGCAGCCATGACAAGGTATTGTGTATCTGCCTGTGTGTAAGAGATGTACGTTATTTGTTTGTTTGTTTTTTATCTCTTTTAGTGTGTTTTTATAATGAGCGATGTAGATTGGATGGTGCTAAAAAAGTAATGGGAAAGAGTGGAGAAAAGCTGTTTGTTGTGTATTTTGTGAGTGATGCCACAATCATTATATAGATATTTGGAAAAGGTAAAGTAACAAATAAATTATTGGAAAAGTAGAGTATAAATAAATATTTCACGTCTATTTTTATTATTTACATTGAAACTATCATCTAAAATATTACATTTCATCGTATCGGAAACTTTCAAAAATGTACTTTAAATATAGAAATAAAAAGTGAAGTTGTAACGTAGTACACAGGGAACCAACACGTTGTATGCTCAGTCGCAAAGCTGACAAAAAAATAGAAAATAATGTTAACTCGCTTTTTTATTGTGCTACGACATTTCTTTCCTCGCTGTTACGGCCGTGCCGTCATCCACGATTCAAACGCGATCCTGGACGTTATTCACGCTTCTAACGTGATCTTTAACGTTATATCCGTCTCTAATGTAATCTCTTTTCTAAAGTCTTTATTTTTCCCCACTAGTGAAATCATTTCGCATCTATTTGCATATGTGCGTCAGTGCTATGTTACTGAATTTCAATCGTTAGTGAATCTATAATTTTCCACAGCTATCGGAAACTGGTGTTTAATGGATCACATATAAACGAACTCTTAATGTCGATCATTGTGAAAGAGACTGCGATGCTGAAAACAGAATGGAAATGTGTAAACAAACACAGAAAAATCATTTATCAACTTCGATGTAGAAGCGTTAATATCCGTTCGTTTAGAGATATTTCCTGACATTATAAAAATCTGATAACGGTCAAAGGTCGTTCGGAAAAATATGTTTCCTTAGGCTTCCTAAGTTGAGGAACAGTTGCTTGTGTATATTGAAAATCAATATCCGAAATCATTATTTTTAATTTAACGTTCGACTAACGACCGGCCTAGTGATCAAATAATTCGAAGGTTACATACGATGACAGTTAATACGAAATTATATTCAAAAATGTAATTAAATTGTCTGGAATACGAAAACGTACAATACAGCTCAAAATGCAAAGTGTTTAGCTATTTTAAATACGTCTTTAGATTAGACGGTGTCGATCGATCGATCAAACTTAAATTTGAAATCGCATCGAATATCATTCAAGCAAGATTCCATGAAGCTCAATTTCTTCTTAATATAAGGCTTAAGCATTAAATTAAATGTAATCAATGTTGTTTTATTAAATATACTTTATATAAACATTTACTATGGTCTACACTGGGCAAAGTATATATTTTTACTACAGTGTATCTCCTCGAGATCAAAATGTATATATATATATATATATATATATATATATATATATATATATATATATATAGTAAGTTACAAAGAACTTTCCGCGTTCAATCCTCGTGAGAATTCATCTAGTAAAGCTATTTATCAGGACAGGTTATTGCATGTTGCTACTTGTTTTTATGTATTCCCAGAGTACTGGGTTTGATAGTCAGCAAATCGGATTCTTAGTTACTTACACACCCATTTATTGAAGGCAATGAGCACGCGTAAATCTGTTTCGCTATTACTTTAGCGAGTTTTTATTTATTTCTTTGTGATTTGGATGTCTATTTACATTAAATCTGACCTTGATAAAATGCTCAATGTTCAAGTATCATAAACCATTTTATATGTATATATATATATATATATATATATATATATATATATATATATTAGTGGTCTGACAAGGCTACAAGGGAGACAACCCAAGCAGCATAACCGAAGCTGCGTGCCAAGGCACTATATATACAAATGTAGGCAAATTTGGGCATATTTTATTGGTTTGAAAATATAGCTTATTTTTTTTTACCAATTGTCATAAAATTTTAACCATAGAATAGTATTATAATCTTTAAAAAGCCTGAAAAATCTTCAAGTAATTTCGTACCATAGAACCACAGATATAAGCATTTCAATATTCAATTTAGCTACAAGTATAAATAAATCCATATATAAATATATCACCTTTTTTGACAATATATATATATATTATTATTTCATGTGTCTACATAGAATATATGCTTTATGTATAGATTGTAAGTAATCTATACATAAAACATTATATATTCTATGTAGACACATGAAATAATATATATATATATATTATTTCATGTGTCTACATAGAATATATAATGTTTTATGTATACATTGTAAGTATTTACTTCAACGACGCCCAATATGGAAGTAGAGCTATGCAGTACGTTATTAAAATATGTTGTGGCAATTAAGCTGAACAGATTCTTCCACGTTTTATCTCGTAGTGATTCGTCAGGTGGTGTAGACGTCCGAAATCTACATAGTGAAGGACCATCCACATTTTTTAGAAGCATTGTTAACCTCAGTCATCACAAATAATTGCCAGAATACAAACACAACAATAGACCTCAGGTTTTACATCAGAGATTTCTTTCTAGATGCATGTCTTAACGAAGACTGAGAGTGCACTGCTCCCAGATACTAACCTCAGAATTTCTACGTCTTGACGCAATACATAGAATGCTTGTTATTCCCTAATAATCACTAATCTGGTACTTGTAAGAGTCACCCTTACTTAATTTCGGTGAAAATGAAAACTAGTATGGTAATATGATAATGCTGTGATGCATTATATATATATATATATATATATATATATATATATATATATATATATATATATAGTAAGTTATAAATGTATATGGTGATTAAGCTACACTGAATATTCCGCGTTTCATCGAGGACTCTTCAGCCTGAAGAGTCCTAGAGTGGATGAAACGCGGCATATTCAGTATAGCTTAATTTCCATATATATTTTATAACTTACTAACTAGCTCTTCCTGCGTATTGAGCACTTTTGAAGTAAATACTTAAAGTTTACACATAAATTTATACTCTCGTATATTAATTTTATGTGAGTAAAAATAATGAATTTATTAACTGAACATTATGAATTTGGAACACAACTACTTGACGTGCAAGGTGAAAATGTGGGCTATATTTAGTTTAGTTAATTCTGTGCAACTGAGTCAAAACGTGGTGAATGCTTTCCAGTATTTGCAAAATATTATCAATAGGTATTAGACACCAATTACGAAATATTCCCCAAATTTTATTTTCATAGTATTTTAAATGTTTTTAGGAGGAATAATACGGGCACAACCATTTTATTAGAAAATAAATATTTATATCAGTGAGGCAGTGAATTTGCTCCACAGAACTTAGCCATCAATCATATAAGATTCCCTGAATTGAACTGTAATGAATTTTGACCAATAGAGATAATAAACATAACTGAGATTTGGGAAAACCTTTTTAATCCGTTTTCGGCCAGAAATTTGGCGGTAAAGGGGGCAAAGTTCAATGATTTGACCTTTCAAAACTCTACCAAACTCCTCTGCCAATTTTGGGTATAAACAATTTAAATTTTAGATATAGGTTCCTTGGGAATGAATCTATAATAACTTGATTTGAGCCCAGAAAATAAATGTTAACGGGTGCTAATATGAGTCAAAGTTTAAAAAGATTTGACCTGTTACTCAGACAATTTCTGGTCTAAACATTTGAAATTTTACATAAAGGGTATTCAGAGATAGGGCAAGCTGTTTAATCGGTTTGGGTCTAAAATTTGAGCTACCAATATATAAATCTATGTATGTATATCTGTATGTCTGCCTAAAACTTTCGACAGAGGCGACGGATTTTCACAAGATCAGTATTGTTTTGAAGCTATACTCGTCAGACGACAAATACCGAAAAATTGGCTAAAAACATTGATTTCTTCACCCTGAACTGGGCACTTTTCTACAAGGAGGGATCGCTTTTTTAACCGATATTTTCGAAAGTCATCCCCTCTTTTCGATTGTCTAGCCTTAATTTAAACCTACGTCACTTCCGGTTTGGCGATGGTCGTAATAGCAAAGACGTTTTTTTCCTGTTCGTTTCCTCCTTCGCGGTACGGGTTCGAGCCTGCCTTCCTACTACCTCATTTTTCTTCTTTTTTGCTAAACACACACCTGCAAACAACCGGGCAACGCCGGGCACCCATGCTAGTATATATATATATATATATATATATATATATATATATATATATATATATATATATATAATTATCGTCACTGGATTTTTTATCTTCCACCAGACTATCCATTCATGTGTAATCACCTTTTTTTTACCATATTCCCTCTGCTTAACTTATTTTGTTTTCAAGTAAGATCTTTGACTTACTTGTTGTTTCATCAAATACTTCTGCATGCAAAATCCGATCCCGCATTTTGCTAATTTCTACCCTCTGATGAGAAGGAGAGTATTTCTTCGAAACTCCGCGGATTAAGGACTATCCATTTATCTAGTGTTTCTTTTTCAGATTAAATATGTTTTTAACCCATTTCAAAGTGTTTTTAACATATTTTATTAACTGTTTGCTTATATATATATATATATATATATATATATATATATATATATATATATATATATATATATATATATATATATATAAAGGAGCTTTAGTTTGCTTGATGCATCGTGTGTGATATCTGTTTAGTGATGTATTGGAAGATTATCACAATGTACCAAATGCGAAAGTGTTAATGTTGAGAAGGGAAAACAAAATATAAATACATAAGATAAAAATATAAATTTTTGTTTCGTTTGCTGCTGAGATGTTTCTTCACTGTGATATAACTTTGAAATACATTAACAGTCTACACAGTTTTAAAAGTATGTTAAACACCTACCATTTGATAAAGAGGTTTTTCCCTTGGAATATAGTATACAAGTAGAAAAAGTTTTGGCATATCAAGTAAGATTTACTATTGTTAACAGATCATCATAAAAGCATTTAATATATATATATATATATATATATATATATATATATATATATATATATATATATATACCTTAATCACGTTGTACAATGGGGAAAGGAGTGGCTGGTTACTTTTAATGCATCTAAAACCAAGATTCTATCTTTACATCATCAACGTTCTGATCGCCATCTGGCATCAATTAAAATGAATGGCTCTCGTCTTGGGGAGGCCTCAAGTTTTGACAGGCTTCTGGGCTTGACCTTTACTCCTGATCTTAAATGGGATACGTACATCAAATCTGTTGCCAAGGCCGCTGGAAAAATGGTCGGATCCTTCTATCGATCCAGTAGATATCTCACTGCTGATGCAATTCTCTATCTATATAAGAGCCAGATACGTCCAAGGATGGAGTACTGTTGCCACATATGGGCAGGAGCTGCTAGAAAAGACTTGTCCTGCCTTGATAGGGTTCAAAATAGACTTCGTGGCCTGGTGGAAGATGTCCTTTTCTTTTCGCTGCAACCTCTGTCTCACAGAAGAGATGTTGCGAGTTTGTCTCTGCTTTATCGTTATTTTCATGGAAAGTGTTCAACTGAGCTTCAATCTATGGTCCCCCCTCACCAAACTTTCACAAGAAAACATTATCAATAATTTTCCCCACTCTTTATCTGTACCTAAACCTAAACATAGATTCGATGATCAAAGCTTCTTTCTTAGATAGAACTGCACGCCTGTGGAATTGTCTTCCGTTTTCCTGCTTTCCAGCTTTCTATAATATGGTTGTCTTCAAGTCCAACGTGAACAAGTTTCTGATGAGCCGTTCCACTTAAGTTAACAAATTTACCGAACTTCCATTACTATCGATTACTATATTGTCCTTTTGACTACTCTACACTTATCCTTGAGTGGCCTATCGGCCTTGATAAGTGGTGACGTCTATGTAAAATATATATATATATATATATATATATATATATATATATATATATATATATATATATATATATAGTCGTCTTTTTTCTTCCTTTTCCAACACCGAAACATTTACATATTGTTACACTATTTTGGACTATAATGAGTTATGATCCCACAGAGTCGGGAGATTCTATTTATAAACGATGCTGCTGGGAACTGACGAATCGAATTAATTCCCGTTCTGCTACAAACCAATCAGAAACCAGAATTGCTCCATAAATATTAAACCTTTCTGTAGCAATTTCGCATGTGCTTTTTCCGTCTCAACACCGGAAGAATCTTTTGCTCTGTGGATTCCAACTCGAGAACTATCTACTGCAAACCAGTCACCTCTCAGGACTTGTGTAAAACAACGAACTATCAGAAACTGTTCTAAAACTAAACATGGCTTACACTTCTAGACATATATTTCATTACGATAGTCTTTTTAATAATCCGTATATATATATATATATATATATATATATATAGAGAGAGAGAGAGAGAGAGAGAGAGAGAGCGCGCGAGAGAGATGAGATGAGATGAGATGAGATGATGAGATGAGATAATAGATTTAGATCGTTCAAATGTGAAAAAGTTTTAGCCCGTTGACTTAGAGTGAACACTTTATAGCAAATTGATGGTTGAATATGTTTAAATTTGTGTTCATTTGACATCAAACGCTGATTCATTTTACATTCTTTTTGTATCGAACGAATACCATGATACTTAGTTGGTTAGCCCTTATCATAGCAAAAGTTCATAAGAAATTTCAGACAGATCGTTCCAATAGTTCCAAAAATTTGCGAGAAAAAGTGAGAGTTAACGTGATAATGTGACGATTATCACATTAATCTCTATTAATCCATTACTATGCATCGAATGGATACTATCATATTTAGTTCGCTGCAACCTATTATAACAAAGGTTCATACCAATTTTCAGACAGATCAATCCAGTAGTTTCCGAGAAAAAGTAGAAAGGACAGACTAACAAACATATTGATTAAGAGAAATATGTATATAGATATTGAGTAACTTTACATTTGTTTCATATAACAATGCTCTAACCGAGCATATGTCTATCACAATAAGATCTGATATAAAATAAGTGTCGTTATATTCATATCTATATGTGTGCGTGCGTGCGTGTGTGTGTGTGTGCGTGCGTGTGTGTATTAAGAGGAAATAATAGTATAGAAACAAAATAAGACGAAATGAATAAAATTTTATAAAGGCGTCTTTTGTCTGACGCTTTTTAATAAAAACGTCAGACTGTTATATAACGACTGAACACTACTACAGAATGCGTAGGAAGAAATGAAAAATTATAATTTTATTAGTTTATTTTATTATCCATTTATTCTCACTCATTCTGTTATAGTTTTTAATCTTTGTATCGTTTGTGGCGCTTGTACAACACGATTGTTACTCTTTGCGTGTTTGCTATTATTTTACGTTGTAATAATTCGAGACAAGATAACCAGTCTTCACAAAAAGCTAAAATTTCTATGGGATTTTTTGTCTAATTTTGACGCTCATCTAAATAGCACTGTAACAATAATGTAGGTTTACTCACGCACTTCTTAAAATAGAATAGCAGAACTTTCTATCAAAACCCAGGATTTGGTTAATAAAACCCGACTACCCTACAGGTATAAAAATTTGTGTTTATAATTAAAAAATTGGAATCAATTAATTTTCGAATTCTAAGTAGATCTTCTATAATATAAATCTCACCTATCTACTTAAATGTATGTATGTATGTATGTATGTATGTATGTATGTCCGCCTAAAACTTTCGACAGAAGCGACGGAGTTTTACAATATCGGTGTCGTTTTGAAGCTCGACCCTTCGGACGACAAATATAAAAAAATTGCTAAAAACATAAATTCCTTTATCCTCAAATGAACACTTTTCTAAAGGAATGGGTCGCTTTTTTCGCCGATATTTTCGAAACTCATTCCCTCTTTTCGATTGACTAGCCTTAATTTAACCCTTCGCCACTTCCGGTTTGGCGATGGGCGCAACAGCAAAGGAAATTTTAATAAACAGTGAAACGTATTGACATCGTCTCGTGTTTTATTTAAGATCTGCCTTTCGGATCAAAGATGGCAGGCTAAAAATTATAGGTTAATATCAAAATAGTCACTACTAAGCATCAAACGAATTTAAATATTAGCTCGCTTTTTTGGCGCTATACTGGGGCAACTAAATAATTTGATCGGCAAAGGAAAAGAACACGATGCATAAATATTGAAGATTGCGTAACAACTAAAGAACAAGGGAAATATATGAAACAGAATAGAGGTGGACTAATGATCGCGAAAAGATAGCACTAGAGCCATTACTGTTGCGAACGGTGAAAAGACGGAAAAAATAGAAAGATAAGCAGCTAAGATGTCTATTTCTGAGACGAAACATCGAAAATGCACAAAATATATGTGAACAGGACTGCAAGGAAACACGAAATCACCACTAACAGTGGTACAAAACAATGCAGTTCGAACTAATTGCATAAAACATCTGTGAAAATCAAGCAGACAATAAATGCAGACTTTGTGGATAGCGAGCCGAAACAATTAAGTACATCATAAATAATCACAACAAGCCGGCGCCAGGTCACAATGAATATAAGATATTTATTGGGTGTGTTGAAATTATCTTCTAATAACTGCGTAAAAAAATCCATTTTGAACAATGAGACCAATATTAGCAAAAGGCGTAGAATATAGTGCATTGAAATATAAAGAAACTAATTAAAGCAACAATACTAGATATGATAGTAGTGAAAAATGGTGCTAAATAGTAATTAAGCTAGAGGAGACAGAAAGTCTAATTAAATATTTAGCAGAGAACCCAAGCGACTGTGAAATATGAAATGAATTATAATTAAGAGTAAATCTAACAACATAAACGTATTCACTGGAGAAAGCAGCTAACATATTTAAAGATCTAGAGTGCGGAAACCACATAAACAGGTGACACTGACAAATTAATAGTAAGTTGACAAAAAGTCCATGTATAGGCGAAAATGAGCTGAGATTACGTTGGTGAATATATAAGAAAGATAATATAATTTATTTGAACTGTCTAAGAAAATAAAAGGTAAACAACAGCATCTAGACATCGATGAGAAGAATACAAACAATATTATAATCTTTATGAGGCTTATTGTCACTTATATTAAAGTAAAAACCACAAACTGTTTTCAGAAGCATATCACTGATCAAAAGATAATGTGACAACGGCAATTAAATTCCAATTTTGTTGTAAAGAAATGGATATTCAAAAAAATTTGTATGATTTTCTGTAAACAAGATAACAGAGAGAAATACCTAGTTTATCAGCTAGAGACTAATGGTATGAGTATTCCTAGCATTATAATGTTGTGTTTTGATTAGGTGTGTATACATACGAAAACTCGGACCGTTTGTGGCATTTCACGAATTACACAGTAATGAAATTTAAATCGAAATTATTATTAAATCGGACAGAACGGACAATTGCAGGACGCAAGACTAATACTTTAAAATATGAGGCGCTTCAATAAACAGAGAGGAGGAAAAGGAGGAGGAGGAGGAGAACGAGATAAATAGAAAGAAAGATAGACCGCGCTATAACTTCATACCGTACGCCACTTACCAACATCTCTGTGGCTTTTGACACAATTGTGATTTTTTTCGGGCTGCTCTGCTTGAGAGTCTGACAAAAAAGAGACAACACCTATAATAATGTGAATTCGCTAACTGCGTTCATCCGCTAAGGTTAATCCGTTGATCTCAAATCCGTCAATCATTCTCTTCATTCAAAATTGTCGACCTCGTTCTGTAATACTTGTGCAGAAAAATAATAATAATGTATCACATTAACCTTTACTCTCGAGTGGCTCTAAGTGGTGACTGCCAAGTAAAAAATATATATATACAGACATAATAGGTGTGAATAGACCACTTAGGAAAATAATTCATACCTATTTAAAATGTGAAATATTTGTTGTCATTTTTATTTTGTGTTTGTCCAATGAAGCTAGGTTCGCATTGGATTTCTTCCCCCATACTCTCCCATTCTTTTGAATGTTGTAAGGTTAGTCGCCTTGGAGATCTGGGTAGAAAGTACCAGTCAAAAATCCATGCGTGATAATCAGCACAACACATGCGGGGAGAGAAACTGGTACACTACCTGGCAGACTGAGATACACCGCCTGGATGTTACCTAGGTGGTCCACCCTCCCAGACCTTGTCACCTGGCTCTCGTGTGGAGCAACTTTATGTGGGAATATCGCCGGGGATGCTCAGGGAATTTTTGCTAGGTCAGAGTGCCCCTCCTTTAGGGGCGCTGGCTAGAATCCACTATATTCTGACCTTGTGTCACATCTTGCTGTAGTGGGCAGCAAATAAATATGTACCCTTCAGCCGTTTTAAGATCTTGATGTCCAACGATGGAACCAATGTTGGCATGAAATAATATGATGCTTTAGAGGATGGAATATGAGTCTCAGAAGAAGAGGGGTAGTTTGAAAGGTGATAAGTTAGATGTAACCTTGTACGTTCAGCAATAAATTCGTTATTGAATTGATAAAATATGATGATGAAGATAATTAAAAATTACATTTTGATTCGAGATTATCGCTAAATAACTTGCTTCTAACATAATTTGAGAAATTCCATTTGTTTTGGTTATTCTCTCGACATTTTTCTCCGGAGACCTTATCTCGATAAATATTTTCGCAATAGTGTCGTGTGTATTAGATGGTTAGGCAAACAATGTTTCTCCATTTTCCTGAGAGCGGCATAAATTCGAACATATTTGACACCATTAAACTGCTTCCTGCCATTTTCTCTTTCCTGCAACCTCTTCCCACAAAAGAGGCATTGCTAGCCTGCCCCTGATCTATCATTATTTTCATGGTAGGGGGGGGTGCAAAACATGATTGAGTCTGTGCTCCAATCTATGGTTCCCTCTTATCAAACTTTCACAGAAACGCTCGTCTAGCTGAAAACACGATCAACAATTCCTCCCACTCTCTATCTGTGCCTAAACCTAAACGTAGATTCCATGAGCAAAGCTTCTATAATAGAACTGGCAGCCTGTGAACCTTTGTTACTCTGGCCTGCTTTCCAGCTGGCTACAATATGATTGTCTTCAAGTCGAATGTAAACAAGTTCTTGTTGAGCCGTCCCCCAAAATAATCAAATTATACCAAATTTTCACTACTAACGATATCTACGCTGTTGATCCGATAACTTCTATACACTTATTAAGCCTTATCCTCGAGTGGCCTTAGGGCTTTCATAAGTGCCTTGTAAAACGAAAACGATCTGTACTCGGAGCAAACATCAGTCATTCCTAAGGGTATTTGCAAAACAGAAGAATGCACATTTGAAAGGGATGTGGAGTACCGCGAATTTGTAGAGACTTGGTGTTACCTAAGACTAAAGTGAACGCAACTTTTAGTGTGTATTTGTCCTTCCAGCACACACACACACAAACACACACGCGTGTGTGTGTGTGTGTGTGTGTGTGTGTGTGTGTGTGTGTGTGTGTGTGTGTGTGTGTGTGTTTATAGATCACCATCTATCTTTTCCTTTCTTTCTCTTTCTACTTTTTATTGTCCATTTGGATCATATGATTAAACGGAGATAAAATAAAAGATTGTCAAACAATGCTGCACAGGTCAGATATAGACAGGATTTCATGTGTACCAATATATTGCATTGCCAAAAAAGGGTCATGAATCTTTTTACCGATTCACTGGAAGTGTCGCATTTAATTTGTATTTTCTTCTTTTGTTTGGTTTGGTTGTTATGTTTTATGACGTAGGGACACTTTTCGTGCAATGTAATATTGAATCCGATCATTTCGGTGAAAATCTTTTTTTTTCTTTTACAGTGATCACCACTTATCAAGGCCCGGAAGCCACTCAGGGATAAGGGTTATTGCAAGTACATTACGTTAGTGTGGAGATTTGATGAAGTGTTTAATTAAGGGGGCGGTTCATTAGGAATTTGTTAACGTTGGACTTGAAAACATCCAAGTTGTAGTCCGGTGGGAAGCAGGCAGACGGAACAGAGTTCCACAGGCGTGCAGTTCTAAGAAAGAAGCTTTGTTCATGGAATCCGCGTTTTGATTTAGGCACAGATATAGAGTGGGGGAAATTTTTCACAGTGGATTCAGCTAGACAGGTGTTTTCCGTGAAAGATTGGCGAGGGGGGACCAGAGATTGGAGTTCAGACGAGCACCTGCCATGGAAATAACGATAAAACAAGGATAGGCTCGCAACGTCTCCTGTGGGAGAGAGGTTGCAGGGTAGAGAAAAGGGCATCCCCCACTAAGCCACAAAGTCTATTTTGTACTCTGTCAAGGCAGGATAGGCTGTTTTTAGCATCTCCTGCACCAGATATTGCAACAGTATTCCATCCTTGGACGTACTTGGCTTTTATATAGATAGAGAATTGCATCAGTAGTGAGATATCTTCTGGAGCGGTAGAAGGATCCCACCATCTTTCCAGCGACCTTGGCAACAGACTTGATGTACGTGTTTCATTTCAGATCAGGAGTAAAGATCAAACCCAGAAGCTTGTCAAAACACGGGGCCTCACCCAGACGAGAGCCATCAATCACAATTGATACCAGATGGGGATCAGAGCGTTGATGATGTAAGGATAGGAGTTCGGTTTTGGATGCATTAAAGGTAACCAGCCACATCTTCCCCCACTGAACCACGCGCTTGAGATCAGAGGAGAGAGAATCAGAGAGAACTTCGTCATTTACAGCCTTTGATGTGTTGCCGTAGATGGTCGTGTCATCAGCATAGATGTCAAATGTCAACGAATGATTAAAGTATGTGTTTAGGGAGGTCATTGATGTAGATCAGGAAGAGAGTTGGGCCCAGGATTGACGCCTGAGGGACTTCAGCATTTATATTGCAGGCCTCCGATTTTTGTCCATCTACCACTACTCTTTTGAGCCTATCGGAGAGAAATGATTTAACGATTGAGAAAACATTTCCAGTTATACCGTAGCTGGAAATCTTGTGAAGTAGACCCTTAAGCCATACCTTGTCGAAGGCCTTTGATATGTCAAGAGCAATTGCCCTAGAAAGGAAGCCTTTGTCAAGAGATTCACTAATCCTGTGAGATATAACCGTCAGCACATCTGCGGTAGATCTTGCAGAGCGGAAACCATATTGTGTGTCACTAAGAAGGTTATTCCTGCTGAGGTGGTTGACTATTTCTCTATTTAATATGGATTCCAGCAACTTACACAGAGGAGACTTATTGGTCTGTACTAAGAGGGAGATGACTTATCACCTGAATTCTTAAATACAGGGCAAACTGATGAGGTCTTCCAGGGAGTCGGAAAGCACTTCTCCTTAAGGCAGCGCTTAAATAGTTTCGTAAGTATGGGAGTGAGTTCTGGTTGAAGCTTTTTTAACACTATAATTGGGATGCGGTCAGGGCCAGTTGCTTTACTGGAATGTAGGTTCTTTATTAGCTTGGCGACCTCATGCACGGATATTTGTATGTTACATAGCGTGTTCTGTGCTATAGGAGGAGATATGAGGAGAATTAGCTGCAAAGTTCTTTGCAAATAGTTTGGCCTCTTCTGACGCTGACGAGACGACCTCTGGTCCATTGATAACGGTTGGGATAGAACGCACACTTCTGTTCAGGATCCTATTTGTTATTTGCCAAAACTGGTGGGAACCAAGCCGCTGATTAACTACCTTGGATTTAACAGACTGGGCATATAGCTCTCTTGCATTTTTTATTACTCTTTTACAGTGGTTGCTGACAGTCCTGAAAGCAGCTTTAGTCTCAGTGCATCTATAATGTTGGTAGCTATGGAAAAAGTGATTTCTGTGCGCGATAGCAGCAGCAAATTCTGGGGAGAACCATGGCTGGCTGTTAGGTTTTTGTTGGAATTTTTGGATGGTATGAATTGGTCTATGCTTACAATTAACCATTCGGTCAGATCTGATACTATAGAGGACACTTCCTTTTTAAACATGGAGTGCAGAGGTAAATCAGATATGAATGTACGGAAGCTATCCCAGTCAGCCATAGAGCATCGGTATGCAGTACGGTGGAGGGGTACGTCTGGGGGCTTTTTATATTTCGTTTTTATCTTAACTGATACGACGGAGTGGTCGGAGGATCCTAGAGGAGAATGAACGGAACATGAACATAGCTCAGGGCATATCTTAAAAATTTATTAATGGTGTTTTGTTTGGTTTAGTCGTTTTGTAGAATAAACGTTGTTGTTTTTCGGGGGGGTGCAAAACATGATTGAGTTTGGGAAAAAGTAATAATATCAATATTTTGTACTTTTCAAATTAGTATCTGTAGATAGCCTGATCTGGTAGTACTAGAATTAACCTGTAATATTCCAAACAATTATAATTAAGAAAATGTAATATCTTGATTCCGATTAAACGAATTCTGACAGTAAAATTTATAATATTAAATATGAAGCCTAAATAAAAATCCATATCCCACCGTAAGACATAGATGAAAGATGACCATTTGAGCGACATTTTAGCGAGTGAAATTGAAAAAGAAAAATATTCTATATTAATTGAGTATTTATTGACTTACTCTACAAAAGTTTAGACCCAAGATTAAATGAATGTGTTTCTATGGAACGAATTGGATTCGAAACTTGAACACTCTGGTTTTCAGTCTGTGCTATTAACTACTTAAAAACGGCCACCTCCAGTCTATACGTGTATTCAGCTACTACTTGTTGTAGCAAATTTAGACATGTCAGTTTAAAAAGGTCATTATTATATCCTATGAATTCGAACACTCTATTGGTTTCTCCGATATTTTTCTAGTCAGATTTCTTTCCCAAAAGACATCATGTTCTTAGGAAAAAGATCAGGAGAAGGTTGTTCACATCCTAAGTGAAAGTTAGTTGTTTTATAGAAAGAATTGGATTCGAACTTGGAACACCGAGGACATCAGTCCGTGTTTTTAACCATTTAACTACTGTGAATTTTCAGTTAAAAACGTAAATTTGTATGAATGGCATGCAAATAATTTTCACCGCTTGATTGCTATTCCGTTCCCTTTTTTTCTATAATCTGGAAAAGTAATGTAAATAGCATTGAATCAGTTATTTGTATGAATGATCACATTGACGGTTCCCAAAATACATGCGATCAACGTGACTGGATTCGAACGTAGCGCGCCAAAGTCGGAAGTCATCATAGTTCTTCATTGCAGAAAGTATCCAGCTCCGTCAAAGAGGCGCTCTGAAATGGTTATAAAAATATCCTCCATCTGACCCGTTAGCATTCTCCATTAGGGGCGCCTTGGACAATCAGCAATAAAAACCATTCTCCCATCACGAAAGAAAAAATAATGTCTGCGAGGATGTGCTACTCAGACCGAACCGCACCATATTCCAATTTGACATTAGCCTGAAGGCTTGCAAACCAGATGATGAGTTTTAAATTTGATCGGGTTTCCTTTCTTTTTTGCACTCGATCCTTCCTCCTCCTCCGGATGGCGTCAGTCCGC
The DNA here is from genome assembly GCF_053919585.1 of Euprymna scolopes. Taxonomy (NCBI): domain Eukaryota; kingdom Metazoa; phylum Mollusca; class Cephalopoda; order Sepiida; family Sepiolidae; genus Euprymna; species Euprymna scolopes. The sequence continues at coordinate 28,259,291 of NC_136485.1, forward strand.
TTCCAAATTCCAGCAATTCTTTTATTACAGAAATCCGATCGATTATCGGCGTTACATCCTGAAATTATGGATTTCCGCTAGGTTTCACTAGATTTTAATTGTCTGATAATCTATAAATTTTCTGATTTTCTTTTCTGTGATGCTTTTTTTTTCCTTTCTTTAGGGGCGAGCCTGGTGGCGCCTCCAATAGAGATTTCTTTGTTTTGTTGTTTTTGAATTTGTTTCGGTGTTTTAGTACTTTTATTTACTGTATTGTTATATATTTTACTCCAATTAAAACTATGTCTAATATAATGCTTGCATTTTACTTAGCGTAACTATACAATCGCATATGTATGTTCGTGTGTGGGGGTTTGTGTTTGTGTATATGTGTGTGTATGTGTGTGTGTCGAACATATGCAATAATTCATCCTCATTCATAATCTGAGCAGTAACGTGACGTATTGGTTTATACATTTTCTTAGGTCAGACTCGTGCACTTTCTTTATATATATATATATATATATATATATATATATATATATATATATAGAGAGAGAGAGAGAGAGAGAGAGAGAGAGAGAGAGAGATGGATGGATGGATGGATGGATGGATGGATGGATGGATGGACGGATGGATGGATAAATACATAGATAGAAAAAGAGAGGCAGACAGATACATAATAAAAATAAAAGGCATAACAAAACTAGAAAATAAGAAAGAAAGGAAAAAAAAAGATATATGCAAATAAAATGGAAAATGAAGGAAAAGAAAGATGGAAAAAACGGAAAGAAAGAAGAAACTAATGAAATAAAGAAAGAAAAAGAGAAACATAGTCATTCACAGATCAATTACTGATTCGTTGATAACAATTTACTTTACAGTTGATGTATTCTATTTGTGAAAATAATATTACGCAATGTATTCTATTTATTATCTAGTATTTCTAATTCGCCGGTCCTCTACGAATTGTAACCAGTAGTCATTTATTGACGTAAACATTAGTTGTTCACCAACAAGTCTTACCAAATTTTGAGCACTTGAGAACTCTCTGCTTTCTTTCAAATCGCATCACCTTTTCGCAAAAGTCGTTTCACATTTAGTACTCATTAATAAATAACCTTTTTATCAGAGGAAAGAAAATGATTTTTCAATTCTTTGAAACTCTGCGGAATAAGGTTATATTAATCATCTTTGTTTGAGGTATTCTGTCTGTATATATATATATATATATATATATATATATATATATATATATATATATATATATAATATTAATAACAATGAGGAGGTTTGATAAGTAGTATAACAGAGTCACCCGAGCCATATAAATACAACAGATTTGTATTGTAGACAGGGACGAATTACATGGGTAAGGAAACCATTTTTTATAACATGAAGAGGTTAGTCTGATTAATCTGGAGCAAAAACTGTATCCAATATCCGGATCATATTTTTTTTTGTTCTTTTGTTTAAAAGAGTTAACATCTGATCAACACTGCTGGGTAGTCATGATTTGATATACTGTTTTTCATGATAAACAACTGATGATCCCTGAAAATGTTTGACTATTATGAGTTCTGGGAAAATAAGTTGAGTGATTACAGGAGATTGACTTCCTGACAAAATTAACTTTGCAACGAAATAATAAAAAATGATTTATTATTATTATCAGTATTATGATTATTATTGGCTCACAAGGAGCTTTCACACAAGTTATCAAAGATCCCTCCTTGTAAACAACCTGTGACGTTCCCTGGAAGCTGAGTGACAACAAGTCTCCAGTACTCTCCATCTTTTTCGATAACATTTGCAAATCAATTTGCATTATCATAACAGCTTCTTACCATTTATTTCTTGCTCGCAGCGGTCACTCTTTTTTTTGGGGGGCGGTAATGTGGCAATAGGAGGGGATAAAAAACTTGTAGATATGCAGCTTCAATGTTCTTGGTTCCATGTAATGCTTCTTCATGTTTTGTCTCTATAGCAGTTTGTCTGGTCCACGCATGTGGCTCGTGTGCATTAGTCTCAGTATTCTCAGCATTCAAAGGTTTTCCTTAATATTTCAGCTGTTTTCATTATTGTTATTCGTTGTGTATTTCAGCCATTCCGCTGATTCCAATTTCTCCCATTCTTTTTCAAGGTTTTTCGGAATTGCTCCTAGTGCTCTTACTATTGTAGGTATTATTTTGATTTTCTTTATCTTCCATATCCCTTTCAGCTCTCTGGCTAGCACTGTGTATTTGCTTTGTTTCTCCTTTTCTTTGATATTCACCTTGTAGTCAGCTGGAACAGAAAAGTCTACGATTTGACAGGACATTTCTTTCTTGTTAATTATTACGACATCCGGTCTTCTTGCTTGGATGTGCTTATCTGTTTGTATATCCATATCCCATAGGATTTTGTGATTCTAGTTTTTAAGTTCTGTTGTTGCCAGCTTATGCTTGTGCTATTTGTCTGTGTGTTCGAGATGCAGTTGTTTGCATAATTCCCAGTATACTACCCTCCCCACTTGGTCGTGCCTGTTCTTGTATTCCTTTATGACCAGTTTGCTGCATTCGATTACTATATGGTTTATCGTTTCGTCTCTTCGTCTACAAAGTCTGCATTTGCTGTTTTCTAGTGTTTTGTCGGTCTTAGTTTTGATGTGGTTAATTCTTATCGCGTTATGCAGTTATTATGTATTCAGTTTCTCGGTTTACGTGTCCTTTCCTCATCCATATCTAAGTGATTTCGTTATTCTCATATTTGTAATCCTTATGATCTTCAGTGTAGTTGTTTCTCTACCTATTTTTCTTTTATTCTTTTATCCTTTGTCTCTCTGTTTTCTGTTTTGTTGATGTTTTCAGTGTCTCTCTCTGCCTTGATTATCCTTTCAGAGTTTTGCATTATGTATTTTTCTGGTTCTTTTTTTTTGTTATTGTTATTCACACAGTCTTCTATACAAACTAATCCTCTCCCGTCGTTTTTCCTTTTCACGTAGAGTCGATCAACATCGTCCTTTGGGGGTAGTGCATTGTGCATGATCATGAGTTTCTTGGTCTTCTGATCGAGCTGCCTCAGTTCTTCTTTAGTCTACCCTATGAACTCTCGAGAGTACTTTATTAGTGATACTGCTGATATATTTATACCTTTTATTATGTTTCTACCTTATAATTTAGTTTCCAGGAGTTTTCTTGTTCTTTTGAAGTATTCTTTTCAATTTTTTTGTTCATTTCTGTTGATTTGATGAGTCTGCTTCCAGAACTCCAAGGAATTTATAGGCTTCTTGTTCTCCTATTTCCCTCATCTTTGTTGTGTAGTTCAATGCCTTTTGTCGTCTCCAGTTTTCCCTTTCTTATAACTAGTAGTTCGCATTTTTCCATGCCAAACTCCATTTGGATATCCTGGCTGAACATCCTAGTAGTGTTTATTAGTATCTCTAGCTCCTTTTGGATCCTTGCAAAAAGATTCAGATCGTCCATATACATCATTTCCTTCTCTGTATTAGAGAACTTTATCCAGCTTGGCATTGTATATTGTTCAGTGGCATCATGGCTATTATAAACAGCAATGGTGATAGTGAATCTTCTTGGAAGATGCTTCTTTGTATGTTAATTTCTGTTATGTGTTGTCCATCAGCTGTCAGTTCCAGTCTCCATGTTCTCATTGCATTTTCTATCACGTTGATGATCTTGCTTGATATTTTATACATTTTTAAGAATTCTATTATACATGTTTGGGGTCCTGTTGTACGCATTTTTTGTAGTCGATCCATGTCATGGATGTTATTATTATTATTATTATTATTATTATTATTTTGAAAGCGTGTTTTTACATTTTCATCAACTTTTATGCAAATATGATTCGCGTCATATTTTGCAATTTCATTTTATGCACTAAACAGCAAAATAATATAAGTAATATATTTCTTCTGAAGAGAAGAAGGCATTCTTTTAAACTTCGCAGATTAAGGAATCTCTAAATATTCGTTGTGGTTTCCTTGTCGAATAATAAATTGTTTGTAAATCCTAATTTACAGAGTTTTAAATTATACCCTTTTATATATATATATATATATATATATATATTTGTAATCATCGGCATACAGTCCTGTTTCGTTGTATCGCAACACATCAGTGCCGCTAGACTAGCGTATCTCTCAAGCCAAGGATTGAACCTAGAACCGTCGTGTGGACAGTCGGCAGTTCTCCCACTCGACCATGGAATCGACGCCTGTAAATAACTCGTTGGAATGTCTATTTAAATGGACACCCGCCACCACTTTTAAATATAAATATATATATATATATATATATATATATATATATATATATATATATATATATATATATATATATATATATATATCATAAAATCGAACGTAGGTGTGTCCAACTCACTTCAATGATCACGTATGCAAATTTATTTTATGAACAAAGAAACATGTGCATAAGCTTAATGACTGTTAATAAAGAAAAAATAATCACGTATCAAAACTCAATATTTATTGGCAAAGAAGAAGGGGAGGTAAATAATTTTTAAAAATCGCGGAAATCCTTTGTTTTTTAATAGACAAAGCAAAATATTCTTTTTGTGCTTAATAGTTTTGTGACTAAAATAGGAATTAATCTATGGGCACATATCTTTATTTGCGGAAAAAGAGAGCGGATTAGTTTGTTCAGTTTTTTTAAGTAAACTTATCTGGAGCATTCATTATTTTATTTTTTTAACTTTACTCGCGTATTTCTTCTTAAAATAAGATTAAAATCGCGCATTTGATTTTTATTTGTCTTTTGTACATTTGACCTCTATTATTTGTTTCTGTTTTTTGCAGTAAGATTTACCGGTATTGCTCTGAAGTCTCCCGCCCATGAAACAAATAAACATAAAGAAAAATCTATATGAAGTGTGTATCTGTTACAAAAATAAAAAATCGCATACCAAAAATCACGTAAGTTGATCAAGCCGCTTTGTTTTCATAAGGAAATAATTGTAAGCTAATCTAAGTTTTTATAATGTTCTCTCCCTATGTTAAGAATAGCTTTCGAAAATCTCGCAAAAGTTCGAATTATTTGGACTTGTCTCCTTTGTTACTGGAAACTGTTTTTAATTTTGATCGCGAGATCGTTGCTCGTTGCTTTACCATATAATTTGATTTTTTTTATTTAAAAATATAACTCCCTGATCAATTGTCGTGATGGCCCAAATAGTAACCCCTTACGTTCAAGTGGCGATATGCATTTTAAGAGTTAAAGGGTGAACATGAGTAAAATAAAAATAGGATACAAACATTATACAGAACTTTTTATGGAGGGATTCTGTACAAGCATAATTTTACCTTGTGTGTGACAATAGTAGAAAACCAATTGTTATTAATAAAGATAACTTGCAACTTCCACAGGTGAGATCTCTCTCTCCCTCTCTCTCTCTCTCTCTCTCTCTCTCTCACTCTCTTTCTCTCTATCTATCTAAATATATATATATGCATATATATTATCCCTCTCTCTTTCTCGCTCACATCTTCTAGTTCACTCAGTAATTATAAGAAGAACATCAGGAAATATTGTTAAGTAGAAACAGAAGCTAGTTGTCTCGTGTGAAATTGACAGCAAAACTAGGTTGCTGAGCCATTTTCATCCTATTTACATGCTGTTGGAACAACCTCATAAGAATAAAAAGAACCATACATATATATATATATATATATATATATATATATATGTATATATATAAGAAAAGAACAAAAAAGTTAAAAACCATATAATCATGTAGACGAAACAAAAATGCTGAAGTAGTTCAAAAGTAAGGTGAAAATCTAGAGAACTCGAATATATATATATATATATATACATATATATATACATATATATATATATACATATATATATATATATATATATATATATATATATATATATATATATATATATATATATAAGAAAAGAACAACCTATAGCCTTAAGAAAATATCAATGTTTCCTCTCCATTTTCGAAGAACTTCTTCAGGATAATAAAATGATGCAGAAAAAATAAGTTAAAAACCATAAAATCTTCATAGAAAGCCCGATTGAGACTCCTTGAATCGGCACTTGTTCTAGATTCTGACACGATAAAACAAAGAAACGGTTTCTATAAATTTTCTCACATCATCAGCAAATTAATAATCAAAGAGCAGAACATAAATTTAGAACCTGAATCAGTTAAGACACATCTTTTCAGTTGCTTTTATCTCGTACAAGAATATATATATATATATATATATATATATATGTATATATATATATAATGGTAATGAGTGCACAGTGGTCAAAGGAAAAATGTCATAGTAATCGTAGGCAGTGGAAATTTGGTAAATTGGATTACTTAATGGGATAGCTCATCAAGAATTTTTTTTTTACGTGGGACTTAAAGACAACCATATTGAAGTCAGTGTGAAAGCAGGAAAACGGAACAGAGTTCCACAGGCGTACAGTTCTAGGAAAGAAGCTTTGTTCATGGAATCTACGTTTAGGTTTAGGCACAGATAAAAAGTGGGGGAAATTTTTGATAGTGGTTTCAGTAGACGAGTGTTTTTATGAAACTCAGGACAGGGAGTACCATAGATTGGTGCTCAGACGAACACTTGCCATAGAAAATAAAGATAACGCAGATGAAGGCCTTCAACGTCTCTTCTGTGGGAAAGAAGTGGAGGGAAAAGAAAAGGTCATCCCTCACTAGGCTACGAAGTCTACTTTGAACTCTGTCAAGGCAGGATAAACTGCTACTAGCAGTACTCCATCCTTGGACATACTTTACTCTTATACAGATAGAGAATTGTATCAGCAGTGAGATATGTACTGGAGCGGTAGAACGATCCCATCATTTTTCCACAACCTTGGCAATGGTTTCCATTTCAGAATCAAAAGTAAGGGTCAAAACTAGAAGCTTGTTAAAACATGCAGCCTCCCCAAGATAAGAGCCATTCATTTCGATTGATGCCAGTCGGGGATCAGAGCGTTGATGATGGAAAGATAGAAGCTTGGTTTTAGGTGCATTAAAATTAACCAGCCATTTCTTTCTCCATTAAACCATATGATCAAGAGCAGAAGGGAGAAAATAAGAGAAAATTTGATCGTTTATGGCTTTTGAAGTGTTGCATAGATGTCGTCAGCATAAATGTTTACAAATGATCTTAGGGTGTGATTTGGGAGATAATTTCTATACATCAGGAAGAGAGTTGGGCCTAAGCTGGACCCCCTGAGAGTCTCCAGTCTCATCCGAAATACCGGATATTTTTCATACTTAAATGGTTTTGCTTTTTTATTGTTTTTACGATAATGACAGTCGATTATTCGAAATGCTTGAGTATACTTTGAACAAGAGATATCTTAAGGAAGTTGATATCCAAATAACCATGGATATCAAAATGCAATACGTCACAAGATGCTGATAAATAGGGAATATAAATATATATGATGCGAATTTTGCGAAAACAAACATATTTAACGAGATCCAATATCAAAAAGAAATATGTAAGACCTGATTCTCTACGATAATGGATTTACGCTCATATCCTGGTAGGCCTTTGAAGCATTTCCTTCTTAATAAGAATGGATGTTTAATATCCGGGTCCAGTATACCAAAACTATCACTCAACCAGACAAAAATGTACTTAACATAGACACGCACCAGGCCGGAATAAAAAAAACACGGTCGATTTTTGGAAATAAAATAATTGTTAATGAATTCAAACCCACGTTCGAATGTTCTACAAGACAAATGTTTAGAAACGGGCGGGAATAAGTTGTCGCAAACTATCTCCCTAGATTCGTGGCAACATTGACAGCAAAGGCGAAATCTTATAATGAGCATCACAAATTGTTATAGAAACTAAATTGTTATCAGTAAATGACTGGGGGGGCGGGTCCGATAAAAGCACCCCATTGTATCCAGTCCTCATTAACTTCTACTCGCCCACCGTCACCAACAATAAATATATATTACATTTTTATGCATTAGTGTCTGTCGTCAGTCTTTTAGATACAGCAGAAAACCAACATACATACGTAAATGATTAAATTAAATGAAGTCTATTTCAAATTAAAATAGTCTCCAATTCTTGCTTTGTTAATGGACAAGCCCAGCGATTAGTGAAGTATCCGGAATAAAAATCGAGTGTCATCCTTATGTTTTTTCCAGTATATTAACCTACAACAGGCTAGCAGGTACTTCTGCTAGAGAATTTAAAAAATGCAAAAAACGAACGAATCTGATAGTCGAAAGTGTTGTAGAAAAGAAGAGCGAAAAAATGAATAATGTCGCGTTGGGAGCAAACAAATGTAAATACCTCAAGAAAAAGAGAAAACGGGAACTTTCAAATATTTTCTACGTTATCCAATATGACTGTTATCTGCCATCGCTTTCTGTATCTGTTCAATAGATGCCAAGCTTTCTCAGCGTAATCACAAGGGATGAAGTAGACGTGTTTGTATCACGCTGAGAAATCTTACCCAACATTTTCCCTACCTTACGCTAAGGAATCAATAATAAATTAACCATGAATTTATCAGCTTCGTCACCAAAAAGTTCTCAGCTGTTTCTTTGCAAAATGATGAAGCAAAAATGTATTTCCTTACAATAAACTAAAAAGACACGAATCGATATTTGATTCTGTTTAGTATATATTCAGTGTGTATCCTTTCTTGCGTGACATTATTGAAATTCCACTCGATTTCATCGATTACATATGCTATACGATCCGGGATTTCCACTTTTTGTTCATCCTACTGAGAAAATTAAATGTCGGACACACCTAACAAAAGTCTGAGAATAATAAAAAAATAAAAGGAATATTCTTCACATGCGCTGATTCAAAATGATCGCTTTCTGTGGGGTCGTTCTCGGCTATTTTCATACCTGACTAAAAATCCCATTCAAGTGATCTGACTTATCCTATGTTTTGTCATATATTGCTGTCTTGGGAAAGCAAATAAATGCGAATCATACACACCATAACGGGTTTTGTCCACTTTTGTTTTGTTATTATTATTATTTTAACGAGGTCGTTTTTAGAGAGATGGGTTGTTGTTGTTGTTGTTGTTGTTGAGAGAGAGTAATATTTTATTTCGTACTGTTTTAATAGTTTTATAGTTTCTTTTTATTTTGCATATTTTATATATCTTATGCTTTAATGTTATGTTTACTTGTGTTGTTTGTCGTATTTCAATGATTTTTTTTTCTTTTTTGCGAGGGCATTTGTTTTATATTGGGATCCTACGCCATTAAGTAAGGATTACGTTAACTAATAAGAATTTTGGAGAGGATTCCATCAGTACATGCCATGCTAACCTGGCGGTAAAAGGAAATCTACTAGCCGCAGGTTATGAGGTTGAAATAGGAGATTCAACGTTTAGCACCCTAGATAAAACGCGCTATGCATACAGCTGGCAAATCATATGACAAAGATGACACTATGTATTAGAAAGACAGAACGGAGTTGATAATTGATCGTTGGGAGCGGTATAGGCGACATGCGTCTGATAATGCAGAGAGAATCTAAACAAAGGTCACCTCGATATCTGCCGTCAGTGTCCTACAATCCCTAAATAAAAGAACAAGTGAGAAGAAATTAATTTTAGCCTGTGTCCTCTCCCCTTCGGGAACAAACTTTTTACTTCAATAAAACCTTTTGTTGCGATATTGTTTTATATACAATGAAATATTTTCATAGATAAAGAAAATTGGAATGTCTATTTATAGACGCTGGAGATAGTAACTGACGAATCAGATGGATCCACCTTCTGCTAGCACTCAATCAGAAACCGAAATTGCTTCATAAAAATATTGGATATTTTAGAATTCCTGCACATAATTTTTCGTGTCCATACGAGAAAGATGTTTGCGCTTTGCCTGCAAAATTTTAAAGTCCAAGGCTTTTTCATCTCCCGGACTTATGAAGACCAGCTACCCACCGAAAATTCTTTTCATCTCCAGGACTTGTGCAGATTACCTACCCATGAAAACTCTTCTGAAATTAAACATGGGGTTCAATTCAATTTCAACCTTTGAAAACTCAGCAAGACGCATTTGTGTTTCAGTGCTTTGTGTTTCAGTGCTTAAGCGGATTCGTCTTAAGTTTTTTTGTTTTTTTTTACACAGTGATCACCATATATCAAGGCCCGGAAGCCACTCAGGGATAAGGGTTATTGCAAGTGCATTACGTTAGTGTGGAGATTTGATGAAGTGCTTAATTAAGGGTGCGGTTCATTAGGAAATTGTTAACATTGGACTTGAAGACACCAAGTTGTAGTCCGGAGGGAAGCAGGCAGACGGAACAGAATTCCACATGCGTGCAGTTCTAAGAAAGAAGCTTTGTTCATGGAATCCGCGTTCTGATTTAGGCACAGATATAGAGTGGGGGAAATTTTTCACAGTGGATTAAGCTAGACGGGGTTTTTTCGTGAAAGATTGGCGAGAGGGGACCAGAGATTGGAGTTCAGACGAGCACCTGCCATGGAAATAACGATAAAACAAGGATAGGCTCGCAACGTCTCTTCTGTGGGAGAGTGGTTGCACGGTAGAGAAAAGGGCATCCCCCACTAAGCCACGAAGTCTATTTTGTACTCTGTCAAGGCAGGATAGGCTGTTTTTAGCAGCTCCTGCCCAGATATGGCAACAGTATGCCATCCTTGGACGTACTTGGCTTTTATATAGATAGAGAAAGTTAAAGAGATAGTTAAATAAAAGATCAACAACGAGGGTATCATGGCCCATGCAGTAAAAGCAACGATCAAAGAATGGATAACCATGAACCGCGCACGTATGTAAAAAACACTTTGTTTTGTGTGTGTGTGTGTGTGTGTGTGTGTGTGTGTGTGTGTGTGTGTGTGTGTGTGTGTGTGTGTGTGTGTTTATTTTTTTCTTGGTCGCTTACGGGCAACAGAATTCGTTTAAAAGATCATGTGCGAACTGTTTGTTTAATATAAAAGGTTACATTTGTTTAATATTGTTTTATTTTGAAATATGTTTTGGATTATGTTGGAAATGGAGTAGGGGGTTTTGCGAGAAAAGACAGTTTTAGTATTCTGAAGAAATGTTTTTTTATTAACTCATTAGCGACCGAATTAAGGGAAACTTTTAAATATAAATGGAAATATTTTTGAGCGTTCTATTAATGGGAAGCTGGCGGATAATTGGTTGCTTTTAAAAGAGTATTTTGGTCGTCTTTTTTGACAACGTTCACTTTTTAATCTTATGCTTATTTTGACATTGCACGGTAAATCTGACGATACAAAAGCAACTTCTGTATGAAAATCTATCATTTTCGTTTGATTTGATGTGCCGTTGCTTTTTTACTGAGTCATTCCAAGTCTTTCTTTGCGTCCATTTTCCTCGTTTACTCTTAGTTGGGATGTATGTAAATCTGTTAGACTGGCCAGAGCTTCGTTCAATATATAAGATGGAACGATAACTTTGTCGCCCTAAAGAAAACAACACTACAGCTGTCTTTGAAAACTTTTATTTAAAAAATCCATTCAGGTAAATTAATTATTTAGTGGAGCCGACATCTATTCAATGTAGCCGCCTTCAGCCTTAATCACCGCTTCGATACGGGTTAGGAACTGGGAGCATGCTTTTCCAGAAGCTCGGGTTGTAGCTCGGCGAATATTCAGCGGATGGCGGTGATCAAGCTGGCTTTGATATTGTGGGGGTCGTGTTAATGATGTTCTCGACGTATGATCAAACCAAATAGTTAAGTGCGTTCAGTTCAGAGGATGGGGGGGCAGTTTTTATGGTGAAGCAAGGTGCGAACGAACTTAAAATTCGAGCCAACAAAAATATAATCCGGGAATTGTGATGACCTGGTCCTATGACGCAAATCGTTTTATGGGTCAGGCCGTTTTATGGAGCAAGGTGCGAATGAACTCATGTCCAGGCTGACAAAAATGTAACCTGGGAATTGTGATGACCTGGAGATGACGTAATTCGGTCGGGGGTCAGACAAAAAGCAAACGCCAGGCTGATCAAAATATGGATCAATGACGTCAATTGGTTTATGGGTTACCAGGTCGAGGAAGCCCATAAAAGTGAGATGGTAAACAAAAAACAAGGAGAGACGGAGAGAGACGGAAAAGAGATAGACGACGAGGAACTGCCGGTCATGTTAGCAACCCACACCTCTCCCACCACCGCCTCCACCGCCGCATGGTGTATATATGAATATTTACTAAATAAAGCAAGTCTGTTTTATAGCAAAGTGTCTCGTTATTCATTGATAAATGAAATCAGCTGTCATTCCAACCACTAGACGATTTACAACAAACATATATGTATAAATGTCAAACACACTATCTCTCAGTCTATCTATCGAGATATTCAAAAATCTCTTAGTTAAATTACAGTCTGGCGTTTGCTTTTTGTCTGACTCCCGACCGAATTACGTCATCTCCAGGTCATCATAATTCCCAGGTTGCATTTTTGTCAGCCTGGACATGAGTTCATTCGCACCTTGCTCCATAAAACGGCCTGCCCCATAAAACGATTTGTGTCATAGGACCAGGTCATCACAATTCCCAGATTACATTTTTGTTGGCCCGGATTTTAAGTTCGTTCGCACCTTGCTTCACCATAACACAGTGAGAGAAGCGTACAAAGTTGTAGTACTCTTTCTGAAGTCAAGTCTCTTTGGACTTGTGGGTCGACACAGAGACCTGCTGCCACACCCAGTGTCTGTCAGCGGCCACCTAATTGCACCAGGGGATCATCACAGACTTCAGCATATATAGGTACACTTTGGTGTTGACTTTCGAGATGTGGGGTGACATGATGTGGCCTTCACTTGAAACCATACCAAAGACCATAACTATGTTGAACTGTGCCCTCAAGCGTTTAACTGTCTGGCTTTATATTTTGAGAGGGCTGGCAATGGCCCTGTTGTCATAACTTGGATCGGTAAAGAGCATGAGTTGTACAGCGGCGCATCTCCGATCTCGCTTTTTGAACATTGAGTCATTTTCAGACATGATAGAATGCTGCTATCGCTCTTGGAATTTGTACCCTACAGGCCAACTAGTAGACGGTCTGCAAAAAGAAAACCATTTTTCATTAAACAGAAATGGAATCATATCGTCTTTTCTAGGGCGACAATTTTATCTTTCCATGCTGTAAATTTCACTAAACCACTCTTAACAAACTACGACCAAGAAAGCAGGTTATATTAAAAAATGACGTTCAAAATATAAGGCCTCCTATTTTTATTCTGCCCGAATGGATCAAAGAGCATTGCAAATTGCATTATTATAATGAGTGAACTTATGTATTCATGATCTCAAAGTTTCAACTCCTGTCATGGACATGCGTCAGAAGCAGAGATGCATTATTGAATTTCTCCATACAGAAAAAACTTCAACCTATCAACATTCATCGGCGCCTGTTGAATCTTTACGAGGCCGATGCAGTTGATGTCAGTACAATTATTTAAGAGTGACGAAAGAGATGTGAGTAACCAAATGCGCTCCCTTCACTGGCAGAAATGCATTGAGAACTATGTAGAAAAATAAATTCTGAAGCAGAAAATGTTACTCGTTTTAATGGTACCACTCACGTGTTCGTATCTCTTTAACGTTTTAATTTTTTAGTAAAAAAATAGAACGCATATCTTTTGGAACGCCCTATGTGGAAACATAGCAATGTGAAGTTTGAAAGAGATCTATTGATGCAGTCAATACATATCTACATGCATGCATACATCCCTACTTCTCATAAAGAACTAGTTAAAATTTGATCTCCTGTTTTATTAATATTAGAAACTAGCAGGTTGCCCGGCATTGCCCGGTCGTAAAATACGCTTAAATATGATATTTTGGTTAAAGCAGATTTCGTATTTATTATTATATTATATTGGACCTACTATATAGTAATTCTTTTAAAAGTTTTTTTTTAAATGACTCGTGTGCCACCACCGAGAATCGAAACCAAAACTTAGCTTACGATTTACTTTTTCCTTTGACGTTTATACCTGAGTTATGAAGATAAGTTTGATGCAAGGCTAAAAATTTAAAACATGAACTAATAGCTATTACGTTACGCATGCATAATCGTAATGCCGTCGTTCGATCTTCACCTGGGAAATTTCTTTTTTTAATTTTCCCAATTTTGCACTTTTTCCCCCGGCTAAAACCCAAATATAAGGTTTCGCATAGGGTATAACACCCTATATATTAAGTTTCATGTCTGTAGCCCAAAAACTGACAGAGGAGTTTAGTAGGCAAATTTTATAAATAAATATATATATGGATACATCAATATATATAGAAAAGGGTTTGTATTTACTATACCCTTTTACGCAAATATTCTGCAAGTATAAATCATTTAGAATGTTCGTATAAATATAATTACACGAGATAGTTAAGTAAAGATGATCATCCCATAAGAAAACCGATAAATATATGAGGGAATTACTTAAAATGTATGTTTTAAAGAATATGCAAATTAGCTACCTGTTTTGTAGATGAATGCAGTTTAACGAACCATATATAACAAAGTCGTATTTCTTTTTAAATAAATAGAAAAAAAGGGTTTTTAATATGAATATCAATACACAAAAGAAAACAATAAGAGTACAAAAGATATTTTTATGAAATGATTATGTAAGAGAAAATTTTGTAGCCACATCTCGAACTGTTGTAACAAAATTGGCTTCAAACAGATTATTACATTAATAGAAATCAGGTGATAATAATCTAGAACTACATCTGCATATTAAACCTATTCCTCTTTAAAAATGCTTTGAGGGCTTAGAATTTTCTATTTAAGGATTTGATGAGAGAAGTCAAAGAATATAAGCAAATTTTTATAAAAGAGGATTTAATTATGGCCTTCTCAACACTAACCGCACATATACACACACTAGGAAAATAAAGCAAACACAAACTTACACTTTTATATTGACTAATTCCTTCTCCATTCTACTAATAAAGAAAAACAGTTTACCTATCTAAACTTAAATAAATAAACAGCTCGCACACATTTTTATACAGTTTTATATACGAGAAACGTCCCAAAAGCAATGCTTCCTATTTTTTATTCCATTCCAATGGATCGGAGGGAATTGTAAATTTCACTGTTATGTTGATTGAACTTATCCATTCGTTACCTAAAAGTTTCATCTTTCTGTTGCAGGTATTTACGCTGTGTGATTCTACGAAAAAAAAAATCTTGTCATGAACGTGCGTCAGGAGCGAGGGATACGTCATTGGATTTCTGGGAAAAGGTGCATTAATAATGGTGGTAACTGTGTAGAAAAGCAAATTCTGAAACATAAAATGTCGCCTTTTTTAATAGTACAAGTTGCGTCTTCGTAGCACTTCAACTTTTAGAGTTAAAAGATAGGAGGTATTACTTGTGAAACGAACCTCGTATATTGAAACTTTGTAAATAAAATGGCGCGTTTCGTTAATTGTGCTTTTATCTTTCATTTCGCATAGACTTTTTTTTTTTCAATTTTTATTTGTAACTTATTTATAAACAATAATACGAGAGAAAAGCGGTGCTCGTTTATTTTATTAATAAATTACCGCCCGTTACATACTGACTATTTGCTAATTCACAATTAATCTCATCTATTAAATAAAAGAAAATTGTGTGTGAGAAATTTCCCTATGGACTCTGAAACGACTGGGCCGATTTTTAAAAATTTCACGCGAAGTTATTTAATGTGTCTTGGCGTGTTTTTACCGGAATGCGTTTGGTAAGTATCGAAAATCAATAATCGAAAAAATCCAATTTAAGAAGCAGGTCCGATTTTGATCAAAGTTTACACTTTTTTACAACCTAACATTACAAATGTATTTGTGAAGTTTTTTCACCGCACAAGCAGAAGCAGAGCAATGCAGATTACAATGCATTATCGATTAAGTCACTGCGATGAGGTACAATACACTACGGATGGTAGGGAGTCACTAACTAGAGTAAGCAATCAATCGATTTGATCAAAATATTGTCGATTTCATCGATTTCGATGACAATAAAAGTTTGGGAGCGTGGAAAATTTGTTGATCTTCATCCAATCCCAGACGACGTCGTGTCTCCCTGTTAGTATTCGAATGAACGAAATGTAAACACATATCCTAAACACATATCCTAAACACATATCCTAAACACATATCCTAAACTATTTGTAAAGAAAACATACCTAGCGAGTATTAAATCATTTATTCAAGTAAATAAATAGTTCTTGGTTTCTTTATATAAACTCCAGACTGCCAGCAAAGTGTTCCACTGTGGTTTCGTTGTGGTTGTTGTTTTAGCTTTTGTGGACTTCGGATTTCCAAGCTGAGTTTCGGCCATTTTGAATGATATCCATTAACCCCGGTTCTTTTAAGACACGGCAAAGCACTTTAAAATATTGTTTTCTCTTTCGTCACAAAAGATCATCACGGCTTATACAAAAGCGGGCGAAAAGTATCTGAAACATAGAAACATAATATAAAAGTGATAATATAAAATACCTTCACAGTAGATCACACGGGTTAGCAAACTTGGCCGTTTGATTTTAACCGTTGCGATTGTCTTAGTAAACAAAGAGATGTATAAAAAGAAATAAAACGAGTAAAAGATATGAATAACAACATATATATGTTTGTGTGTGTATATATATATCAGACACACAATCACACATATATATATGTGTGTGTGATGTGTGTGTGTGATGTGTGTGTGTGTGTGTGTGTGTGTGTGTGTGTGTGTGTGTGTGTGTGTGTGTGTGTGTGTGTGTGTGTAGGAAGAAAAAATACAAAAAATAAAAGACCGCTAAAAATAAACGCGTTTTACTCTTTTTTTTTTTTCATGTGATTTTATAAAAGTCAAACTTTGGAAAATATTTTTTTAATGTATTTTCCTGCAGACTACTTTTTGTAATTAATGAAATTTTAAAACCCCGCCATCTTTACCATAACAACTTGATTGATTATACTTACTCTCTTTTAATTTTCATTTGTTTTTTTGTTTTTTTTAACATTTTATTGATTATTCGACTTCAGACAAGCAAACGTGTTGTCCTGCACAAAGCCAAGATACATCTTCTGAAGAAACCGAGCACCAAAATGTGTGTTTTTATTGTTCATTTTAATCTATCTTCGTTTTAGTTTAAATTGTTTCTTTTTCTTTATGTCGGATTTGTGATGCTAATTTTTTAACTCTTACACAGCGGATGCAATATTAAAGTATCACTATATAGTCATCAATATAACGAGTGTCTTTATAAATGTTTACGTCTCATCTAGTGTGTAGAATGTTTGTTTGTGATTGCGTGTGTATATACGTGTCAATTTGTGCACAAGTAGTGTTCTCTTTCTTGTACTTATAAATGCTCCTCGAGTTTATGACTGAGTGCGTGCGGGTGTATACGCTTTCAATACATTTGCAAATACAGTTCATGAACAGGGTAAAAGATACAATTTTTTAACAATCGACGAATTACATGTTTCTGGTGAGCATATACCTTTTTCACTGGTTCCCTTTGACTCTGAATAGTCTGGAAACACTTGAAAGAGGTTTTCCGCCGAATGAATTCGTAACGACATTTTACAGTTCATATATAAATTTATTTCAACGAACATTCTGATTCTCGGAGTTAGCACGTTTTTCTCTGTTATTTCTTACATATCTGCCCGAAACATTGATATTATGTTAATACATATTGATGTGCCTAATTAAGTAATCTATACTATTCTGTTCTGTTCTATAGTGTGATGCTAGGAACAAAAACATGGAATTGTAAATTATATTCACTCTTATCTGCATTCCTACAATATTTAGTAAAAATAAAATTTATTCTATCTCAGAATTGTCCACCAAGTTTCAGGCATGAATGTTCAACAGTCTTTGTTCTTTCACCGTGCAAACGAAGTCACACTTGAATACGACATGCAAAACGTGCAGTATCATACTTTGAGTTTTGTTATAATGGTCCTCTACCGTTAAGTAATATTCTGTTTCTGTACATATTATTTTTTATATCGTTTGCTTTCTGACATAGTTAAAAATTATGAGAGGTTATAGTCCGCTAAGTGTTATCCAATTCAGAATTCTATTGATGAGACTATCACCAAATTGTCTCCGTCATTTGAAGTGCGAGGAGTTTTCTTATTCTGTAAAAACCACCGTTCCACCCACCACAACAGAGCTCAAAACATCTTAACATAACTAGGTAATATTCAGTATTGATCAATACTGAGGTTCATATTTGAAGCAATTCCTTGAATAACAGTAAAGCAAAGACTTGGGCAGTGAAGGCTGAAACTTGGTTCGCAAATCAGTTTATGATTGAAGTTTATTTGTCATGAATATGGTTGGCATCAGAAATGATGGTTAGTTTTATTAACGATTTCATGGATGCGATTTTGGCGGATCACTCTTTATATTGTATAAAACATCTCACGTTTATTTTCGGCATTGTATACATAATTTTTACGTGAATCTTTATTAATATATATATATATATATATATATATATATATATATATATATACTCATGAACAAAAAAAATGGGTCAAACAAATGTTATACATTATACATGCACTAAAAGCTATATTGAACAAAGAATAATTGAACAAGGAAAATTAAATGAGACTAATAACACAGAACAAGACATTTACTTTAATAACTGCTTAGAACGGAATCGCATTTCCTTTTGATTTCTTTAAAAGATCAATCTTTTTAGACATGCTCCCAACCAAAGTGGAACACTGTGAAGAGGGGATGTTATTCCATTCGCTTTGCGCAGCTTGCCACAGTTTGGCATTGTTCTCAAAAGTTCTTCCAGCCAATGCACGAGATATTATGAATCAAATATTCTCGATTGGGTTTAAATCTGGGCTTTGACCTGGTCAAAATATCATATTAATTGAATTATCAGAAAAACATTTTTTGTGACTTTAGCTGTGTGTACAGGGGCATTATCATGTTAAAAATAATGTTCTGTTATATTCCCAGCTTCTTGATACTTAGTAACACTTTTGTTTCTAATATTCGAATGTATTCCTTTGCATTCATTGACTTCTCGCATCTAATAAGTTTCCCAATTCCTGCTGCAGTAAAATTTCCCCATACCATTATCCCTCCAATTCCCGTATTTAACTGTCGTTTTTATGCAACTTGTCGAAAATCTTTCTCCAGTTCTTCGATTGCACCGTTATAGAGCATCGGGAGCATCACTGACAAGACAAGATACATCTAACCAGAAACAGTGCTGAACCAGTCTGTATCTTTTCTTGCCATAACACGAGAAAAATCTCTTTCTGATGTATTTTCAAATAAGATTTCGTTATAATACCATTACTTTATATATAATTTAAAAGAACGTTTTTCTCATTATCTGATCGTTTAAATTACAATCGGTTTTAAACTGTTATCTATTCTTTGCAGAACGTTGAATACAAGATGGAAAAAAAAGCAAAATCGAACAATTTTCTTATTTCAATTCAAGCTAGACCGAAAACCTGCTGAAACAGATCATGATATCAACGAAGCGTTTGGCCCAGGGACTACTACTGAACGCACAGCATAATAGTGGTTTAAGAAATTTTGTGGGGGCGACAAGAGTCTTGAAGACGGTGAGCATAGTGGTCGATAATCGGATGTTGACAACGATCAGTTAAAAGCCTTAGTCGAAGCCAATCAACGCACAACTGTGCGAGAATTAGACGTAACGTATCTGAAATAGACGTAACGTATACGATGATTTCCGACCATTTGAAAGAGATTGGGAAGACAAAAAACTTAATAAATATGCGCTTCACGAATTGAAGGACAGCCAAAAGAAACGCCCTTATGCAATGTCATTTTTCCTTCTTTTACTCAACAAGAATTACCCATTTCTCAATTGGGTTGTGACTTGCGATGAAAGCTCAATAGATAGCTCCACGACTCTTCTCGAAGCCAGAGTTGCACCAAAAGAAGACCATGCTGACTATTTGGTGGTCTGCGACTGGCCTCATCTATTACAATTTTTGAATGCAGGCGAAATTATTACGACGGAGAAGTACTGTCAACAAACAGATAAAATGCATCAGAAACTTCGACAACAATACCCAGCATTATTCAACAGAAAATACCCAGCTCTCTTCCACCAAATGCCTGATCGCACGTTACTAAACCGACACTACAAAAGTTGAAGCAATTGGGCTAGGAAACTCTGCCTCGTTCGCTATACTCACCATACCTCTCATCTACTAACTACCACATTTTCACGCATCTCGACAACTTTCTGCGTGGAAAAAAAACCTATTCGATATCAAAAACTCTACAAAACTTCTCCGACAATTTTGTGTCTACGCACTTGAAATTTTAGATATAGATTCCTTGGGCATGGATCTAACTTAATAACTTGATTTGAGCCCAAAACAATAAATTTTACGGGGTCATAATAGAGGTCAAAGTTTTAACAAATTGATCTCTGCTGTCTCTTCCAAATTACTCAGACAATTTCTGGTCTAAATATTTGAAAATTTACATAAAGCGTATTCAGAGATAGGGCAAGCTTTTTCATCAGTTGGTTCGAAAATTCTTAGGTACCAATATATAAATGTATGTACGTATGTAGGTGTGTATGTCTTCCTTTAACTTTCAATAATAATATCTTCCCCTTCAACTAGACACTTTTCTACAGGGGGGTCACTTTTTTCACCGATATTTTTTAAAGTTATCCTCTTCTTTAGATTGTCTAGCCTTAATTTTAAAAAATGTCGCTTCGGTTTGGCGGTGGTCGTAACAGCATAAACGTTAGATTTTACCCCGTTCTTTTCCTCCTTTGCGGTACGGTTTCGAGCCTGCCTTCCTACTGCCACGTTTTTTTTTTTGCTCAACATACACATCTAAACATCCGGGCAACGCCGGCCGCCCATGCTAGTATCTATAAAAGTGAACGTGTCTGTGTGTCTGTGTACATTTCCCTATGCAATAACTCTGTCAATTTTTAGTCCACAGACTCAAAATTTTATATACAGGTTACTAAGGTTTGGGAAAATCGATGTGATCGTTTTTTTGGCCAGAAATTTAGCAATTAAGGGGTCAAAGTTCAACGATGTGAACTTTGAGAACTCCTCCGATAATTTTGGGTCTACGCATTTGAAATTTTAAATATAGGTTCCTTGGATATGGATCTAATTAATAACTTGATTTGAGTCCAAAACAGTAAATTTTAAGGGGTCAAAATAGAGGTCAAAGTTTTTAAAAAATTGACCTCTGCGGCCTTTTCAAATTACTCAAACAATTTCTAGTCTAAATATTTGAAATTTTACATAAAGGGTATTCAGAGATAGGGCAAGCTTTTACATCAGTTTGGGTCGAAAATTTTTAGTTACCAATATAAAAATGTATGTATGTATGTCTGTTTGCATGTCTGCCTTAAACTTTCAATAGAGGCTGCGGATTTTACCAATATCAGTATCGTTTTAAAATTCGATCTTTCATACGACAAATATCGAAAAATTGGCTAAAAACATCAATATCTTCCCCTTCAACTAGGCACTTTTCTACAGGGGGGGGGCACTTTGTTCGCTGATATTTTTTAAAGTTATCCTCTCTTTTAGATTGTCTAGCCTTAATTTAAAAAATGTCGCTTCCGGTTTGGCGGTGGTCGTAACAGCATAAACGTTGGGTTTTACCCCGTTCTTTTCCTCCTTTGCGGTACGGGTTCGTGCCTGCCTTCCTACTATCACTTTTTTTTCTCAACATACACATCCGGCGTAAATGCTAGTAGATATATAAAATTTAGTCTTTTTATGGAGTGAAGGATTATCTACTTGTTTGTAACAGTAACAGGCATTGTTTTATTTTGGAACAGAATGTTTTCGTAAGTTTTGGTTTTTGAGATTCACTAATAACGTTTCTCTCTCTCTCTCTCTCTCTCTCTCTCTCTTTCTCTTTTTCTCTCTCTCTCTCATCTCCCTTCTTTAACAATTGGTATATCTCCAATTAAACAACAGTTTAAATTCAAACGGATTTATCAAAATCCTATTTATTAGTCACTGACGGAAAGTTATGATTCATCTATGGTTTCCTCGTCGCTCTTTTCTAAACCCAATACGCTTAACACCTTTAATGAAAGATAACTCCGACTGCATGAAGAGAAAATTATAATTGTAAAGCCGGAATACAATGATATATGAAACCAAATGAATGAGTTAATTTCCTTGTGTCGGCACAGAAATAAGTTTATGATAACAACTCGATAAGAACAATCTTACTTATTTCAAATTATAACAGTACAAAGTATAATTGCCATTTATTTAAAGTAAATAATAGAAGCAACCCAACATTTAATATGAATAGACTCTAGTGAATTCAGACCTACTTATGAATTTTTAATCAGTAGTTTAACACTTTAACGATACATAAGTAAGGACAATGGTTAAAAGATATACTATTATTTAATGAGTATAGAAAACAAAACTGTTTTTCAAGAAATGCATCAGGGAAGGACGCTTATTTCTCTTTTTTTCTCACTTAACTCATACATTGTTAAAAGATAAAAGATAAAAGAAAGTTCTTTAAAACTGTAATGTTAATTTTTATCGACGTTAATGGCAGTGAAATTAATCAGTTCGTACTGAAGATCTGATAATCGACTGATCAAATAAGTTATTACATATTACAGAGTTTTGAGATTCTACAAAAAACACTGTTAACTTTAGCTATAGTTGTACTGATAACTTAGAAAAGATAATTAAGAAATTAAGAAACATAAGAGAATACTTAACAAAGACAAAAATACAAATAACATTAACAATAATAATAGTAATTGCATCAAAAAATCGGAATGCCCACTCAATCAACAATGTCTACTAACAGAGGTAGCGTATAAAGCCGGCATCTCTTTTAAACACAGATTTAGAATACATAAATGCTCCTTTGCAATCCCAATTACCCTAACAAAATCTCTGTAACTACCCACTTTCTACATCTAATCCAAAATCTTACACCAACCATTAATTGGGAAATCCTTAAAAATTCTAGCGTTTATAAATCTTTAAATTATCCATGCTTTCTCTGTCTAAACGAATATATATTGTATTTTAAACCTTAAGTGAAGTCATTGTTCACAGATAATTTTCTAAAATCAACTGTAGATCCTCTACAAAACAATGTAGACTACAAAATATCGTGGATTAACTCACTACAGGGAGGCATGCAAAGCTCTCACCGGGTACATTACGAGGGGTTCCATACTATAAAAGGCAATCGATCGCTTCGATTTAAAAAAAAATGACGCGTTAACCGATTTCGATGACAACAAATGTATGGGAGGGTGGAATATATGTTGATCCTTATTCATTCCCGGACAACGGCGGGTCTCCGTGCTAGTATATATATATATATATATATATATATATATAAGAATTATTGAGATTTATATGTTTAAAGCATTAAGTAGCTCCAGTATATCGATTTTAATTGTCAAATCTACTGTATTTGCTGGACAGTTTATCCTCAATCCAACGAATACGCATTAAACTTTTTTCCAGTTATCTTTTTCTTTTTCAATTAGCAAGCTTCAAAAATAATTATCCATATATTTCAATAATCATGGCATGAATATTGTAATAGACATGAAATTTTAGAATAACGTATGATTTGCATGACAAACGTCAAGACTATTTTAGTTTAGTGTTTGATTACAACATGATAACTTTATACTATGTGATTGTTTAAAACCGCCGTCTCTTTTGAATTTATTCACACAATCTTTTTTTGCTTTTCTCTAACTTGTGAATTCGTTTTGAATCCTCCGTCGTCACTGATAGAATCCCGCGTAAACATTTTTTGCGATTTTCATTGGTTTACTAAAATCTTATATTCGACCTACTTTGAAATCTTATTTGTTCAACAAATCCTAACAATTATTTAGTCTATTTTTGACTGACATTACCAAAACATCTTAACATGTAATTGCAATTTCAAAACTTCCAAATAAATTTCCTTCCAATCAATTGCCAAGCAAAGCAGATTCTTCGTGGAGTTTATATAATTTTAATGTAAAAATAATATTTTATATGCGATTCTAAGAATTCAACATAAGCAACAAATATTTGTACGGTCGAATATGCGACCGTACAGAATTTTATTTGAATAGCGTATCTTCATCAACACAGGGATTTTACATCAAATAGAAGGTAACATTATGACAAATTATGGAGTTATACAGTGATGTAATGATTATGAGTGAATCCGGATCTTTCCTCCTTGCGATGTTGTGATTGGCTAGTTAAGCCATAAATACTGGCATCTAATAAATCTTAAGACGATAATACACAGATTTGAAGAGTAAAGCATACCACGGATACAGACTGTAAGACAAAAGTCGAATCCGAATAAAGAAAAGTACGTTATATGCAATATGTTTGGTGGAAAGCATATAGAAAGATTATTTTTTAAGGATAAAATTGTGGGTGTGCATGACATAAAATTTCGCATTGTCAGACAAACAGAAACAGGCAAAAACAAAGTTGCGATCGAACATGGACGTAGTTTTGTCTAAAAAAACAAAATGAAGGAAGGTAAAAGAAGAAAGCATGTAAATATGAAAATATATGGGCAGATCGTAGAATTGTTACTCGACTCAGGAAGTGATATCTCGGTAATAAACGAACAAACTTGGGAACAAATGGGCTTTCAACGGTTAACAAACACAGAAAAGATTGGCAGAGGGTGTACAAAATTAAAGTTCAAAGGAGAATTAAATTTTAACATTTCGTTCATAGAAAAATTCATAAATCGAAAGCATATGTACTTCTTCGTACTTACGAGACTTCAAAAACTTAAAATCTAAATCAATAAAAAAAATAGCAAACAAATGGTTTCTTAATACTTCTTTGTATTGTTGGTCCTCCCACAAAAGGAGGGTGGACCTGTAAATTTACTCTTGCTCGTTCGTCTGTCCGCACTCTTTTCAATAACTACGCCTTGGATTTTTTTTTTAATTTTGCACAAATATTAAACATAATATGAGTAAAAAAAGTAACAGAACGGATTTTCCGGGAAAACTCCTGTTGCCCCCCCCCCCACAAGGGTGCAGTTCAGGTTAAAATGGCAACAATTGACACTTTTGTGCTTATTAAAAAAAATTGATGCCTTGGATTTTTATAAAACTTTCTGAAAAGTTGTAACTAACTGATTATTTTATGATATTTTATTTATGATAATTTTGTTTGTATATACTTCGCGATAACTCTTGAGTGTGCCCCAGGGGCTCTTTTAGGGCTAATAAAAACACTCCATTTTTGGGACTATTTTACCATATTTGTCCAAAATATCTGTGTATGTCTATTTAGCAGTTTTGCATGGTGTTGAACTCAAATTTAAATATGTTAAGGCCTTGGGGACTTTTGGGGCTTAATGGGGGTGGGCAAATGATGGACTTAATTATTTCTTTTTTTGCATGGTGCAGAACTCAAATTTACATATGTTAAGCCCTAAAACTACACTGTTTGTTCATTTCCACCAGGATTTGATGTCCCGTGGGGACTTTGGGGGCTAAATGAGGGGGGAGGGCAAATGCTGAACTAAGTTATTTTTATGCCTCGTTCACTGTGCACTAACGTGGACCATGCATGTTTCACTTGTTTATTTATTAATTAGCCTGCTGTAATTTCATTGGTTTAGAATTTAGGCACCTTCCGGCGTTTTACGTAAATAGCCCGGAAAATTTCGATTATAGCACAATCCTTATTCTGCATAAGTATTCATAAAATAAACTGATTAAAAGCAGAATAACTCAGAGAAATGTTTAGAGAATTGATGATCTCAAATATTTCGATTTGAATGTTGAAATATTCGTTATACAATGACTATGATTTGTTGAATATTTGGTTTTGGTTGTCGAAAATAACAGCTGACAGAACAGAATAAAGCTAGCTGTTATACTCGCACTGGACTGGAAGAATAAAAAATGGATTGACCGGAAAATAAATATCTTGCGATCAGATTCGTAAACACCTGGTAATGTAAAAGTTATTTATAGAAAGACATACATCTATCGCTAAATAAGCATTAAAGTGGATGGAAGACATATTCTGCAGAAAACGTTGCTATATTGACCGCATACACAGAATTTAAGAATATTTACGTTTGTGACTATGTAGGTGTTCAGAAATGTTATATAAACTAACCTAAATTGATATTGAAGAGAATCTGCTGGGTAGACATTCGAAAGATCAACTTGCGTCGATTCCCGTGCCCTTTGCACTCTTCTCTCTGTCCACTCGGTCATCATGACTAAGCAGTAAAATATGCTATCATATATTTATAAATAGTTGTTGTCGGAATTATTCTAAGTACAACAGTAGTGCGATACAATGCTTCCCTTCAGTCTTTAAAGACAATGGTTACTCCTTGTAATGCGCGGAAATTGTGAGGCAATGCTTGCGAAATTTCCATCCACTCGTCTTCTGAATCGGCACTGCTTTAGTCCAGCGTCAAGACGTCCAGGGCAACTTGAAACAATGCCGAGATAAGACGAGAGCACATACAGTACCTGGAATTCCCAAATGGTGACCATTTTAGTACTGACAAGGCTCAAAGTTGTTTAACTGCTGTGATCAAACGGGAACCGGTGCGTCAACGTGATTATGCCACAGTAGTATTTAACAGATATACCATTCAAATCAAAATATCGGAGGTCATGAACATTTTAATACATAATACAATAAAATAAAACTTACCTGTTTGTTATTGAAAAACACTGACGTTCTAAGAATGTCTGACTGATGGTATACCAACGCAAACAATTGGACTATTTAAAAATAATAAGATATTTTTTTCGTGTCGGGGTCACTGCAATGACGCACCGAACTTATTATTGTATTGGATAGAAAAACTGACGTTTTGCGTCCATCATAAGGAGAAAAATAACTTCGTGGATAATTTTTGTGGGAACGACGCCAGAGAAATGAGAAGAAAAAAAAGTTATTTCAATCGTAATGGCTTCCTGCTAATTTGATTTTGCACGGAGGTCATTGCGAAAGGCAAGTATCATAAAAGACTGACCTTTAGAAAATATTCGCACTCAAAAACAAATTTTGTTTTTACTCGAAAAATAAATCGATACTGATAGACATTTTTATATTGACACATTTGATATCCAAAAGAAAATAAATGACCTTATTCATAAGAACAAAGAACAGAATTGGTGTTTTAAGATGCGCTATTAAATCTGCGCGATTAACGAGGGAAAGCGGATGGACAACGTTTCTTCAAAGGATGTGTGAAATTATAGAATGACAGACCGATGAAAATGTTCTTTCAAACTCAAGAATGACAGAAAGAGGGAATGCTTATCTTTTTTCAAATTGAAGACGGAAAATATTTTAATATTTTCGAAAATATTTTTTACAAATTGAAAAAAAAAACAGAAATTAAATATATCACCTAATTAAATCGATCAATTAACTCTCCGTTACTTATACGTAGAACAGCTTTACGTAGCTGTCACTTAAATTTACGAACACTGGCATCGAGACCCGATGTTGCCGTGGATAGAATGAGAATCAACAAATGTTCCACTCCCTTAGGTCTTTATTGTCATTGAAATCGGTGAAATCGACCACTTTTCAATCAAATCGATTGAATGTCTGCTCTAGTTAGGGACGCCACCCGACAGTATATAAAGAAGACTCTTCATATTCCTTTCCGTGTAACTTAGTCCACAATATATTGTAGTGTACATTACACTGTAGAGAATCTACTGTTGATTTTATAAAATCTGTATGTGATGGATAAACTTAAAGATTAAAATGCAAAAGTCAAGTATCAGTGTTCAATTGTGCTCTAAACAGAAGCATTTATTTTGAACGCGCCTCTGACTTATCAATGAACTAACCGTTCGTTTTATGAAATTATGTTTACATAATGACTTCAATTTAAGTTAAACGTACACAAGTCAAGTATCGTGGTTCAATTGTGCTCTAACAAAAAAAAACATTCATTTCGAACGCGGCCTTGTCTTTTAAAAGAATCTATTGTTGATTTTATAGGCTAGGCCTTTTTGCTTGTGCGGTGATAGAACTTTTCAAATTCAGTACGATGTTAGATTGTATAAAAGTGTTAATTTTATTCAAAATCGGACTTCCTTCTTTATTAGAAGCCTTCTGATACAAAATGTATGTAAGAACACTCTCAGATACTTCAAGTAGCTCTGTGTAAAATTTCAAAACGTCTGTCCAACCGTTTCCGAGTCCATAGGAAGGAACTCACACACAAGACACACAGAGACAGAGTTCCCTTTATATAATTGTTAATAGTAGATGTAACATCCTTGGTCCGGGTTTAAATGAACAGCAGTCACTTTAATTCCAGCACGCGGACTTAGGGTGAATGCGTGCATCCTGCTTGGAAAAGGGTAAGGGAATTTACCACTAAAGATAGCTACTCGGCTGGTTCCCTGAATCCAGTCGAGTGTAAGCAAATTTAATCGTTTATCGAATTTTCCCGAGTCTCTAATCAAAACAGTAAGAAGCGAAGTATACAAGGATGAGGCAAACAAAATTCATTATGAACTATTTATTTATGTTTTATGATGTACAAAAGCAAACAAACAAACAAACAAAAAAACAAACAAACAAAAAATAACCCAGGATAGAAAATGTTAAAAGAAAAAAGTTCACTGATGACGGAGAAAAAAGAACGGTCGTCATTAATTCCAGAGGAAAAGGAGCGATTAGTTCCGAGATTGTGGCAACAGTTCGTTTAATGGACCATCCGCACGGTAAACTCTGGGCGGATATCTACCGGATTGCAACAACACAAAAGTTTTTTGGTGGGGGATAGAGGAGAAGAAATCCACAAACCTGTTTTTCATGCGAGTCTAAATCGAGGATCCTTATTTTCATGTCGGGGTTATATGTTACCGCATATAACATTTCTTCTTCTTTTTATAACGTTTCATTATCTTCGATTTTTTTTTGTTTGTTTTTTTTTTGTTTTTCTCGGAGCCTAGTAAAAAAATAAAAGGGAGACACATTCGTTGCTCTTCATGGCTAACTCAGATTCAACCGTATAACGTTTCCCCCCCTTTTAAGGGTATCATTTGCTACATCGCCTCTGATTCCATGAACCGAGAAAATAAAAACGTGGCCTTCTCTTGGCGAAACGCGAACCCAGACTGCCTCTCTTTCTTTCTTCCCGCCTCTCGGTTGTAGCTGTTGTTCGTGTTCCCTATGATCTTTGCATGGCCTCACATTGATTCTAAAAATAACTTGATCTCAGCAACGTCGCGATCGTTTCCGCTCTGCCATAGAATTACGTCCATTCTTTGACTTACGTCTACTCTGTGGTCTCAGTTTTCTTCCCCGGCCTTCAGACCATGACATCCTGTTCCTTAAATAAAAGAAAACGATGAGGAAGACATGAATTCTCTATTCTTTTATTCCTCGTCTTTTCTGCGCGGATGTTGTGGGCCGCAGAACACAAAAGTCTATTTGGTGGGGAAAAGAGGAGAAGAAATCCACAAACCTGTTTCTCATGCGAGTCCAAATCGAGGATCCTTATTTCCATTTCGGGGTTATATGTTACCGCATATAACATTTCTTCTTTTTTTATATAAAGTTCATTATCTTTATCAGCGTCACCGTCGTTTCCGCTCTACCATAGTGTTAATTTTGCAGGTTGAAACAAATAACGTAGAAAGCAATACAAATGACGGCTCAACAAACAAATGTAGATCAAATAAGAAGTGTATTAGGAAAAGGTATATTTACAGGATATTTACATAATGGTGTCAAATAAGAGAGTCTTTGCTGGAGAAACATATCTGCTCTCGGCGGCCTTCGGTGGCTTCTGGTGAACACACACTCAGACTAACTGAGTCTTCCTATTTATGTGTGATTACTATCCACAGATGCAAATGAATGTGTGCAACCACAACACCCTCCTCCCAAGATTTGAAGCCGCACAGATTTCAATATCTTTTTCTCTTGGGATTTAACATTAGTGGTTCATTAAACTTTCTTTTTCTACCTGATCTTCGGGGTTCAGGTATATATTGAGGCAGTTCCAAATTAAATGATCTGTATATGATGTCCATGGTTTCCTCCTCTTTGACTGCTGTTGTATAATTACCATCTTGAATGTGGCGTTTTTTTATTTGGTTCAGGTGCCTTTTATGTATATTTTGTGGACCTTTAATCATGTATGTACAATCACCAATGCGTTTATCCACTACTCCACATTCCCAGTAAGAAGTGTTATTCCTGTAGCACTTGAAATATACTCGATCTCCCGAGTTATATTTCTTTCTTATCATGTGTGTAGTGTTTCGGACAATTGCCTGTCTTGGCAGTAGTTTATTTTATAGTATTACTGTCTGTTCCAATCTGTCTAATTCTTTATTAATCTTTTCCAACCCAGCGAACGGAACGTTTCGCTTTTTTCTAAAAATTGGGCTGGTGTTTTCTTTAAGTTCAAACGAAGCCTTAAATTTATTGCAACGACCTAATTTAGTCATAAATACATCAGGGAATAATTTTTTAAGTCCTCTTTTATATTTTCTGTTGTTAGAGTAGTACATTCTATTTTTTTACAGAATGTATTAATTAGCTTATCCCAGAGTCCAAATTTCTCAATTAAATCTATTCCAAACAGGTTTTCGCTATTTTTCAATACGAACATTTTTAATTTCTTCGTAATCCCTTTCAATTTTATCGGAAGGATAACTTCTCCTTCAAATTTTATCTCACCACCAGTTACCGTCCGAGCTGATTTACTTGTTTTCATCATGGTTGGTTTACCCAACTTTTTCCATGTATTCAAGTTTATTATAGAAATATCGGATCCTGAATCCAGTTGTAATTTTATTGGCGTTTTAAAAATTTCCGCTTTTATGTATTTTCGCCGATTTTTGTCTAATTTTTAATTTGATTTTGTTTGCTGTACTCTCTTTCTGGTGAAATCTTTATGTCTGCAACAATCGCTTTTGTGTCCGACTTTCTTGCAAATGTAGCATTTTTTTCTTCTTATAAGGGCAATCCGATTCCCAATGTCTTTCTGCGCATCTCTTACAGTTATATCTAGGAAGAGACTTGTTATATTCTTTACTATAATTATAATTATTATATTTGGAATATCTCGTTCCGTTTTGACTGCTTTTATTTGTATAGTTCTTGGTGTGTGTGTGTATGGTTTCCTAGCCTTTCTTACATATGCCACTCCGGATTCTTCTATCTTTTTTTAATCCTTTTTTAGTGTAATGGCCCTTTCACAATCCTCTGCTAATTTCTGAAGTGTTAAATCTTGCTCAGATTCCAGCTTAGACAACACTCGTCTGCGTATTTCTGCATTTTTCGTGGAGACTAACCCTTGTGCGAAGATTTGAAATCTGTTAGTTCCGCTAGCTTAAAATTATCACAGTTTTTATTGACAACTGATGCGTATGTTGAATAATCTTGGTTGTTCATCTTCCTTAGATTCATACACAACCATCTCTTATGAAAAGAGATATATTCGGATTAAATAATTCTTTTAGTAATTTTACAGCTTCCATGAAATCTAATTCCTTAGTTTTTTTAGATAGTATATAATCTACGAACTTGCTGTGTTCTCTTACACCCAACTTCCTGAGTAAAAGGCTCACTTTCTGGCTATTTGGCCAACTTTTGCAGTCCAGTTGAAAGACATCCTCGTATCTTGTATAGTATGCTTCAAAAGTCTTTTCTTCCTCCGGCACATAATTAAATGTGTCCATGCTATTAAATATAGTTGTATGCCAGAAATTAGTACTGTCGACATTTTCTTTAATAGTTCCAGTGTTTTAGCAAAACGTTCATTCTGCCTTTCTTCATATTCAAATTTTAATTTCTTCTGCCTTTCTTCTTGTTCAAATTGTAATTTCTTCTACCTTTCTTCTTGTTCCATTTGCCATTTCAATAATTTCTCCTCTCTACCTGCATCTAGCTCGGATTGCGCCTTTTGTTGCGTCTGCAAAACTTGCATTAACATTCTAGATAAATCTGCCATTATTTTATTTTTTTCGTATCCTTCAGTGACAGTAATGCAGTTACGAAGAAAAATTGTACAATTTCACATGCAACACAATATCTGTACCATATAAAATGGCTTGTGTTACAAAAAAAAATTGTTCATAGTTCCTGTTTTAAATATCAATCTCGCTGCTCGAATAATATTTTCTCACTTCGCTAGCGAGTCAAGAACTGAGGCTTTTGTTGAAACCACAAAATACGATTTACTTTTCCGTTTTAGGCATTTCCTAATAAATAACAGCCGAACTTAAGTACAACTCTTTCCATAGTAAAAGAAAGTTTTTCAACTCGAGTCACAATTGAAAAAAATAAAATGTATGGACTACATTTAATTTTTTTTTTTTTTTTGCATGGCGTTTTACTGTCTTATGTCCGTTATCCAGTGACAACTTTAGTTTAAAAAAAATCTTTCCTTGATTTTAGTTTAACTGTGGTATTTTTTTTAAATACCGAAGAGAAAAATTTGGTTTACCAAAAAGTCTTTAGTTGGTACTTACAGCAATTTAGGAAATCCACTAGTCAACTTTTTTTTTCTTCGTATGTTACTTCCTTGTAATTTAGTAATACGAATCTGTTCTTCGTAATTTAGTAATACGAATCTGTTTGTCGTTTTACAAAAATTCACTTTTACAGTTTGTTATTTTTTTAAGATGGATTCCATGGGAAACGGCGTAAATCGTCGCTTTTTTTGCCACGTTCGAGTTTTTTTTTCTTTGAGACTACAATTAAAGGTTTCGGTTTGTCTCTTTTTTTCCGACTAGTATTTTAGTAAATAAAATACTATTAATCGAGGTTACTTTTTTTTAACCTGAATGTAGTTTTTGTTCTTGGAATTTGGGAAACAACCGTTTCTTTCTTTTAGTGTTGTACTTCTCGAGGTAAATATTTTACAGTTTTCCAATGTTCGTTGAATTATTCATTTTTTCCGCTTGAGTCGAACTTCGCTTTAGCGTAAAATCCGTTTTTACGACTATTTCGTTCGTCAAAACTTGTATTCCTTAGAAAGGTCAACCGTTGCGTTGTACTTATTTTTTTAGTGAGTTCTTTCCATTTCTTCGTCAAACTGTTATATTTGACGTTCATCCTCGTCGTCACTGTTAAGTTTGCAGGTTGAAACAAGTAACGTAGAAAGCAATACAAATGACGACAACAAACAAAGGTAGATCAAATAAGAAGTGTATTAGGAAAAGGTATATTTACAGGATATTTACATAATGGTGTCAAATAAGAGAGTCTTTGCTGGAGAAACATATCTGCTCTCGGCGGCCTACGGTTGCTTCTGGTGAACACACACTCAGACTAACTGAGTCTTCCTATTTATATGTATTTACTATCCACATATGCAAATGAATGTGTGCCACCACAACACATGGAATTATATCCACTGTTTGACTCATGTCCACTCTAGGTATGGTACTATCGCTTGCCCCGGGAAAAGTTGCTTGGTTGAGGACGTCCTGGGAACGCAATCAGCTTCCCAGGGGAATAAACGATGTCCAAACAATAGGCACATCGAAACAGTTTCCAATACTACAATCTAAAAGGTTATGGAAACAAAAAGCTACATTCCAAATATTTATTTTTTAAATTTACATTTTTATTAAATTAGGCTTTTTACACATGATCAAAATTATAATGTTGTGTAGTACGAGTTCCTATTTAAGTATGACGGGGATTCATATGGGGGCACATATATAACGGGACTCATGTAATTAATACAGACATAACGATAGTGATGATGAGGGAGAGAAGACATTTATATATATTACAGTTCTTTTAACACCTATTTGAGGAGAGGAGGCATTTATAGATATTACTTGTAATGGAGAAGATGGGGCACATAATTTGGAAGGGTTTACAATGTCAATTATAATTGATGATTAAACACAATTACCTTTCGATCGTGATGAAGGATGACATAAGACAACAGTTACAATATAATGATGACTTCTTTATTCGTCTGATCGACCGGTCAATTGACGTGAGGAATTCAAATT
Source organism: Euprymna scolopes (assembly GCF_053919585.1). Taxonomy (NCBI): domain Eukaryota; kingdom Metazoa; phylum Mollusca; class Cephalopoda; order Sepiida; family Sepiolidae; genus Euprymna; species Euprymna scolopes. The sequence continues at coordinate 28,293,258 of NC_136485.1, forward strand.
TGGATCTACATAGTCTAAATGTTCTCCCTTCGCTTCCAAGGGATTAACTGACCAACTGTCTGACTCTCTTGCTGACTGACTTATCTCTTGCTGACTGACTTTTTCTTTTGCTCTGACTAAAATCCAACCCATAATATTGAGAAATGTCCTTTGTTTATGACGTCAGAAGTATGTTTTTCAAACGTGACCAATTTCATGTGGCTTTACATATGTTTGTCCAACAGACTTTTGACAACAAAAGAATCCTCAATTCTATTTAACCTATTTTAAACAATATAATTTAATTTGCATTGTTCATTCTTTTACTGACATATTCAATATTCATATTTCTAAAAGAATTAACAATAGACTTAATTTCTAACATTCCATTTCTTAACTTTGCCTACAGGGTTCGATTCTAGGCTTATCCTAATCTCATTTTCACTTATCTAATATTCTTCTTAATTACATGAAAATGCGAGAGCCCTTCCCTGTAAAAATTAAACTTGAGACAAAAATTCTATTAAATTGTACAAAAGTGTATGAAAAAATTCAAAAATCAAACTTAATAATGAGTTCTACCTCCACTGCTTTTGATGACTTCAAAAATTCTTTGGGGCATGCTAGAAATAAGGGTTTCCATTAAGGTGCGGGGATCCTGCTCCATTTTCTGAAGATGCTTCACGAAGTTCATTTTTTTTTAAATATTGTTTGCTATTTCGATAAACTTCTCTTGTTATCCATCCCCAAACATTTTAATTTCGGATGTAGGATGTCCTAAGAGATGGACTCCATTTTCTTGTAAAAAGCTCAAGGTTCGCCTTGCAGTGTGGATTACAGCATTATCCTGTTGGAATAACCATACATCCCCACACAAACGATGACCCTTCTCATCAAAGATGCTTTTTTGTAGCAAGCTAACATAACCAGCTGCTGTCTGACGACCCTGCACCACCTGGAGCTCCATCGACCCTCTGTAAGAAAAGGCACCCCATACCATTACGGACTCTCCACTACTATGACGTGTGAAAAAAATGTCAATGAGCATGTTTTGTCATGACAATGTCGCTGGAAGCCATCAGGGCCATCTAAATTGATTTTTTCTCGTTAGAAAACAGGATTTTCTTCCACTTCTCAACGTCCCAGGTTTGGTATTCACGACCAAATCTTAAGCGGTCCACTTTTTGACATGGAAGCAATCGTGGCATTTGTTTACGCTTTTTATTTACCATGCCTTTTTCTTGTAAGTGACGTCTGGTGGTTATTGGACTGCAATCAGCATCTGTAACCGCCTTAATTTGACTAGAAGAAAGTCCTCTGTCATTCATAACTCGCTCGCTCGCTGTGACAAACCTTGCTTATGGAATCCTAGATTCGAGAGCGTTCAACTTCAGTTAGCTTTCTTTCTTTAGGCATGATAATACCTTTACACGGTGATTTCTAATCTCTAACTGTACTAAAAACATTAGAATTACCATAAATCTTACAATTTATACCCTTGATCTTATAATTTTGATCATGTGTAAAAAAAGCCTAAGTTTATAAAAATGCAAATTTTTAAATAAAATTTTTGGCATGTACCTTTTTGTTTCCATAATAATTTAGATTGTAGTATTAGTAACCTTAAGTCGGAAGAGTTTAAAATGTATCCTTCAAAAAAGTTGCTTTTTTTTAAGTGGTCTTAAATTTTTGGTCAGCAGTGTATCGTTTTGTCTTCCATCCATCCATTGTCTTGAGCACCGAAGGGGCATAGGCCATCTACGACTTTGTAGATGCTTTTGTAGCGACTGAGTTCTTTTTACAGGGTGAAGGTGCTGGCCCCACGCCCAACCTTCCCAGAAGGTACATACACCACCTAACCTTCCCAAATGGTCACCCATCTGGTACTGTCCAGGCTCAACGTTGCTTAACTTCGGTGATTTGGTGTGAACCGGTGTGTCAACGTGATTGTGCCGTACATATCGTTTTGCCTTGGTTCAATATTATAAAAATAGTCCAGAACATTTTCAAAATCACAAGCACCTGCTTAACACATCTTCACCTCACAAGTACAGAGAAGTTAGGCACAAGGTTCATTAATGTAGAAGCCCCCCCCCCAGCTCTCCCAAAAAGGAGGTACGTCATTGTGCCACAATGGGGTCTCAGTTTTCTTCCCCGCCCTTCGGACCGTAACACAGATAATAGAGATTACAGGCTTACTTTTATTAAAGTAGATTGTTGAAAACATGATATGTACCACTCTTAGATCGATTGGTGACGTGGAAGTGTATCTAGTAGCTATTATCTTAAGCGTGTCCATCGACATTGGCTTCACTTCTCCTAACTTGCTGTCTATAAAACGGTTTAGTCAAGAATTTCGGAACCACTATTTATTCCATTTTATAGTATGTTTATAAAGTCTCTTAGGATGGATTGTTTATTTTCTTTTTTTTTTTTTTTTTTTTGCAGACCATCTACTAGTTAGCCAGTTGTGTACAAATCCCAAGAGCGATAGGAGCCTTCTATTATGTCTGAAAGTGACACAATGTTCAACGAGCTAGATCGAAGATGCGCCGCTTTACAACACATACTCTCTACCGATTCAAGTTATGACAACAGGACCATTGCCAGCACCGTCAAAATGCAAATCTTGACGGTTCAACGCTTGAGGGTATGGTTATGGTCTTTTAATGTGGTTTTAAGTGAGGGCCACATCGTGCCATCTCATATCTACGAAGTCGGCTTGAAAGTCAACACCAAAATGTATCTTAATGTGCTGAAGAGTGTGTTGATCTCCTAGTGCAATCAGATGACCGCTAGCAGACCCTGGATGTAACAGCAGGACTCGGCGTCGGCCCACAAGTCCAGAGAGGCTCAAGTTTGGCTTCAGAAAGAGTGCTACAACTTTGTACCCTTCTCTCGCTGCGCCCTTCCTCCCTCGACCTGGGCCGCTGGACTACTTCGTTTGGTCATACGTTGAGAAAATTACTAATATGACATCCCACAACACCAAAGCCAGCCTCATCGTCGCCATCAGCCGAGTATTTCCCAAGCTCCCGCTAGCGTTCGTGAAAAAGGCATACTCCTAGTCCCGGATTCGTATCGAGGCGGTGATTGGGGCTGAAGGCGGCTGCATTGAATATATGTTACCTCTACTCCATAATCAAGTTACCTGAATTTATTTTTTTTTAAATAAAAGTTTTAAAATAAAGCTGTAGTATTGTTTTCTTTGGGGCGACAATTTTATCATTCCACCCTGTACTCTATTTTCTACGGCTAATTTCACATTTTCCCACTAAACCTGCATAGCTTCGATCATTGTTTTAGCACTTAAGTATGAATTCTCTCGAATCATCCGCTGTCCATTTTACGAATCACGAGCGCAATAAGTTTACATTGATGTTTCGTAAAATTAATTAAGTATATCTAATTATCTACAATAATTGAGAGAAGTCGTGTGGAAATTGTCTTAGTCGCGCCATTTAAGTAACACATTCGAAAGTTGTTGAACAATTCTTTTTTTACTTTGTTCAACGGAAGATTCTGTCACCTTTATATTCCAATTTACTTTCTATTTAAACATGTTCACATCAAGTAAAAACGTACTGAATAAGAATATTATCGTAGCTGACATTTAACTGCGACAGGATAGGAATGCTGGGTTTTGTAATTGTATCCCCAGTAATTACTGCCTTCCATAGTTATTGTTGTCTCACTACGTTAGTCACCTGAAGAAGGTCTTAGGATAAATTGTTCTAAACGTGGTGAAACGTCAATAGCTATAAAGATGAGAATAACAGTCCGTAAAAAAATGAATGCGTTAATGTTGAAGACTTCGTCTCAAAGGATTCAAAAATCAATAAAATAATATAAAGTATAATATCGTAACTGACATATAATATAGCAGCATAGCATACAAAATATGTCATTTTTAATGCGTTTTGTCCCAAACAAGGCACAGTGTCACTTGGATGTAAGAGACTAGTATTTGGGACACAATTTGCAGATGTAGGGAGTTGGGCAACAAGATATCTGTTCATATTACACTAGAACTTCTGTATGTCAGTACAGTAAGGAAAGCAGGGACTAGGAGGGGATCTCAAAGTCTAGCAGTTTGATGCTAAAAAGCTATTCGAGTAGAAGGCTTTCTGGCATCTAGGGATCTCTACAGTATAGTGGTGGAAATTTGTTTTTTGTCGAGTTTTTTTAGGCGGTGCAAGGGCTTGGAGCCCGTTGGAGCTCTCTCTTTTAAAATACTTGTAAAATAGGTACAGAGATGCAACATTTCATCGATGAGACAGAGGTTGAAGCTTAGTTGACAGTGCGGGACCTATTAGGTTGGTGACATTTTTTACCTTGTATAGAAATGAGAAACTATATAGTAGCGAATGCATTAGTTTATATATGGCAACAATACTCCATGCATGTGCAAATGGTGGTTTTGTAGAGGTGCAAGATACTCTCTCCGGCGTAAGTAACCCTCTAGCACGGTAGAGAGAGCTCACCTTCTTCATGGCAGCCTTGGCAATGCGCTCAATGTATTTGTTTCAATTCATGTTCCCTGTGAGCGTTACGCCGTGGAGTTTAAACGAAGAGCTTTCAGATAGTGCAGCATTAACTATGGCTTTCAGTGATTGAAAAGGTTTCTCATAATGATTAAAGGAAAACCGTTTAGTCTTGGCAGTATTGAATTTTGCCATCCATTTACATGCGTTATCTTGAGATTAAAATTACTTATTGTGATGTTTCATCTTTGACAAACTCATCTATACTAACATCTGATTTAAGATATAATCAGTAGGGCTACGACAACAGCATATACTTCTTGTTGTTTTGACTCTCGAGTGCGTATCTGCTGATATCTTATATGCTTTTATATAGAGTGATGTGGTCCTTGGTTGATTAACTGTATCTAACTATGTCGGATATATGCTCGAGAGTGAAAACAATGAAAAGAATATGCTGTTGTCATAGCCCTAATAATCAGTAATCAAAACCGAGGTAAAAATAGACTGGTTTTCCCACGGCGCCAAAGGTAACGGAGTCTACACCATTTTCCCTATTGATTGAGGTATTAGTTCTGGTACTAAGTCATTCTAAGAGATCCAACCTCCCAGGATTTGCCTTCTCCCGAGAAGAGGTTAATTTATTGCTGATCGCCTGAGGGTTCCTGTCGTGATATTTTGATAAGGTTGCCCAGGCATTTTTTCCATGCCAATGTGCCCTTCCTCTATGGTGCTCACTTTTCTACCCTACTTTACGACCCTTATGCTATATCATCTTGCTGTAGGAGAGATTAAAAGAAAACGACTGGTTCTAGCCGTATGATTCACCAGGGACATGTTATTTGATAATTTGCCAGCGATCGACGTAGAAATTTATTGATTCCCTTTAAGAATAAGCATGTTCTTTTCTGAGTAACTCAACATTTACATTTTTATAAAAAAACAAATTACTGCTACAATTTTTTACGAATCAACATGTCATTTTTAATGCAATTTTTCTACTTCATTTAAATGCGATTAAATATGTGCTCTTCAGAGAACCTTACTAAATACACCGTTTATCTAAAATCATTCTTCTGGGTATCTACATGTCCTTTTCAGATCATATTACTTTCTACATTTCCAAGCGATTTAATTTCTTCTTCTTGTCTGCTAACTAGTAATTTGAAATTGATGCAACGTCGATACGCAACCAATTCGATCGATTAAAACAACTGAGCTGCTTTCTTTAAGCTCAGTAACGTTAGTTTAACAACAAATGCTGGAGAAAAAACCCGACCGGAGACTCTTTTAATTCATCTTGTGATGCCCTCGGCGAAAACTACCCTCTTTATCAATTATACGTTGACAAATTATTTTTTTTTGTGCAAGCTTACTCCTCAACGTGAAATGATCAATACAGAATTCAATCAGGAAACTTTGAATGGAATGAACTTCTGTTGAACTTTTTGTACAAGATTTGCCCGAGTCAGATAGTGGAAATTAAGCTGAACGGGCGTAAACGTTCTTGTCCCAGTTGAAAAAAGACCTGGCTTGCGCGGGAAAGTTGAATGTAAGACACAGCTTGACTGATGTACGCGCGTCCGCCGGATTCTATAGTGTTTCATCTTAATGTGTTACAAAAACTAGATAATGATCTCTTGCTGTATTTTTTATGAATATTCAATAAATGCGGATGTAAATGGGGAAGAAGAGTTTGTCTTTATAATTGAACTTAAGACGGACCATTTCTTTCTCTTCATTTCATTTACTAACGACCCTTACGCCACCCGACAAAATGCAATCGTCTTCTTACACCTCTTTTCTTGCCTATACCTTTACGATTCAATAAGTAAATTTCTTATTGACGACTTATCCATTTTCTGCCAAATTATTTTTTTTGTTGTTACTGTTGGGCATCATTCATGATGATTTTGTTGGCTTTCGTTTCTCCGATATCTTTCTATTAAGAATTCTTTCTAGAAGGATATCGTGAAGGTTGCCGACATCCCTAAGCAAAAGTGCTTTTGTGGAACTTGGCAATCACGTTCTCAAGACATACCTTTAACCACTGAATCACCGTTGCTGTGATGTGAAAGGATGAGCATCATTTATTCATTTCGAATAGATCAGATGGTTATTTTTTGCATTCGTTTTCCCGATATCTTTCTAGTTAGAAATCTTTCTAGAAAAACATTGAAGGAACCACGTGAATATTGCCAATATCACTGAGTGAAAGTTTCTGTGGAACGGACTGGATTCGAGCTTGGCACAGTTAGGTTGTCAATCCATACCATTAACCACTTACACACCGCAACTCCCTGTCGTTCTTCTATTCCTTCTGTATTACCAATCATTATCACCGCTTATTGCAACAATACTATTATTATTACACACGGATTCTTAATTCGCTACTGAGATTCATAACCTTCCGATAACTCGGCTCCGCGTTTTGTAGTCTAAACGAAATTAATTACACTTTCATGGCAGGAAAATCTATGGCTGCATTCTTATTAAAGAAATACTAATGAAACATTGTGTTGTTTATTCGACAAAATCCCGTTTCAAACAGAATAAATGATTTACTATGATTAACGATTTATAAAATCGTTGTGGCCCGAAAGAGTCACTAAGTAAGACACACACACGGTATTTACCTATCTCCACCCGCAATATGATGTGACGCAAGATTTGAAGGTGGAATGAAAGTCATTAGGAGTACTCCGGTTCTGCAAAAATAAATCTGAGTAGCCCCGTTAGAATTTTCCGGTGAAGGTGCTATAGACAATAAGCGATGAATTTGCTTCACCCGAAAGTCGAGAGGCAAGACCTAGGAGAATGGATCTCCTCGGACTACACAGAACATTTGCCTCAGTCCCACAGCTAAAAAGCCCCCAAAATGTTTCAGCTTCTGTAGAAGTGATTGGCAGAAACCTCGATTGGTGTGCTACGTAAAACACATATGGTATTTACCACTCTTTAATTATGAGGGGATGTGACAAGGTTGGAAGGTGGGATGAATGAGTCCGCGTCCCTAAAGAAGGAGCACTCCGGCCTTGCAAAAATAAGTTTGAGTAGCCTCATCGTCATACCTCAGTGAGGGCGCCTCAGACAACAGAACATAAACTGGTTCCACCCGAAATCCTGGAAGCAATACCTAGAAGAGTGAACATCCTACGGTTACTCAGAACATCTGTATCAGTTTCCACTGAAATGACGCAGTGTCTGTCGAATTGATTGTTGAGGTCAGAATCTCGATGGACAGATATTACGAAATACACACACCCGAAAGGCAGTACTTCTCGGTGTATATATACTGTTCGGAAGCGTTCATATCTGATGTATGAGTGAGTCGCCACAAAAAACATTAATACAAAAAAAATAAAATTTCTTCGATAATCAACGTACAAAATCCTAATTTGTCGATTTCATATGTTAAACAGTGTGCATTATTCACTGGTCTTGTAGTCAATTGTATTAAAAAAGAACAGAAGGAAATATAACAGTTTCTTAATCTATTATTGGACTGTGTGAATTAATCAACGTTTGTTTCTCTAGGGCTTTTTTTATACATTTAATCACACGAAATACATATTAAAATAATTCTCGGGACCAGTGTATGTTTATTTAATAAACTTATATTCTTATTTTATATGCTTCTCTTTCTGTCTATCTCTGTCTTTTTGTCTTTGTCTGTCTGTTTGTATGTATGTATGTATGTATGTATGTATGTATCTCTCTCTCTCTCTCTCTCTCTCTCTCTCTCTCTCTCTCTCTCTCTCTCTTTCTGTGCACGTTATGAACTGTCAAAAGTAATAAAACTAACTAAAACTATCGTGGTGAAGAGAGATGCTACTCGAACGGACGAAGAAGAGATGTTGCGAGTTTGTCTTTGCTTTATCGTTATTTTCATGGCAAGTGCTCGACTGAGATTCAATCTGTGGTCCCCTCTCGCCAAACTTTCACAAGAAAAATATCAATAATTCCCCCCCACTCTTTATCTGTGCCTAAACCTAAACGTAGATTCCATGAACAAAACTTCTGTCTTAGAAGTGCACGCCTGTGGAACTGTTTTACGTTTTTCTGCTTTGCAGCTGACTACAATATGGTTGTATTCAAGTCCAACGTAAACAAGTTTTTAATGAACGGTCCCACTTAAGTTAACAAATTTACAGAATTTCCATTACTAACGATTACTATATCGTCCAATTGACTACTGTACACACTTAACCCTAATCCTCGAGTAGTCTCTGGGCCTTGATAAATGGTGATGCCTATGTAAAAAAAAGCTACTCCTTTATATACTCCTTTCTCTTCGTAACCGAAAGAAAGAAAGGGTTTTCACAAAAACGTGTTATCTTAAGAGTTTTTCGCTAGTAAAAATGTTTTTTGATCGATTTTTTTCCAATTTTCATCCCAAACAGGGCACAGTGCCACTTTGAAGTAGGGGGCTACTATCAGGACATAAGTTGCAGAGATATTATGACTGGAGATGAGTAGCAAGATTTCTTTTAACATTACTCTTGAACTTCTGTACGCCAATAAAATTGGGAAAGCAGAATGCCAGAAGGGAGTTCCACAGTCTAGCAGTTGTTGGGAAAAAATGTTGGAGTAGAAAGCTTTCTTACATCTAGGGGTCTCTACTGTGTCTGGGTGGGATTTAGCTGCTTGTCGGGTTTGTCGGGGTATTTACGTCGAGGGGGTACAACTGCCTGTCAGAGCATTCACCATTAAAATACTTGTAGAACAGACAGAGGAGTGCAACATTTCGTCGATGGGACAGAGGCTGGAGACTAGATGAAAATTCAGCACCTATCAAGTTGGCGACTCTCTTCTAAACCCTGTCCAGGAGTGAGAGACAAGCAGCAGATGCATCAGTCCAAATGTGACGACAGTACTCCATACATGGGCGAATGGTGGCCTTATAGAGTTATAGGATACTTTCAGGCGTAAGTAACTTTCTAGCTCGGTAGAGAGAACTCACCTTCTTCGCAGCAACCTTAGCAATGCTCTTAATGTATCTATTCCAATTCATGCCCCCTGTAAACGTTAGGCCGAGGAGTTAAAAGGAGGTACTTTCAGGTAATGTGTTTGGCCATTGCTATTGCTGGTAGAGAAGGTTTCTTGCAATTATTGAAGGAAACAAGCTTAGAGTTGGCAATATTCAATGTGGTCATCCATTTTTACCCCCATTCTACTACAGACTGGAGGTCTTCACCTAGTGTTTCTGCCATTTACTTAGATATGCGTTCATTTCCCCCCACCCTCGTGCCTATTATAGAGAATGGTGTTATCAGCAAATTTGCCCAGCATCAGAGACAATTTTATCAGGGAGGTCCTTTATGAATATTAAGAATAATAAAGGTCTCAGAATCGACCCCTAAGGCACTCCCGCATTTGTATCATACTATTTAAATGTACGACCGTCGAGGAAAACCTGGAATCTTCTCTCACTTAAGAAGGATTTAATTACGTTATGTATTCAAACACAAAATATAACAAACCCACACATACGCAATGTCAAACTCTCTATTAATCACACACGCATACTACCACTAACAAGTTTATTGGCATACACATCCTTATATTCCGTGTCTTTTTCTTAATTGAAATCTCTTCACAACACAGGAGTTTGCATAATTTTTTTCTGAATGTACCATTCTTAACTAAAACAAATGACGTTTAGATTCTGATCTTTATGGTGTTCGTAAGAAGACACGTAAAATCGAAAAGGTGTTATAAAACATGGCGAAGATCGCAACTTATAGCTCAACTAAAGATGATAGCTTAATGACAAAAAGTGTATCGTCAACCAGATTTGGCTCTGGTTGAATTTGACAGATGTTTATAAAATCGAAAGCTCGCACGTGCTACCAAATCGTTAGGAAAGTTGAACCCAATAAACTTTTTTACTTGAGACTGATAGTTCCAGCCCAAAATAATTCATTTCTGGAGAGAATCTACGATACTTAAACCCCGACCAATGACCCGTCAAACATACAGAGATTACCTCCTTTCTTTAAAAGTGGATGTGCCAGTCGTACGAATGGGATTCTGGTCGTGTGGTTTCAGAAAGTAATAGCCCTTCCAAAAGCGTTGCCACAGCGCGTAGACACCAAGATACGCTCTCGCCCCAGGGGAGGATTACATTATTATTAGTAACGTTTTATTTTATTTTAATTTACAAAACTCTTTTCGTGCGTTTAGTAAGCACTTGCTAACTGGTGACTAATTCATTTCGTTCATGATTTATCCATCTTTTATTCGCCATTTATAATATTGTCGATGCAGTCCGAGGTAAAATTCCAAAGACGCAATCTAAAAATAACTCTACCAGTGCCAGGAGAGCCACGCCACAGGAAGAGAGCAGTTTATTATAAACAAAAGAAAAAAAACACCATTAGAACGAGTGATATTTAAAGTAGAGATGGAGAGATAAAGATAGAAAAAGAAAGTGAACGGAGAATCAGACGAGCAGAAAGAGACTAATATTTTATTTTTTTATTTTTGAATTGTTAAATTTAACAAGTAGTGTGAACTAACTTTTTCCTTATTCAAATAATCTAAATTGAGCTCAGTGAATGACTCAACGGGTCAATTTTTTCAAATCTATTATGAGTGCATGCAAGTAGACATTCTGTCTTGCTGTCTCATCTTTTCTATCAAGAGAACAAAACGGACATTTATTTTAAATCGTTTGTCATCGTTTTTATATGCTATTTTCATTGGCAATCTTTTCTGCTTGCATTGACATTAAACTCTACAGCAGATGTTGTTATATTTAATTTACATGAAGAGTTTTTATCTTAGTTTTCATAAATGTGCTTATTTTAAATCAGTCTGCGCTAGCAAAAAAAATTTAGCTGAGGTAACAGGGTCTGTTAACAATAGAAGGCGGAAACAAACCCGGAAAGAAGTGATTCGAATGTATATGAGGAGAAAGAGCAATAAATAAAGACCTGACTGATTTTGCAAGTCAGTAGCTAAAAGCCGTCCAATACATGTCAGCATCTAAAACAGGCGTTAAAATGATGATTGATGATTGTTGCTGTTGTTGTTGTTGTTCATCATTCTTGATGATGGTTTTGTTGGCATTCGTTCCCCCAGTATCTTTCTGTTAAGAATTCTTTCTAAAAAGATACCGAGTACTTAAGGACGGATCACGTGAAGGTTGCTACCGCCCTTAAGAGACAGTGTTTATATGGAACGTACTTGCCACACCCACGTCGTTAATTGTTGGGCCACTGTCACCTCCTTGGTTGAGATGGTGATAGTGATGATAATGACGGTGGTGGTGGTGGTGGTGGTGAATATGATGATGATGATGATGATGATGATGATGATTGTTCAACTACGATGAATTAATCACGTCACATAATACTTTTAAGATTGTATTATTGCTCCAATCTCTTAATTTAGCTTTCTCGCCATTCCTGTGGAGCGAACTGGGTTCGAACTTGACACATCCAGGTTGTCAACCTGCGTCATAAACTATTGGGCCATTGGTGGTGGTGGTGATTGTGGATGCGGTGATAGTGATTATGATGACGATAATCATTTAAGATTGTATTGCTCGGATCCCTTATTTAGTTTAGCTTGATCGTCGTTACTGATGAGCGAACTGGGTTTGAACTTGGCACACCTAGGTTGTCAGCCCGCGTCGATAACCACTGGGCCACCGTTATCACCCTGGTGGTGGTGGTGGTGGTGGTGGTGGTGGTGGTGGTGGTGGTGGTGGTGGTGGTGGTGGTGGTGGTGGTGGTGGTGGTGGTGACGGTGATAGTTGTGGATGCAGTTGTGATGATGATGATGATGATGATGATGATTGTTCAGCTACGGCTGATGAATTAATCACGTCAGATAATAGTTTTAAGATTTTATTTTATTGCTCCAATCCCTTATTTAATTTAGCTTTGTCACCATTCCAAATTAAACGTGCCCGTGTCTCACATCAGCTTTCAATAACATTCCTCGCCCGCATTTTTTTTTTGTACTTTGTTTAACAACGAAACGAAATCCAGGTGAATGATTAATGAGAATGGCGATGCAGCAGCAACACAACAAGAATGATCACAAAAATCTCAATTAACTGGGAATTCGTGAAATGATGATTCTGTATTTTTTTATATATTTAATTACTTGTTCTCTATTGCTCACCTTGCTTTATTTTGTTTCCACCAGGTGTTTATTTACTTCTTTCCTCAATGATGTTTGGTAATGTCCTCATATTTGTTTGTAAGCGCCTTTTTCTGGTTTGTATGTAGTTCTGAAACGACGTCGAAGCGGACGTTTGGCATCTGTATTTATTAGGATGGATACAGTTGTTACAATCAATAGTTAGTGAGCCATGCTGAAAACGATGTATTTATTTTCGAGAACTGCTAGACGTTGGAATTCCCTTCCGGTTTCCTGCTTCCCCATCTGTACTGACATGCATAAGTTCAATGTGAACAGACCTCTTGCTACTCAACTCCCTGCATAGTATCCCTGCAACTAATGTCCCTGATAGCAGCCGCCCCCTACATCAAAGTTGCACTGTTCCTTGTTTGGGATGAAAATGTAATGATAAAAAAAGACTATTAAAAGATCCCTAAACAATGAAATATAACAAATCATAGTCTCAACTTAGAGTCTTTAGCAGCAATGACCCACAAATACTCATTCGAAGATTATGTATACTGGGTCAGCTTGACATTATTAGGTAGCATAATCTGGATTATTTCTTCAATCTTCACGAATTGTCCGTCGTCTTCTTTGCCGAGAAAAACAACTATTCGTCTACCCAGCGTATTTTACATCGGTAGTGATGACAGTGACACTACTTAAGATGTTTTTTTTTCGATTGTGTAAAATAGTAGAAGCTATTAAAACGAACAACAAATGTTTCCATTATTTCCCCTTTTGGTTTTCTTTTTTCAGTTATCTTTACAGTAATCTACATTTAGATGGACTGCATTTTACTCCTTTTTTTAATTCAATTTTAACCCCACACAAGGCACAAACAAGGCCACTTTGAAGTAGGGGCTACTATCTGGGACATAAGTTGCAGGGATATTATGAAGGGAGATGGGCAGCAAGATGTCTGTTCTCATTACACTTGAACTTCTGCATGTCAGTACAGTTAAAAAAGCAGGATCCCGGAAAGGAGTTTCACAGTCTAGCAGTTCTGGGGGAAAAATACTTGGAATAAAAGGCTTTCTTACATCTAGGGATCTTTACTGTGAAGGAATGGGATTGAGCTGCTTGTCGGGTGTGTCGATGGTATTTACGTCGAGAGGGTACAAGTGCTTGTAGTTCGTCAGAGCATTCACCATTAAAATACGTGTAGAACAGGCAGAGAGATGCAACATCTCGTCGATGAGACAGCGGCTGAAGCTTGGATGACAGTTCAGGACCTATCAGGTTGGCGACTCTCTTTTGAACCCTGTCCAGGGACAAGTAGCAGGTGCACCAGCCCAAATGTGACAAGAGTACTCCATACATGGGCGAATGGTGGCCTTATAGAGGTACAGGATACTTTCAGGCGTAAGTAGCTTTCTAGCACGGTAGAGGGAGCCCACCTTCTTCGCAGCAGTCTTAGCAATGCTCTCGGTGTATCTGTTCCAACTTATGTTCCTTGTGAACGTTAGGCCGAGGAGTTTAAAAGAAGTAGTTTAAACTTCAATAGTTTGGTGGAGACCTCGAAAACAACGTTCGATCCCTTTCATGTAAAATTCTACAAACGCATGAATCATTACGTATTTCCTGCTATGATACAATAAGCAGTTTACATCAACTTAATTTCTAACATGACCTCTAATAGAAAATTTAAATGTCTTGCTTAATTAACCTTTCATTGAATTTTCTATCTCGAACTTGATTTTTACAAAAGAAGAATTGAAATAGCTAGTGCCAGTACCTCGCTCCTTATCTGTCGTTGCCTAACATGAAAAAGAAGTAAAACGTCAATTAAGTGTTATTTATTAAAAAACGTAATCTTGTAATCTCCTTGCCACGAGAAAATCTGTTTTGACTATAGCGCTCACCATGAAAGCGTCTTTTTTCATGTCAGACTAAGGCAGGGGTGCAGCGAGAGACCAGCACTCGCTATTTTCAGTTCTCCTTTTTTTAAATAAGATTGTAACCAATTGAATCTTACGAGTTCGATTTTTACCAAATCTCTTATAATTATTTTATTTATATTTTAAATGCTTACCTTTTCCATCTATTATATAAATCTCACGTTTAAATGTATGTATGTATGTATGTATGTATGTATGTATGTATGCCTAAAACTTTCCACAGAGGCGACGGATTTTCGCGAGATCGGTATCATTTTGAAGTTCGACCCTTCCGACGACAAATATCGAAAAATTGGCCAAAAAATTAATTCTTTCACCCTCAACTGGGCACATTTTCACAAGGAGGGGTCGATTTTTTTCGTCAATATTTTCCAAAGTAATTCTCTCTTTTCGATTTACTAGGCTTAATTTAAACCTTAGCCACCTCCGGTTTGGCGATGGACGCAACGGCAAAGACGTCATTTTTTTTGTTTTTTTGTTTTTTTTGTTTTGATTTTTGTTTTTCTTTTCTCATGTTCTTTTCCTCCTTCACTGTACGTGTTCGAGCCTGCCTGCCTGTCTGTCTGCCTACTACCACTTTCTTTCTTTTTTTTTTTTTTTTTTTTTTTGCTCCCGGAATATTTCAAATATCATTCAACTAATATTGCCATGCTAGTCGCTTGTCACAACACAATATAAAGAAAGATGGTACATTTTCTCGCATAAAAATTATTTTATATCATCTTAGCTCCGAGGAGTGACGCTTGTTCAGTGGTCAATGACACGGACTAACAATGTGGGTGGCGCAAGTATATATAAGAATGTGATTTTAAGCTGTTTTTGAAGGTGGGCTTAACGGAGATGGGAAATTACTGAAATGCGCTAACACTAGGACAGAAAAAAAAATGATAACATTTACTTGAATAATGTAGGACGTAATAAACACGACGACATCATCACCATCATCATACGAAACTAAAGATTCTATTATTGGCATTGGTTTCCCCGATACTTTTCTACTCAAAACATCAGGTATACGTGAAGTTTGCCAACATCTTAAATGAAAGTGATTTTTATGGAACGAAGTAGATTCGAACTTGAATAGCACACAGAAATTCGTTTTTTGACATAAAAACCAAAAACACGCAGCAAATATGAGTTTATTTACATTTTTATGAAAATATTGTCGATTGTATGTAAAATATAGAACTGATCTAAATGAGATTAATTAATAAGTTCTAATGAATACTGAGACAGTTATATTGTGCTACATTGCTAAATACAAATAATCAAATCACATTAAAGAGTCAATCTTTAATTTACTCCTTCAGTTCAGCATATCTTGCGAAACAGTGTTCTTTGTTGCCCTGTTTCTTTCGAATGTTCTATTTTTTACGTGACGTTTTGTTGACTGCTTCCTTCGGTGAAGAACCACTGCTCGTCGAAATTACTACGAGTGTGTTTTTTATACCATTACATTAATAATCATATATTATTATGATGATATTCGAAAACGAGGCTCGATCAAAGGGAGGTCACTCTTGTATTCTTGTTCAAGAAGGTTGCTAGATTGGCCTTTTTAAAGCCAGATTTCGCGAATTTGGCCTTTTTGAAACAGTTCAGCCTTCAAAATTATATTTGTTTTTATGTTTTGTTTGTTTTTTGCTTTGTTTTTTTTTTGTTTTTGTTTTTTCAAAGCATGACGTACAGACTAACTAAGGATGGGACAATCCAAATATTATATAGATTGTACAAAAAATAGCCATCACGAAACTGTTTCTATTGAGCCAAAGAAAGACAGTTCGCGGATTGTGTTCGACTCTTGGACTGCTTAATTAAGTCCTCTGCTATACCTGAACGGATATAACCATTAGTGATATCCCGATTAAAAATTCATAGGTTTAGTTATCTCTGCGATATTTTGAGTTCTATCGGAAAGAAAGATGTCCTCATGAGAATTGAAAAAGGATATTGAAATTACAAGAAACGATAAAAAGTAAAATTATTCAACTAATAAAAGAAATTAAAATAAAAATTATTGTAATTATAAAAAGAAATATGAATCTTCAGAAATAACAGCTTTAATAGTGAAAAGAATGGCAGAGTGTGATTTAACTGAGAATTTCAAGAAAAAAATAATTAATGGCTTTTCTAAATATGGAACGCGGTTTTTATTATCTCTTCTTGAAATGGAAATTTATTGGCGAGACAAATTTCAAATACGAAATCCGACGAACAATTACACGTATTTTCTAATGAAGTCATAAATTTCGGAGGAAGAAGTTACCTAATCAATTTTTTTAAATTTCGCGAATGTGGAAAGTTTTAGGAATAAAATGGGTGATTTCAGAAAAAGTGATATTAAAAAATACAGTTGCATCCTGAGGAATTTTAATCGGCATTTTAGTAGTATATATTATACTGGTTATATATATATATATGATGAAAATAATGGAAATAGTATTCCGACAAAATAGAGAACTAAAAAGGAACAAACCGTATTATGTGTTCATCAACGTTTCGTCTTTATTTCGCGACAGAGGAAGTCTTGAAATTAAGACGAAACGTTGATGAACACATAATACGGTTTGTTCTCTATCTCTCTCTCCCTCTCTCTCTCTCTCTATCTATCTATCTATCTATATATATATATATATATATATATATATATATATATATATATATATATATATATATATATATAATCGAGGTAAGACACTGAGTAGAAATCAGATGAAAAATCCTGATAGATATTACTTGAAGTAATACTTTCAGGGCGATCCTAGCCAAAAAGGAGAAGCTCAATATTTAAGAATAGAGCAATATATAAATTTAGTGGTTATATTTAAATTCTGAAAAAAAAACAACATATAGATACATATAATAATAAATAAGTAAAAAGGTGAACAAAAGATTAATTTTATTTTTAGAATTTAACCCTTCTGGGTTGAGGCTATCTGAATTCTCTCGGAGAAGCATTTATTTAAAGATTCGATTAATATTAAATGAATTAATAAATATTATTAATAATTAATATAATTTTCGCATAAGGGAAGTATTTTTAGGCCGAGGCAGCATTTGCTAAAAGTTAAATTACTTCCGCACGAATAATTTTATTTTCACAGAAAAAAAAATACAATTCCTCTACCTTTTTATTTGGCTTTCTGAATTTTATTTACGAAAAATATAAAAAAAAATGAAAAAGAAGCCATATCAAATATGTTGTCCCTGAATTGGATATATGTCTACGCGTTTTTTTTTATGTTTTAGGTGTATTTATTTAATCGATTGGAGGTTTCAACTTTCTTTTTCCATTGTTGAGGGAATTTTATTTTGTGCTGTATGAGTTGATACTATTTTAAGGGGGATAATTTTTAATCATTCAATGTGCGTTTTTTTTTTCCTGCTTTTGAAAATAATTAAAACCTGTAAATAATTAGGAGAACTCTACTGCTTCCCTTTTAAAATGCGGATTCTCCTTTTTTAGGGCGATTAGATATGTGTATATTTATTTGTTTAGTTGTTCTGTCGTTTACGAACTGTGCTATTTTAAGATAGGATTATATTTATTAAATTGTTATATGAAAGTACAAAATAGTTTAAAAAGCTCCGTTCGCATATTAAGAATGGGTTTCTAAATAATCTATATATCTATAAAAGTGAAATTGTCTGTCTGTGTGTTTGTGTGTGTACAGTTCCCTACCAAACTACTCTGTCAATTTTCAATCTACAGACTCGAGATTTGACATAGAGGTATTGAAATTTGGTAAAATCTTTTTAATCGGTTTTCGGCCAGAAATTTGGCTGTTAAGGGGTCAAAGTTATCCGATGTAACCTTTGAAAACTCTACCAAACTCCTCCGCCAATTTTGGGTATAAACATTTGAAATTTTAGATGTAGGTTACTGGGGCATGGATCAAACTTTTAATTTGATTTGAGCCCAAAACAAGAAATATTAAAGGGTCAAAATTGGAGTCAAAGTTGTAAAAAAGTTTGACCTCTGTGATTTCTACCAAATTATTCAGCCAATTCTTGGTGTAAACATTTGAAATTTTACATAAATGCATTCAGACATTGGGCAAGCTTTCTAATCGATTTTTGGCCGAAAAATTGGCTACCAAGGGATCAAAGTTCCAAAGATTTTACCTTTGCGGTGTCTAGCAAACTATTCAGCTAATTTTGGGTCTAAACATTTACAATTTTACATAAAGGAAATTCAGACATGCAGCAATAAGTTTTGGGACGAGAATTTGGCTACCAAGAAGTCAACGTTGAAAAAGTTTACCTTTGCAGACTTTACCAAACTTCTTCGCCAATTTTGGGTTTAAACACTTGAAATTTTAGATGTAGGTTTCCTAGACATGAGTCAAACTTTTTAATATATATTTACATATGCACATAAAGTTATGATAACCGAGGACCGAGCAAAGCCGGGCTGAACTGCTAGTATAATAATATAGTCGACTCCCACATTTCTATTTGAAACAGGCAACAAACAAAAGCTTGGAGTAATTTCTACTAGGTTTTGAATGTTTCAAGTGTCCTTTTACTGTTTTAGATCTATGCATTTTTATGGTAAATTCTACATAGCCAAATAAGAATATTTACCAGCATTTAAGCTTAATTCTCCACACTGAAAAAATACAAAAACATTTATTAACACCGCCCCTTCATGATGGTCAATATTTTATTTCACGTAATCTGCGATTTCACCTCTCCTGCACATAATCTATTACTAACAAAAGAGAAAGAAAGAGTCAGGCAGAGAGACAGAATTACATTATATTTAACAATTGCAGACGTCGCCCATGCACCTTCAGTACAAGTAAGTATTCCATCTTTAGTACTTAATGTTCTTGTTTACCATTTGTGCATCGTACCGTGCACCGACCTTATTTGAAACCACGTGCGTCCCTCTTGACAATCGTAGCGTTGTTTGCCGTGGTTTCTATTCGTCTTTGTTCTCGTTTTGGCCGTGTTATTGTCTCTCACATTTGCGATTGCAGAGGGCGCGAGCACTTGCTTACAAGTATGAAAAATGAAATAAACACAAACGCACAAGTGTAAACAAAAGTATGTATATCGTGTATAACTCCGTTGTAATCTATTTGTGTGAAATAATGGATCACAAACATAGTGTGTGGATAGCTGTTTGTCGAGCCATATTTGTCGGTCGGTTAATCTGTTCATCTCATCTGCTACATCTCTGCCTGATCGAACTCCAGTTTCTCTTATCATTCTTGGGGGCCATCTAAGCCGCCAACTGTTGTCAACTGTCCCAAAATTTAAAATATCATAAACTAACTCTGACTCCTAAATTTATTGAATCAAGACCGGCAATCATAAAAGTTTCGGCTTTGTCTCAGAATGAATGATCAGTGAAATTGACTCGCTCTCTCGGTCTCTCCTAACTTGTATGTATCTTGGTGAATCACTTTTATCTATTGTATTGGTTAATGGATTTTTAAAACGTCCAACAACTTGTCCTCTTTTTCTATTACTCATTTCTTAATGCTTCACGGGGTCTTGGCTTTAACCGAGCGGGGAGGGGGGATTAATAGTACTACACTTATGTTCCGTACATTGCATTTTACATTTTTCTTCGACAAACAATTTATCTGTGAATGCATTTATACATAAGTAAAGCCAACAGTTTCTTTTTTTTTTAATATGTGCCTAAACCTAAACGTAGATTCCATAAACAAGGCTTCTTTCTAGGAACTGGACGCCTGTAAAAGTCTCTTCCGTTTGTCTGTTTTCCATCTGACTACAATTTGGTAGTCTTCAAGTACAACGTTAACAAATTCTTGATGAACCGTCCTCAAATTTCTACTACTGACGATTACTACGATATTATCTCATTGCCTACTCAACACTCAATAACCCTTATCCTCGAGTGGCATCCTGGCCTTGATAAGCGGTGACTCCTTTGTAAACATAAATTGACCTTTTCGGGGTTTTTTCTAAACACAAACTGCAAATGGCGGCATTGTGTGAGCTGAAGATATTTCCCAAAACACATGTGTCCATAAAAATCTAACTCTGAATATAGATATTATGATTTTTTTAAAACTTTCTTATTTATTATTCTGAGGACAAATAAATAGCAAAGTAAGATGAAAACTACTCCAACTAAAGACTAAAATTGAAAAATAAGTTGAAAATCTCGTACGAGTTTCTCTCAATTGCCACAAAATGTATTATTACTGACTAATCATTGCCAATAACCTGTTTTCTCATTCTATTCCGTTAGATTTGATATGTTCACAGTTAACTCGTAAACAATACATGTTTTCAGCATACTGCAATTGTCCGCACGCGTGAACAAGGCCTGTAATCTATCTGTCAAACAGACAATCGTACAATCCAATAATTTTGTTGTAAAAACACCGAGGTGATGAGCAAAGATTAAGAATAAAATACAAAACTTTTAGAGGTGAAAGTCACCAGAAAAAAAACTATTATATAGAAAGGGGTTGAGGCTTCAATGATTTTCTCTCTCTCTCTCTCTCTCTCTCTCTCTCTCTCTCTCTCTCTCTCTCTCTCTCTCCCACACTCGCTCTCTCTATCTGTCTATCTATCTGTCTATCTATCTACCTATCTGCATATCTACATCTCTATCTATCTTGTGCTGCTCTATCGATTTCCACATTTCTCCACTATTTTTGTTGTTTCTGGTTTCATATTTTCTATCTGTGTTCGATAATAAAGACGTTGAACGACAGTATCTCTGATCTAATAGGTCCCACACTGTCTACCAAGTTATAACCCATGTCCCATCGCCGCAATGTTGCATCGCTGTGCTTGTTTTACAAGTATTTGCATGGAATGTGCTCCAACGAAATTTCTACGTGAATACTCTTGACAAATTCGACAAACAGCAAAATCCCACCCTTTCAATGTATACGTCATCAAATGTCAGATTCTCTTTTACTCTAATAGTATCTTTCCTCTGACCGATTTACTTTGAAATTATTTCTCTGATCCCTGTTACTCCGCATTTACTAGCATGAAGAAAATTAAATGTAATGTGCACAAAAGTCTGTCTGCATACCCACACTTCGAATGTCTGATTAAATTTGAACTCTAATCACAGTAGCCCACTATGTCTTTTTAACAATGTGTTTGACGCGGATAAAGAAAATTGAAAAGAGATATTAAATACTGGTCGCGCAATATCATATAGTAGGAGATGGGGAATTTTAAAATAGTCAGCTGCTAGGTAGACTCTTTAATAGTTACAAAGGTGGCTTGCAGACATTCGTATAAGTATCGTGTGTCTTTAAAGCCGCTTAGATAAGGAATGGTAATTGAAAAGTTCTGGGAATATATGACGCAACCACCCAACACGCTCTGGATGAGAATCTGCAGAACTGAATGAATTATAATTTTTTTTTTATGAGTTGAGGATGAGTTGGCCTAAAGGGGGTGAAACAAACAACACTGATGAAGATGAGGATTAGAGTCCGCAAACAAAATAATGAATAAACAATCTTCATTTGTATGGCATATTCGCATTCATAACGCGGTCCTCGTTAGATTACCGAAGTTAAGCACCGTTCATCCTGAGCAGTACCATATAGATGACCATTTTAGAAAACCAGGTGCAGTGTGTAGGAGGACATCAACATCTAGCATCCCATCAGTCTTCTAGCTGTCTGGACCCTGTCCGACCGTTTGATCAAGCTGGCTTGAACGAGACAGGCAGTCTCTCTGTGTAAAGCAGAACTTTACACGAACTCCCGACGCGTGTCATTCATCATATCAAGGGTAATCAGATGGTCCTTCTCGTTCCGACGGAGAAACTCGTTTATTCATTTACCATAAATCAGCTTTCGACTACGTGATATCAAATAAAACTATCACTGGAAAATAATTTCTAATATTAATATGCGTGCCGTGGCCAATACTGACCGCAACATATGAATGTGTGAAGGTGCGCCAATGCCTCTGGGTTCCATTTCTCTCTGGAACTTTGATTAACTTTCGATTCCTTTTCGTTCATGTCTTTCTATGTTATAATACGCCTCCTACATTCCCTTACCATTTCATATGTGTTATTTCTATGTAATAATCTATTCAACACTTATTTTTGCTATTTTTCTTTCTACATTAAAGTAATAATTATGGCTTTCAAACGATATTTTCCACGAGATTTCAATCATAAACAAGTGAAGCATGCATGGTCCCCCGGAAGTGCACAGTGAACGAGGTATAAAAAAAATAATTACATTCAGCACTCCCCCCTAATTTAGCCCAAAAGTCCACAGGGGACGTCAAATACTGGTGAAAATGAACAAACGGTGCAGTTTTAGGCTTTAATAGATGTAAATTTGAGTTCTGCACCATACAAAAAAAGAAATGACTTAGTCCATCATTTGTCCCCCCCCCATTTAGTCTCAAAAGTCCCGAAGGCCTTAACATATTGAAATTTGAGTTCAGCACCATGCAAAATTGCTAAATAGACATACACAGAAATTTTAGATAAATATGGTAAAATAGTCCGAAAACTGGAGTGTTTTTATTAGCCCTAAATGAGCCCCTGGAGCACACCCAAGAGTTATCGCGAAGTATAGACAAACAAAATTATATAGAAATCAGTTAGTTACAATTTTTCAGGAAGTTTAATAAAAATCCAAAGCATCATTTTTTTTAATAAGCACAAAATTGTCAATTTTAATCGTTTTAACCCGAAAGGCACCCCTAGGGGAGTGCAACCAGAGTTTTCCCGAAAAATCCGTTTTGTTACTTTTTTACTCATATCATGTTTAATGTTTGTGCAAAACTTTTTAAAATTCCAAGACGTAGTTACTGAGAAAAGTGCAGACAGACAGACGGACGAGGGTGAATTTACAGGCCCACCCTTCTTTTGTCGGGGAGAGGGCCTAAAAATTAACATAATTTTCCTTTTTCTGGACTTAAATAAACTGACAATTATACTGATAGTAAATTTTAAAAATCTTATGGATTGCTAGAAAAGGTAAAAAAAAAATCAGCCGTTAAACAAAAAACATGCAATTTCCTATTTAGAGAATACGGATGTAAATTCTTTGTTTTATAGACTAGGTATCCCATTCGTCGAATTACCCATCGTTTCTAGTTAGATGTGAAACACTATCATCTGTTTATGTTAGAGTTGTGTTAAGCACAGCAAATCGGCTTTGAGGTTTAGTTCTTTTGGTAGCTGATTCGCTTGAACCGACATAAAAGAATGTAGAGAATGTTCCGATTTGCTAGTTGTTGATACTTTCTCTTTGTCTTTACCAGTGTGGATAAGCGAATTTATCTTTGTTGATTTTTTTTTAATTGCCCAGCATTTCCTTTGTGAAAATGTTGTGTTTAGTGAGTTTGTATAGATACGTGTTTCATAGGGAGGGGATAAGGACTTAATCACTAGGTGTTAGACCCTCGATAAGCAGTCGTATATTTTACTGGTATGTATTAGTTATTTGCCTACTGGTTCTTATTCTTCTTCTTCTTCTCTCTCTCTCTCTCTCTCTCTCTCTCTCTCTCTCTCTCTCTCTCTCTCTCTCTCTCTCTCTTTACACATCCATCATCTTTCATGATAATAATTCATCATTCGAAATCAACTAATTAGTTCCTCTTCAGGAGGTCCTGGATATGACCTTAAACTATAGCCGATGGTGAGGCCCCAGCTTGCAGGCTTTGGGGAGTGTGGAGCTACCCCTTAATTGTCATTGCTCCCAGGTCCACTCTGACCAGGGGTGGTAGTACCTGTGAGGGTTAAATAGAAACCGACTTAATAAAAACAAAAAACAAATATATTCTCTTAAAAAAAATATTCTTCGAAATCACTAGATTCGGCATTAAATAACCTGAAAAGGGTTGATATGCCGTAAAACAAAAACAACCAACCTCTTCAGGAGGTTAGACAAAACATCATATGTAGTTTTAGAAAATCCAGCAAATTAGGATCAGTGCACTAAATTGATCGGGCCACCCATGTGGCATTTTTTTTTTTTTTTTTTTTTTTTTGGTAGGGGTTCTTCAAACGATGAGCAATAAACTAACCCTTTTTTATAGAAAACGTAACGCCACAGACGGTTGGCTTAACAGGACTAAATAGAAACACACCTCGGCCCGACAGATGCAAGGCCACTGTCGAACTAATTGTCCAAAATTTAACCTCGGCTATTATGAAGAGCATCTACTATATTTAGTATTTATCGGCACTGGAATATGTTACACAAGATCGGAAAGTGTGGATTGAAAAGCCAGTGCCTCAGATAAATAGTGCTATAGACTTACAAAAAACGAGATGCCTTATCACTATTCCTCGATAAGGGCGCCTCAAACAATAGTAAATAAACTAACTCCTTCTAAGATAGAAAGAAGGGAAAGCCTGTAATAGTCGACCTCGTAGAACTACACAGAAACATATTTATACCCAATAGATACCATGTCATCATTTACTCAAAAATGGCCCACACATTATCGAACTAATTGGATAGCACGTATTTTCGACGGGTACGAACAACCCCTCCTCATGCTGTGGGTGTAAGGGATGTTGATATTCAGGACAATGTGATCTGTTCAATGTTTTACACAACACAAACAAAAAAAAACATTGCGAGCAAAATAAAAAGTTAACAGAATTATCTACAGCCATAAAATGGGGAATTTATATGTGTGCCCGTTTGTGAATTTATTTTCTAAAAAGGAAAAGCCTGATATTTGTTTATGAATAAATAGGCTTATGTGAAGAAGCAATAAAACTCAGAATTATGTGCAGTGATAAAATATGAATGACTTTGAGGTTTAATTAATTGACAACAAACTCGGAGAAGCGAGCGGCGATTGAATCATTTAATTCGCGAGGAAAACAGTGGAGTTGCGTTGACATCAAAGAGTGAATGATTTACATCTGTTCATTCTTTTATTTGCTATATAAAATCTCATCATATTCTACATATGGTATTGCTCAATCAATGTAACTCATGGTATGTGTGTGTTGTGTTGTGTTGTGTGTGTGTGTGTGTGTGTGTGTGTGTGTGTGTGTGTGTGTGTGTGTGTGTGTGTGTGTGTGTGTGTGTGTGTGTAATATATGCTCCCCTTGTTAAGATGACATTCTGTGAAATCGCTAGCAGCAATTAGCTTATAATGCATTATTCTTTGTGTAAACAAATTAAGCTCTCGGGCAAGTTTTATTACATAGAGATTTCGTTTACTTTCAGTGGGCGTTGGATGGCAGCTAAGTGATTTGAGTTCCAGTCCCAGCTTGAGACATTTATACCACGCTGAAGAGTTGTGATACATCGAAAAACTTTGTCTTGATATGACTACACACACACACACACACACACACACACAAACACAAACACGTGTTACAGGGCTGTCTCCTCCATGTAAGTAAGAAGACATACTAGATAAGTGAAAATGATTAGGATAAGGCAAGGATCGAACCCTGTAGGCAAGTGTGAAAGATAATAATGAAAAATGGAAAATTTAGAAATTACGCCCATTTTTAAATCTATTAGAAATATTTAAATATTGTTTATGTCGGAAAAATAGTCGATTGTCCATTCTTTTAGAAATCTGATATTAAATATGTCAGTTAAAAGAATGGACAATGCAAATTAAAAATATATTGTTTGAAAATAGGTTAGATATTAGAATTGAGGATTATTTGTTTGCCAAAAGTGTCTTTTGACAAACATGTAAAGCCACGTGAAAATTAGTCACGTTTGCAAAACACACTTCTTACTTCATAAACAAAGGAGATTTCTCAATATAGGATTCTGTGGCTCGGGGTTAGAAGTCAATTGGAAGACAGAGTTGAGAGTCAAGATTTTATGAGAGATAGTCAGTTGGAGAGGAGAGACCCTTAGAAGCGAAGGGTAGAAGATTAAACCATGTAGATCCAAGTTGAATTCCTGACGTCACCGATCAGTCGATTGAATAAAGAACCAAATATGTTTGTAACTGTTTGTCTCGTCATTCCTTACAACAAAAATGTAAATATGTTTTATCATCTTATAACGAACTCTTGCGTAACCCTACCAAGTATTATGTGTCCTCCCCATCATCATAAGTGATCTCCTCCCTTCTATATGTGTTTAAAGAACTGTTATAGTTATAAATGTCCCATCAGAATTGGCATCACAATCATTATACGTTATTATAAGTTCTCGTTATACATGTCCCCAATATGATTCCCCTGCCACACAACACACACACTCACACATATATGTATGTGTAATAAGTTATGAAACCATATGTATGGCAATTAAGCTACACAGAGGCGTAGTCTGAAAATAAGAATGAAATGCGGACGCTTCTGTGTAGCTTAATTGCCATACATATGGTTTCATAACTTAGTATATCTATGTAGTCTATCAAACACAAACGACTTATCATAGTTTCTCAATGTATTACTGGGTTCTATTTATGATTTGAACACTGTGTAAGTAAATACTGAAAACGGATACATAACATAATACATTCCTTAAAACATTATGTGGATACATGTAATAATATATATATATATATATATATAAATATATAAATATATATATATATATATATATATATATATATATATATATATATGCATATTGAAGATCATATAGCCATAACGGAAACAAAATTAAGTAGACTGGAAATAAACGTCATCAAATGAGCTAGAAGAACACTAATTCCGTATGAAAATAAGTTTTGCACGAGGAAAATAGGTAACTTAATGTTAATATTATTACCGGTCCACCAGATTCTGATCAGTAATTGACTGATTGGTCTTTATAATATCAAGTAGCTCTATGGGAAGGACCTGATTATGAGGGGATATGAATAAGGATTATTCTCTTAAGTTTTATGAACTCTTGTGGTATAAATTTAGAGAAAACCAAAACAATATCCATCAATTCTTTTGTGATCTTCACATACCTATAGATATAAATCATAAAGCAGTGAATTTTCTTGACATTACTCTGCACTTAAATAATATTTATGAACATACTCATAAATCAACATTACACATTATATTACATTGTCTACAATTCGAAATACTCCAGTTCGGTGATGAAAGCTCTTATTTCTATAACTATTATTTAACAATGAAAGCAATATTACAATGAAGCATTAATCAAGTTGATATCTTGCAAAGATGTAAATTATGTTAAAGATAAATTCAATGAACAAGGTGCGGGCAGCCTTAGAAAGAGAAGACTATTTTACATTATATCATATAACATGGTTCTGGGCAATATTAAGGTAAAATGAATAATGACAATACAAATGACACGTATCGAACCAATCCAGTACCTAAAGAAGTGCTAGTAATACAATCAGGAAAATAATTAAATCTAGGTTAATCTGCCTTACAGCATTTACATTTTTAGTAATATATCTAAAGAATTTTACCGAGTTTTTTTATCTTCTTTCCGGATAGAAAAAATCGAGGAATTATTGATAATAAAAACTGTTAAACATTGTTATTCGATCAATATTGTAAATTTTAATCATGATAATAATGCTAAGATAAATGAGATAATTACAAACGGTGGAAAAAAATGTTTTTCTAAATCCTGATGTAATATCCTAATGTAATTGTTGAAACAAAATTAATGCCCTTTGGAAGTGAAATGTCTAATTTTGAATGTAGTGTATAAGTATAATGTTGTAAAAGAGATTCAGCTAGAACATTCATTTAGTCCACCGAAGTAGTTTAAATGATTCAAAAATCGTATATCCTCATTTATATTGCCTTACAATGATTCTAAAATATCCCAACTACTCAAAATGTAGCAAATAATTACATACCGATAACACATAATTCGATCTGAAATTGCATATATTAGATAGAGTATGAAAATATAAATGAAAAAATTGAGGGTGGTTAAACGAGGTGCCGAAAAAAAAAGCTGTAAGTTGATCTACGATTACCGAATTAAGAATAACAAACTTCCTATGAAATATGATTATAAGAAAAATACTATTAACTATGGATATTGAGTCTAAATTGTCTTTCTTTGGAGGGTGATAGATCATTGGGTGTAACACACACACGCACACATACACACATACATACATACATACATACATACATACATGCACACATATATACATATATATATATATATATATATATATATATATATATATATATATATATATTAGTAATGGGACGATTCCAATATTTTCCTCGATTCCGATACAATTTACAGTTACTAATTCTCTTCTGCATTTACGATTCCGACACAATTCCCGATTCCGACTTCGATTCCAATGACAAAAACGCCTGAAAAGAAAAACACGATACAGTTACAGCATACGAGTATTATAGACCCCCGCCGCCCCAATCGAAAGAGTTCTATTTTTTATTGCAATTTCCTCCCAAAGAAGGCACACTGCCACTTTGCTGAAGGGGGCTACTATCAGGTACATAAACTACAGGGGTACTATGTGGAGAGTTGGGCAGCAAGATGTCGGTTCATGTTACACTTGAACTTCTGCATGTCAGTACAGTTAGGGAAGCAGGAACTCGGAAGTCCAGCGGTTCTGGGGAAGAACTACTGGAGTAGAAGGCTCTCTTACATCTGGGGATCTCAACTGTGAAGGGGTAGGATTTTGCTGCTTGTCGGGGATACTTACATCGAGGGGGTACAAGTGCTTGTAGTTCGTCAGAGCATTCACCATACTTGTAGAACAGGCAGAGGGATGCTACATTTCGTCGATGGGACAGATAAATGGCGTCGATTAAAGTTCGTTTATATAGAAATGTTCCGATATTTGGAGCTTTACTAACCGCAAAGAGAACAATGAATTTAACATAAAAAATATATCAAATTTATTTTTTTTAATCAACTAACAATTTATTTACGTCATTTTTGTCTTTCTCTTTAATAATTTTGCGGTAAAACAAAATCTATAAATAACGAATATGCTAATTTTTTTATTTGTATCTCACTGATAAATTATATACAAAATACACATTGTGAAACTCGTACATAAATCATGAATTCATAAATCTTTGTCATGTGATACAAACTTATACATTTATAACAATGTCATAAGTGATGATGGAAAATTTGACCCAAAACCGATAAGCTTTTTTTATGAAACCTTAAGGGGTTTTGTTGGTGGAAGTGGGAAGACAGGCAGATATTTTTTGTATGATGTTTTATTGATTGGATTTCTAACACTAAATAATTTTATTGTTGGCAAACAATTTCTCGATATTTTTAGCATTTTATGGAAAATATTTTTATTGAGAACATATTAATCTTTATTGAAAAATATTATATATATATATATATATTTATATATATATATAATTATTTCCACAGTCTAAAGAACGCCGCACTCTACACGAGCCACGCCAGCCAACGAACCGGAAGTCTAAGACTCGAGTTTTGCCCTCATTTGGGTTCATCAGTCAAACATATACGCACCCGGGATTTGAAATCCGAGGATACTGCATGCGAGGCGAGCACTCTACCAACTGAGAAAACGCCCCGCACACAAGAAATTTTATTAACCAACACAGATCAAGAAAGTCCCGACGAAATCAAGCTGTGGAATAGACCTACTTCATCTCGACAAGGGGCGTGGTCATTTAAGCAGCTGACCCCCAAGCTGATGTTTCACAAGTAGGGATTTTGAACTCGAAAGGACGACGCCATCCAGCAGAGCTAACCTAACGAGCCATTTTTGTTATAGAATTTTCAGAATGTGAGAGATTATATGTAATTATTTCCACAGCCGAAAGAACGCAGTTGATAGAGTGCTTGCCTCGCATGCAGGTTTCAAATCCCGGGTGCGGATATGTCTGACTGATGCGCCCAAATGAGGGGAAACTCGAGTCTTAGACTTCCGGTTCGTTGGCTGGCGTGGATCTTGTAGGCTGCGGCGTTCTTTGGGCTGTGGAAATAATTATATATAATCTCTCACATTCTGAATATATATATATATATATACTAAGTAATGTCGAGTGCGACACTGCGACATTACTTGTTATTTCTTTTAACTAAATAAACTCTTACAAATAAATTTAAACACCAAAACTTACAAAGCTAGGTAGAAAACGAAAACTGAGAAAAATCAATTTAATTTTTTTAAAACAATAAACATGTAAAAATATTTTTTAAATATTATGGGATGTGCATTATTACCTAAAAATATACAAATTCATTTTCTTTTAGAGGGGGGGTGCTCGTTTTAAAACTATATCTACCTTAATATTTTCTTTCATTTTCTATTTTCGAGCAATTATCCTCCTAAAACGTGATCTTCTTATATCGGATATTTTTTGTTCATAAGTAACACTCGACATTACTTTTTTTTAACTAAATAAACTCTTTAAAATAAGTTGAAAGACCAAAAACTTTCAAAGCTAGGTAGAAAACGAAAACTTAGAAAAATTAATTAAATATTTTTAAAACAACAGTAAACAAGTAAAAATAGTTTTAAAAAATATTATGGGATGTGTGTTCTCTTTTAAAGATACTATCTTCTTCAAGGATGGTCATAAAATGTGTTTTCAATCGATATTTATTCAATAAGGGGCCAGTTTTCCTACCTAGCAAAAGGAGACGAGTTTTCCGGGTTCGAGTTTTCCGGGTACGGGTTTCTGGGTACGAGTTTTCCGGAGACGAGTTTTCCTGGGACGAGTTTTCCTAAATTCGTACGTTACGAAACCATTTATATAAGGAAGGAACTATTATTTGTAATTAAATTTATCAGATATGAGCTGTGCTCGGATTCATAATACTGAGACGTATGTAGCTCTAAAATAACCGGAGATGTAATCCTCAAATACGCCAGAAGAAGCAAAACTATACTGCAAAATGTAAAAACCGTACGAAAAATTATTATATTTTAAGTACTGCACAAGTGCCCCCGGCATGACTCTTAAACGATACTCTCCCCTACTGGCTTTCGAAATAATAACATTATTATTTCAGCGCCGTACCAAAATTACATAAGACCGTGTTTTCTTTTTTGTTGAAATAACACAAGAATTATTTAAACTGAATTAATACTTCTAAATAAAATAATTGCTTTCTTTGATAATACGTGTTTTCTTTCTTTAATTTTGATTCATAATGACACAAAAAGTGTTAAAACTAGAGTATTTTTTAAAATAAATATTTGATTTCGTTTTTCGTATCTTAACTCCATGATCAAGTTTATTTTTTTTAAGCAAGAGTTAAAAAAACTTTTTAAATATTATGGGGGTGCATAGTCTCTTTTAAAAACAATATCTCCTTCAATAAATATTTCAATCGATATTTATTCAATAAGGGACCAGTTTTTCTATTCAGGAAAAAGGGGGGATTTTTCCGGGTACGAGTTT
This sequence comes from Euprymna scolopes, assembly GCF_053919585.1. Lineage (NCBI taxonomy): Eukaryota > Metazoa > Mollusca > Cephalopoda > Sepiida > Sepiolidae > Euprymna > Euprymna scolopes. The sequence continues at coordinate 28,325,054 of NC_136485.1, forward strand.
TCCGGGTACGGGGTTTCCGGAGACGAGTTTTCCCGGGACGAGTTTTCCAGGCACCGTAACGTACACCTAGAAATTATGTTCACACTGCTGGGCCGGATTCTTAAATAAAAAAAAAAACGCTACTCAAGTTTCACCATTACCAGTAATCACGGTGTTGTTTCACCGGTTATATGTCGTTGATTAACTCTTATCGTTCAGTGGCCTTCGAGCCTTTCTAAGCAGTAAACTCCGCCTAATAAAAAAAATACTGGAACAAATCAGTTATTTGCGGCAGTTATGTGTATATAACATTAGCATTCTCAAAATCGTTATCATTAACATTATTATTATTAATATTATTATTATTATTATTATTATTATTATTATTATTATTATTTTAGTAGTAGTGGTAGTTTATATTACTATAAAAGTGCGTCAAATGTTTTGATAGTTTGCGGTGACAGAAATATTTCAGCCAGTGAAAAGTACTCGCTATGGTTTTTAATATCATGGTAGTTGGTGCGCTTCGTTTCTTCTAAATCGGATTTATATCCACTGAAGAAAAAGATGCACCGAACATGTCCACTGCAAAACGCTTACGCAACTTTGAGCCAATCAGACCATTTGGCAAATTTCCCAGCGTAGTAGAATGTTCTCTAAGCCTTACGTAGCATTTTTGTCTTTGGCAGGCAAAACCGTAAAAGATGTGCAGTTGGTTAAACTAATCTTTGACGCTGTCCGTCACAATCTAATAGCTTCAAGATCTGTACGATAGCCCATTGATTTTCTAAACGGGATTAGAAATTAGAGACTGTTTTCTTGATTTATCACTTAGTATATTTCCTACCGCGAGACTTGCTTTAGTTGGTTAGGTTTATTCGTTTGTTCGTTTGTTTTTGTTTTTTTACGCTATTTCACCCCAAACAATGGGTATTGTAACTTGGAATGTAAGGAGCTACTATTTGGAATCGTTTCTATCAATAGATTGTGGAGGTTGAGTAGCGAGATGTCTGTTCACATTACATTTAAACTTCTGAAGGTTAGGACAGTCGGGAAATAAGGAAACAGAGAGAGAGTTTCAATGGGAAGAAACTATTATAGTAGAAAGCTTTCCGGCATCTAAGGATCTAAAAAGTGAAGAGAAAGGGTTTTGCTGGCTGTTGAGTTAGTCGGAGGTATGTGCGCCAATAGGGGTTCAATTTTTATGAATTCATCAGAACACACGCCATTAAAGTACTTGTAAAACATGTTTGTTGGTTTGTTTGTTTGTCTGTTTGTTTGGTTGGTTGATGAATTGGTTCGTTAGTTGGCTGTTGTTGTTGTTGTTGTTGTTGTTGTTGCTGCTGCTTCTGCTGCTTCTGCTGCTGCTGCTGCTGCTAGTGGTGGTGGTAGTGGTGGTGATTATTGGGTATTTCTACATTTACCGACCCGAAGTTTCCTGGGTGTGTTCAGCCGCTGACAGGAATAACCGGAAGCGGTCGATCGAGAAATGTTAAGCACTTACGAGAAAATTATAATGATAAACAGGAAAATATAGAAAACAATAAATAAAATAACACAAACATGTATCTTGCCCAAACCAACCTTAACCCTAACCTCCGCGATTTATTTTTTTTAATTTCTTCCAATTTATGAAAAAGTAATCTTCATAAATCTTTATTAGCTAAAAGACAGCGCGTTCGTTAAAAACTGATGAACGCTTTTCTGGTTATTTCCGTCCATTGCCAGTCGAGCCCGTGCCAACTTTATGGAAATAACAGGTCAGCAAATGCAGAAACGCCGGTTATCGTTAAGCCTTTAAGAGAGCTGAACTTTTTTATAGAGCCCACAAATATCGTGCCTAAGGTCTGTCTGGTCTGCGTTAACTCTTCTTCATTAGTCGCCGCTATTCGTTAACGTGCAGGTGTGTGTGTGTGTGTGTGTGTGTGTGTGTGTGTGTGTGTGTGTGTGTGTGTGTGTGTGTGTGTGTGTGTGTTTTAGCCGAAACATCACGAGCAACAAAGCTCAGCATGTAAACCGGGGAAGGTTTGACTCAGAAGCAACATTGCCATCCTTACCTCATTGATTTGCGGTCTTGGCCTTTGCACGCCCTTTCTTGCTGCACGCAGTGGCAAAGACGATCAGAAGATTGCGGATGATCATGTTTGCTCCAATTAGATTTTCACCAGACGCCTTTTTGCCGCGTAGCTCTAACTCCGCCACCATGCCGCCGCCCCTACCATGGTGAGGAATGGTTAAACTTTAGATGATGATGATGGTGGTAGTGGTGGTGGTGATTCACATAAGACACAAAATAAAACACGTACAATTTTTTTCTGCGTTTTTTTAATTTTTAATTTTTTGTCTTGATTTTACTAATGTTTTAAAAACAGGATAACATCGTTCGGTTATGAGTTCGTTATTCCTTCAGTAGTTCTACTGCTACCTAAAAGCAATTTCGTTTATTGCATCTCTGCATGGGTGTGTGCGCGGGACCATGCATTTTAATTTGTCTTATTTTTATACTCACGCTATGATTTCATAAAATATGAAATGTACAGTTAACGAGTTAATTATTATTCAATTACAGCTTGCCAAAAATGTAAATGGCTAAATATAGTCGGTGGGAATCCGGAGGTTCCTTTTTCACTAGTTACTGCACTTAGGTGTAGGAGGAAGGTTACATTCATTCCCAGGCTAACTCCACTTATCTGTATAATCCTGAGTGTTTAGCATGGCGGTCATCACATCACATTAAATTTTTGGAATCTTTAGTAGAACTCGGCCCAGGATTGAACCCTGAAATCCTGGCTCATTAATAAGCACACTTACTATTGTGTCAAATCGACCGATTGTTTCATAAATATCTGATTTGATATAAATCCTATTCATTACAAGTTCATTACAAAAGTTTCTTGAATTATTTGGCGATGTGAAGAACGAAATATATACTTAATTAACCCAAAAACTATTCCTAAGTTGAGATAGAAATATAAATGCTGACCACGCTGTGATAATGGTAGAAATCAGCCTAAATTCTCGCCCTAAAACTGAAGACCCACTACTCAAAACAGCGAGGTATTACAAAAAGGCTGATTGGGAAGCCATCAGGGAACTCATCAGAGATGCGCCATGGCAAAATATATTTACTCTTCCAGCGGAACAGTGTGCAAATAAGACAACTGAATGGTTCAAAACTGCAATTGAAGCACATGTTCCCGAACAGAAATTCTATAGCAAGCCCCACTCTCCCCAATGGTTTACTTCTGCTTGTGCAGCTACCATTTGTCAAAGGCAGCATGCGTTCCGCAGATTCAACCGACATAAGTCCAGCTCAAATAAACAGAAGTATATAGAAGCTAGAAATAATTGTAAGAGAGTGATAGAGACAGCTAAGGCAGATTACTCTGAAGCCACCAGAAAACGACTCGAAACACAGAAATTAAGAACCCGGGATTTTTGGAAAATCTACAACAGCGTAGTAAATAATGGGCAGTCAACTATTCCCCCACTATCAAACAATCATGAGGTTGCTTGCACGGCAACTGACAAGGCTAATCTGCTTGCCAGTCGGTTTGCCTCAAACTCCACACTGGACCCGGTACACCACTCCCTCCCTGATTTTCCTTTGCGAACAGACGCCACACTAGACGATTTGAAAATCACCCCTTCTCGGGCACATGCTATTATAAAAAACCTAGACACCTCAAAAGCATGTGGACCAGATCTCATCCCGGCTGTGCTATTAAAAAAAATGCTCTTCCGAGGTTGCTCCAGTTCTCTCCAAACTTTACAATAAATGCCTGAACAAATCTTGCTTTCCCGACTGCTGGAAAACCGCTTTTGTGGTACCAGTCTTCAAGAATTCTGGTGAAAGAACTGACCCACTAAATTATCGCCCCATTAGCCTCCTCCCGATTTTCGCCAAAATATTTGTGTCCTTAGTTAATCAAGCCCTAGTCCAGCACCTAATAGCTGCTAAACTCCTGACTGACAAACAATATGGATTCAGGCAAACCCGTTCAACAGCAGATATTTTAACTGTAGTTTCTGAACGTATATACCGTTCATTGGATAAAACAGGGGAGGGTAGAGCGGTAGCTTTTGATATATCTAAGGCTTTTGACAGGGTATGGCACGATGGTCTTCTAAGGAAAATTAGATCATATGGAATCACTGGAAGAATTCATAATGTAATTAAATCCTTCTTAAGTAATAGAAAAATCAAAGTTGTCCTCGACGGTCGTACATCTAAACAATATGACATAAATGCGGGAGTACCTCAGGGGTCTATCCTTGAACCTCTATTATTCCTGATATTCATACATGAACTCCCTGATAAAATTGTATCGGAGATGGGTATATTTGCTGATGACACCACTCTCTATAACAGATATGAGGGGAAAATAAATGAACACATATCCAAGGAAATGGCAGAAACACTAGAGGATGACCTCCAATCTGTAGTGGAATGGGGACAAAAATGGATGGTCAGATTCAATGCTGCTAAGACTAAGCTTGTTTCCTTCAATAACTACAAGAAACCTTCTCTACCACCAATAGCAATGGCCGAGAACACATTGCCTGAAAGTACTTCTTTTAAACTTCTCGGCCTAACGTTTACAGGGAATATGAACTGGAATAGATACATTGAGAGCATTGCCAAAGCTGCTGCAAGGAAGGTTGGCTCCTTCTACCGTGCTAGAAAACTACTTACGCCTGAAAGTATCCTGTACCTCTATAAGGCCACCATTCGCCCATGTATGGAATACTGTTGTCACATCTGGGCTGGTGCATCTGCTGCTTGTCTCTCGCTCCTGGACAGGGTTCAAAAGAGAGTCGCCAACCTGATAGGTCCTGTACTGTCATCTAGGCTTCAGCCTCTGTCCCATCGACGAGATGTTGCATCCCTCTGCCTGTTCTACAAATACTTTAATGGTGAATGCTCTGACGAACTGCAAACAGTTGTACCTCCTCGACGTAACTACCCCCGACAAACCCGACAAGCTAATAAGTCTCATCCCGTTACAGTAGAGATCCCTAGGTACAAGAAAGCCTTTTACTCCAATAGTTTCTTCCCCAGAACTGCAGGTCTTTGTAACTCCCTTCCGGGATTCTGCTTTCCCAACTGTACTGATATACAGAAGTTCAAGTGTAATGCTTACAAACATCTTTCTACTCATCTCCCTTCATAATGCCCCTGCAAATTAAGTCCCTGATAGTAGCCCCCTGCTCAAAGTGGCACTGTGCTTTGTTTGGGGTGAAAATTGAATAAAGAAAAATAAATAAAATTCTAAAATCTGGGTCGAAATCCTAAATTTAAATGTGACAGTTGGAACACTAAATTTATAGATGGCCGTTGAGACTAAATTTCTAGAGATTTGTCGAGATGTTAAATACCTAGATGGTGGTTGAGACCCTTAATTTCTTTTATTTACCTTTTCATCAGGGGGTTGAACACGAGACCATGTGTTGGTTCAAACTTATGTAGTATTACTGCGTACTTAGAAGAATGACAATACCTTGATTTATAAAATATAGTGACAACTTTGTTGGGCGTTTTGGTGGTGAGCGACGATGAGTCCGATGAGTGAAGCATCATGGGTTAGTAGGAGGAAGACATGCACCCATGGAATTCAACGACTAACTCTCGGCCTCTGCTCACTGAAATAATTCTCAATTCAATTCAGGCTGTTGTTATGTAATCGCCTATGATCGTCGACAACTGACATCTCTCTTTTTTGACAATCGATTCCGAGCCTTTTATTAAATTTGACCTTTCGAAATTTCAATTATTATTTTTATTTGACCTTCGATTGCCGTCGACTTCATTCGCTCTTGTTTTATCCAACATTTCGAAATTTCAATTATTATTTTTATTTGATGCCTGATTGTCTTTCATCGCATTCTCAGAATTTTCGGTACACACGACTTGGACTATTCAACACTTTGTATTGAAACTCGACTGAATACATGGAAATGAATAATTACAGCACAAAAGTAAAATAGAACAGATATATTGAAAGCAATAAAGTATATACACTATTTAAATAGAGTCCATTGGTATAATTATGGGGAGACCGTTCCTGGAGAAGATGTCGGCTTGTTAGTCGGTGACTCTCGATCTAGTTGTCTCTCTGAGTCTCTCGTTGGGTCTCTCGTTTGGGTCTCTCCCGTCTTTACGTTACCAACCATATTTATGTGGTGGACACTCCACGTATGCTAATTAGGTGGATCCTACTACAACACTTTGTTATGTTGTTATTCTACCGGAAAACACCGGAAAGTAAAATAGTTGATTATTATGATGAGTATTATAATGATCGATTATTATGATTGTAATTGTTAGATACTGACCAGGCAACGTCAAATTAGATGGACGATTATTAGTATTATTATTGTTATTAATATTTGTAAATGTAGAATGTCAGAAGGAATATTATCAAAGCGAAATAGATAATTACAGATAAAGTTCTTTATATTAAAATAGTCTCTCAAAAATGTTAACTCGGTGCAAAAAGGATGTTAGAACATAAACAAAATCCATGACGAAGGCAGATCATTCGATTTATGTGTTGGTTACGTGGAGTTAATGACGTAATGATTTAGTTAAGAGTTTGGAGTTAACATGGAAGGTATCATCTCCGCGTTTTGGAAATTGAGTGAAACACGACTTTAGAATAATGTAAAAAATTACGCCTTGCAGCTCTATTTGGAAATCAAGAATAAAGTTATATGAAATATATAACCTATTGTTGTTTGATTTCCTTCGGTGTGGAGGGGGTAGATTAACTTGAATAATGAGATAAAGACACAACAAGAGAGGTATGTTATTTGTCTGTGCGCTACACAGACTGAATGTTAATGAGCTGTTTTATTATAAGTGAAACACCTACACATACAACACTTTAATCTCCAGACGTCACATAATGTATATATCTCAACGTAAAAAAAAACATATGTTATATAGACTCTGTTTATACACTCTCCGCTATGCAACAACTTGGCCCATCCAGGTTTTCAGTCTGCATCATTAACCACTTAAAACCATCACTCCTTATATCTTTGATTTATATGTGGCAACCGATGCTCTAAATTAGATTGACCTTATCTAAATCGATTGTATTTAAAAATGTCCCGTTTACAACATACTCTGATAAATCAACCGGAGAATAATTAGCTCGGCGAGCCTAGCATATTTAAAAGAAATTGACCAAATTCTGTATTATGCTTCGCATTCCATGCTATGTCTTGTCCAATGGAATAAAATCAAAATACCAGGAGCAGCTGACCAAATATAAGTATGTATATTCTATCCGTAGTGCTAAAGCTCTTCACCTTCACTGCTAGTGACCATATGGCGGTTACCATAAATTTTAACGACGTTTGAAAAGGGGTCATCATTTCGGTCGGCCTCCCTTGGGGCACCTCCTACATTAGAGAAAGAACAAGAGAGCTGAACAAGAACGATTGTGGAAAAGAAAACATCTGTTATAATTAAGTCCGACGAGACTTTAGGATTGAAGATGTTTCATAAAGGTTTCCAAGATTTAGGGGTACAAAGAGGATGATACATTTCTTTGATAAAAGTCTTTACCCAGGGGAACTGGTCCGTCGCGTGTTGATGTGTCTATCGTTTTCGAATGTCTGAGACAGATTTCTTATTTGTATCTCCCTCCAGGACAGTCCTCTATTCCGATTGGCTGAAACCTCTGGTGACGTTAAGAGAAGAAAGGGAGGGAAAAGTAGAAGAGTAGGGAGAAAGAGAAATAAGGGAAGCATACCGTAGCTGCATTATAGTAGTAGTTCACTACAACCACAAACGCCATTATAAACAATATTAACAGTATAAGATTGTACAGTACATGTTAAACTATTATTATTAGCAATACTAATACTACTACTAATAATAATAATAATTAATAATAATAATAATAATGATAATAATTAATAATAATAATTAATAAAAATTAATAATAATAATAATAATAATAATGATAATAATTAATAATAATGATGATAATAATAATAATAATAATAATAATAATAATAAATAATAATAATAATTATTAATAATAATAATTAATAATAATAATTAATAATAATTAAAAATAATTAATAATAATAACAATAATAAATAATAATGATAATAATGATAATAATCTACAATTTCTTTATCCCCTCACTCCTCCCCTCCATTGCCCCAACACAGCCCTCCAAAAGAGTGATGCTAAATAGTCCAGAATGGTTAGGGAGGATGAAAAGACCGAGGAGATAGCGCTGGCCAGACCTCTACTCAACAAGTGCGAGGAGGACTCAAATTCCAGTGGAGACCAATGGCCGCTGCCAGCGAGAAATCAATGGTAAGCAGCTGTTGCGATGACGCAAATTTATTTGCAAATGTTATCGAAAGAGGTGGAGAGTACTAGAAATCTGGGGAGACTTGTTGTCACTCAGCCTTCAGGGAACACCAGAGGTTGTTTTCAAGGAGAGGTTTTTGATGACCTGTGTGAAAGTTCGCTGTGAGCCAATAATAATAGGCACAAACTGGAAACAGTATTTGAAAATAAAAGTCACAAAATTCTATGAGACATGGAAATACAAATGTTAGATTATGTCGGGGCGACACAGGGTTACCCGGCGTTGCTCGGGACCGTATAAACAATGAAAAAACAAAAGCAGATATTGAATATATGTTTTATTCTTAGGGGAGAGGAATCTTTCATCTCTATGTATTATTTGTTTTATCTACCCTAGGACTGGTATTGTTCATGTTTTATCCCTAGTGTAGGTAATTTACAGCATGTACATGAAATTGTTTTACCTTAGGGAGAAGAGAACAGGTAATATACAACATAATGTGTCTATATTACATCCCTGGCAACGCCTAGAAACCAGCTAGAACATGTATTTCAGTCAATCTTTATTACATCTTGGGCTATGCCGGGAAACCAGCTAATCTCTATTTAGTGACTTGACCACCAAAATACCTCCCTAAGTGTGTCCTTTCTTTTGAACTTATTAGATATAGGTATCTAGAAATGTGTGTGAAATTTTGTTGAATGCATTGTTCACTATGATTTTCTTATTGTTCTACACAATATCAACTGTAGCGAAATAAAACAGTAAACTTAGTGTAGTGTTAGAATAAAGAGCAAAGGAAAAAATTAGAATCATATTCTGTAATTACAAATCTAAATTTGCTAGCGTGTACCAGTATTTGCCAGGTTGTGGAAATTTGGAATTTATAACATATGTAGTGGCCTTTTCCTAGATACCTATTTTTATAATTGTTTCAGTACATTGCTACTTGTAAAAAAATCATGAATGTGCTTATATTCCAAAAAAATCATGAATGTGCTTATATTCCAAAAAAGAAAATATCAGTGCACAGTATTGAAAGTGTTTGAGATTCAAAAGTCTGTAACATTTCTACTAACTTCATAAGATGTCATGTGAGAAACTTAATTGAATATCAAGACATTATCTGAAGCGTTTTTATTTTGGTGTAACGTATGTGTTTACAGTGAACCTTAACTTTTAATAAACAGATTGGTATGCAATGACATAGGCTAGGAATCTTAGACAAAATATATATAAATTGGAAAAATGTGTGAACAAATGAAAAAAAAATGATCCGTATCAAGTATTAGTTTGTAACGTTTGTACTGACTTCATCAGATGTCATGTAAGAAGTCCGGATGTCATAATAGTTAACAAGAAGGAAAAGTCCTGCCAGATTTTAGATTTCGTCGTTTCAGCAGACCACAGAGTGAAGATTAAGGAGACGGAGAAGTGGAGCAAATACATGGAACTGACCAGAGAGCTCAACGAGATATGAAAGATGAAAAAAGTTAAGATAACCCCAATAATAATAGGAGCACTTGGAACAATACCAAAAGCTTTAACAAACAAATGGGACGGATTGGAATCAGAGGGATGGCTGAAAAGATACTGTATTGAAAATGGCTGAAATATTAAGGAAAATCCTTGAATGCAGAGACGAATAGACATGAGCCACGGGCGCAAGCCGGACATATACAAACTGTTACAGAGAAACACCACATGTAAGCAAGAAAACTGAAACTATAATTGGAAGTTAATTCACCAACCACTCAGCCACATCAAAACCAAAACAGAGAGAGGGTATTAGCACCAACAGGCACCATACAACAAGTGTTGAAGAATTTCGAGAAGGATGGTAAGACCGAGGAGAGAAAGCACTAGCCAGACCTCCACTGGATGAATGCAAATAGGACTGGAACCTTGGCGAGGCGTATTGCTACCCAAAATCCAGTGACGAGTAATGGTCGCTGCCAACGAGGAATTAATTGTAAATGGCTGTTACTATAACGCAAATTCATCTGCAAAGGATATCGAAAGAGATAGGGAGTACTGGAAATCTGGGGAGACTTGTTGTCACTCAGACTCTAGGTTTTTCTTAAAGAGAAATCTTTGATGATGTCCTATGTGACTACTCCTAGTAAGTAAGTAAATCATAATAATAATAATAATAATAATAATAATAATAATAATAATAATGTACTTCACACAAAAAATTCACGCTTTCAAAGCCTATGACACCTTTGAAAATGTATTTGTAGTCAGATTACTAAATTTGCATGTTTATCTATCTTTGTGACAGGATTACAGGTAAACTAAGCCTGGGCCTAGTGTTGCCAAATACATCAAAATATGAATTATGATACATAAAAATATTACATGCAGTGAGACTCAGAACAAAGATCTGAGTGTCATGATCGGTAAGTGCTCTCTCGTTGGTCAAAATAGGGCATCCAGTAAATGCTGGCTCCTCTCCAAATTACAGGAACAAGATCACAGGCTAAAACAGGTAAATAACCTCTCTAATTCCAGGCAAAACACCAACACAGATGAAATACAAAGAATCAGGAACGAACAGAACAGCAAACCAAAAGTCAAATGAAGAAGTGAACCACAGGGGCAAACCAGGAGAAAGAGCCTACCAAAAACGAATAAAAGATTTATAGGATATGTCTATTAAATACCCGACAACTGAACGAAGAATTATAGATCAAGCCAGACAGATCCTAAAGAGAAGCTGATTCTCCGAACTCGAAAGGCTAGAAATCCAACAAAATATAGATAGTATAACAGATCAATAAGCAAAAGTTAGTGAAAACCCACAAGGGCAAATAAATTAAGGAACGACGAGGAAAACAAATTAAATTTAGAAACGATAGACTCCTCCTATTAATCTCAAGAGATAATATCACAGAGTTAAACAATTTAATATATGCAGGGGCAAATGCATTAAGCATGAAGTTAAAAACTGAAATAAAAATTGCAAAACCTGGTGGGAAATAAAACTGGAAATCCATATAGCCAAATTCACAAAAGAAGCTATAACCATAAATAGAATGAAGAACAGAAAACTGGAAAAGTAGAAATCTGGTGCACAAAGAAAAACTCAATAAGAAACATGAAGAACTAAAACAAAAGAAAGAAGTAAAAAGAAGATTGAGACAATACAAATGCAAGTCGTAACAGTACAAACGAAACAGGCCCTTTGAAATCAATGAAAAACAATTTTATCAAAACAAGAACGGAACAACTGAAACAAAACACTTTTGGAGTCAGCTATGGGGGCAGCTATAAGACCATATTCGTAAAAAAAAATCACAATGCTCCATGATAGACTGGAGCAAAGTTTGAGAAGATGTATCGCAAAACAGAGGTATCAGAATGGATGACCAAAGAACACCATTTAATATAAAAGGCACTGAAAAGGGGGATGACCCCAAGTAATTACAGACCGATAACCTGCTTACCAATCATGTGGAAATTTTTAAGTCACAACTGAGTAATTTACCACTCCTCAGCACTAGTGGACTACTGCCCAGGAACAAAAAAGATGCTGAAAAGAAAAAAGAGGGACACAGAACCTATAATACATTGATCATAATATCTAGAGAGAGGTAAAAAAGAAAAAAGAAAAATAACATAGCCATGGCGGTAATTGATACAAGAATAACGACAGAATTCCATAAGCATGACTAACTGAATGCTTAAGAATGTACAAGATATTCAACAAAATTATTTCTATTATTAAAAAAAAATAGAAACATTAAAACTGGAACTGACACTTGGAGGACTGCACCTGACTGTGATAAAAATGCAGTGACTCGCTATCATCACTACTGTTTATCATAGCCATGATGCTACTCAACTACATACTTAGGAAATGTAAAGCCAGATGCAAATTTACAGACACAAAACAGAGAATAAACCACCCCATATATATGGATAACCTGCGGCTATTTGCAAAAAAAAACATAATGGAACTAGAGAAGCTGATAAACACAACCAGAATATTCAGCAGGACATTGGAATGTAATTTAGAATGGAAAAGTGTGCACCACTTGGGATGAAAAAAGAAAAACTAGAAACATCAAAAGTTATGAAACTGCCCAAATAAGAGAAGATGAGAACACTCGGTCAACATAGAACCTACAATTATCTAGGGATTCTGGAAGCAGATAGCACCAAATTTACAGAAATGAAAGACAAGGTCGAAAAAGAGTACCTGAGAGTAACAAGAAAACTCTTAGAAACAATACTATATAGTATAAATCTAATAAAAAAAAGAAAAAACACCTGGGCAGTATCGTGAATAAGGTACTCTGGACTATTCATAGGTTGAACTGAAGAAGAACTTAGGAACCTTGATCAAAGAGAAGGAATCTAATGCCAATGCACAATGCATTACACCCAAAAAATTATGTGAAAAGGAATGAAGGAAACAGGGTATTGATAAACATAGAAAACTGTGTAGAAGGCACCAAAAAACTTGGAAGAATACATAAGTCAGAAGACAGAAAGGTTGATCACCGAAGCAAGAGACACTGATCAATACAGAACAATACAGGATCGATACAGAACAATACACGATCGATATAGAACAATGCAGGATCGATACAGAACAATACAGGAAACGATAAAACCAGAAACAAGAAGAGAAGAAAAGAAAAGTGGGAAGAGAGAGCATGACACGAACTCTTCATAACAATGATAGAAGAAGAGAATCATGAAAACGCCTGGGAGCATGAACGAAGGAACAAAATCTCTACTGACAGTTGCACAATTAGAACTAACCACATTAAAGCTAAAATAGATAAAACATAAGAAAACAGTAAATGTAGACTCTGTGGGAAAAGAAACGAAACAATAACCCATATAATAAGTGACTGCAGCAAACTAGTCCAAATGGAATATAAGGAGGGGCATGACTGCATAGTGAAGGCAGTACACTGAGAGCTCTTCAGAGGACTACACCTCAAACATGCAGAGTACCAGAAAACGGAGATAATACAGGAAAACAACAACAAAAACAAAATCCTTTAGGACATGGAGATACAAGTAGACAAACTCATTCAAGCAAAAAGACAGGATGACATAATAATTAACAAAAAGGAAAGAAACTGGAAAATTGTAGATTTTGCCATCCCAACAATCCAGAGGGTGAAGATCAAAGAGGTAGAACAACAAAACAAATATGTGAGCTTGTCAGAGAACTGAAAGGAATTTGGAACATGAAGAAAATCAATCTAATATCTATAATTGTAGGAGCACTAGGAACAGTACCAAAGTATTTAAGAAAAAGACTAGAGGAACTAGAATCAAAGAGAAGACTGAGACGATGCAATGGATGGTAATGTTGAAAATAATTAAAATCTTAAAGAAAATCCTGCAAACAAGAAAACTCAGATGAGATGACAAAATGGACATATAGAAACTGTACAGTGATGCAAACAATAAAACTGGAACCGTGAAAAAGCTTCAATCAGAACTAGCTCTCATACTTATAAAGCTGTTTAAGCATTGTCTTAAGGAGAATTGCTTCCCAACACCCTGGAAAACCTCATCAGTATGTCCCGCATTTAAAAATTTGGATGATCAGTCATCTCCCTTTCAGTACACGACCAATCAGTCTTCTGTGCACCATGAGTAAGTTGCAGGAATCTGTATTAAATAGAGAAGTAATCAACCACCTCAGCAAAAATAACCTCCTTAGTGACATACAATATGGTTTCCGTTCTGCTAGATGTGCTGACAGTTATATCTCATAGGATTAGTGAATCTCTTAATGGCGGCTTCCTTTCTAGGGCAATTGCTCTTGACATAACAAAGGCCTTTGATAAGGTATGGTATAAAGGTCTACTCAACAAAATCTTCAGCTATGGTATAGCTGGGAATGTCTTTTTAATTATTAAATCATTTCTTTCTGATAGGTTCATAAAAGTAGTGGTTGATGAGCAGAAATCAGAAGCTCACAGTATTAATGTTGAGTCTCTCAGAGGTCCATCTTGGGCCCAACTCTTTTCTTGATCTACATCAATAATCTCCCAAATCACATCCTAAGATCATTCGTAAACATTTATGCTGACAGCACTACCATCTGTGGAAACACTTCAAAGGCCCTAAACGACCAAGTTCTTTCTGATTCTCTCTCCTCTGATCCTGATCACATATTGCAATGGGGAAAGAGGTGGCTGATTAATTTTAATGGATCTAAAACCAAGCTTATATCTTTACATCATCAACGTTCTGATCCCCGTCTGGCATCAATTGAAATGAATGGCTCTCATCTTAGGGAGGCTCCATGTTTTGACAAGCTTCTAGGTCTGACCTTACTCCTGATATGAAGTGGAGCATGTACATTAAATCTGTTGCCAAGGCTGCTGGAAAAATGGTGGGATCGTTCTACTGCTGCAGTAGATATCTCACTGCTGATGCAATTCTTAACCTATATAAGAGCCACATTACATCCAAGGATGGAGTACTGTTGACACATCTGGGTAGGAGCTGTTAGAAGCAGCTTATCCTACCTTTCCAGAGTTTAAAATAGACTGCCCTTTTCTCTTCTCTGCAACCTCTTTCCCACAGAAGAGACATTGTTAGCCTGTCTCTACTTTATCGTTATTTTCATGGCAAGTGCTCATCTGAACTTCAATCTACGGATCCCCCCCTCGCCTGACTTTCACGAAAACCACTTGTCTAGTTGAAACCACTATCAATAATTTCTCCCACTCTTTTTCTGTGCTTAAAACTAAACATAGATTCCATGAAATAGAGCGTCTTTCTTAGAACTGCACACCTGTGCAGCTCTCTTACGTTTTCCAACTGACTACGATATGGCCGTCTTCAAGTCTAACGTGAATAAGTTCTTGATGAGCCATCCCTTTAAGTAATCCAATTTACTAATTTTCCACTACTAACGATTATTACATTTTCCTATTGACTACTGTACACTCATTAACCCTTATCCTCAAGTGGCCTCTGGGACTTGATAAGTGGTGTCTCCTATGTAAAAAAAGTAGTAGTATTAATAATAATAATAATAATAATAATAATAATAGTCATCATCATCATCCTCATCATCATCATCATCATCATCATCATCATCATCATCATACAGGTGCAAATATGCAGAACTTGCCAGAGAACTGAAGAGAATATGGACCATGAAGAAAATCAATATAATACCAATTATTGTACGAGCACTAGGAACATGTGCATACAAACTGATAAGGTCCTTGAACATTCCAAACCTGGCATAATTTTTCTAAACAAAAACAAACTTGCTTAATCATTGCCATAGCCTGGCGTTTCAGTACCAGAGTTCAACAGAAAGAACATGAAAAAAATGAATAAATATTAAGATTTGAAATAAAAATTAGATTATGGACATATAAAGAAGTGAATACGCTTACCATTGTAAACACTTGGAACTACAGCAAAAAGCCACCATAAATGGCTTAATCGGATTGATATGACAATTATTTTCCAATTTTGCGAAAGGCTTGGCTGTTAGGAATAGTAAAAGTCTTAAGGTGCATGTTGAATTTCTAAAGTCCAAGAAATTGACCTGATGCTCAAGAAAAATATTCCAACTAAAAACGTCCAAAAGTTGAGACTACGATGAAGAAAAAATAATAATAATTAGTGTGGAGACTAATATACAGTGCCGGCAAAAAGAAAGTGAACACTAGAGTATTTCAATTAAAAGTCAAATATGAACAGGTAAAATTATAGACGAATAAAAGGCGAATTAAATGAGGTATAGTTTGTTTAAACAGTTACATTAAATTTAGCTTAAATTTGCATTTTTTGAAAAAATTACAAGTGCGGACTTTCTTTTTGCCGCCTGTGTATATGACTCGTGGGCACTAGCCGGGCATATAGAAACTACTAAAGAGGTAAAACACAAAGAAACACCACTTGAAAACTGGATAATTACATAATTGTAAGTTATCCCCCCACACTTTTTCCTTTCTTTTCTCTAGTGCCGCATCAAATAAAATAGATGGTCAAGGAGGATGGAAAGACCGAGGAGAGAACGCAGTAACAAGACCTCCACTGAATGAGTACGAGAAGGACTGAGATCTTGGGGAAGTGTATTGCTATCCATATTCCAATATGGACCAATAGTCACTACCAATGAGAAATCAATTGCAGATGACTGTTGTGATGATGCAAATTAATTTGCAAAGGTTGTCTAAAGAGGTGGAGAGCACTGGAAATCTACACTCGGACTCCAGGGAACACCACAGGCTATTTTCAAAGAGAATTTTTTGATGATGGCCTGTGAAAGCTCCTAGTGAGTAGTAGTAGTAGTAGTAGTAATAATAATAATAATAATAATAATAATAAAAATAATAATAATAATAATAATAATATGAATAAAAATAATAATAATATGAATAAAAATAATATGAATAATATGAATAAAAATAATAATAATTAGAAAATTGATTAAGGAATTGTGAAGGCTTGACTGGAAAATCAAACCCAAACCTTAGCCATGACAAAATAATTTAGAACAAACAAAAAGAGAGAAGGGAAAAAGAGAAAAGCTAGAAGCGTTCTTTTCAATTTGCAGAAATAACAAGTACAAATGTCAGGACTAATAACAAGGCGATTGGGGAAGTTTTCTCCAGAGGAGAATTTCGTTGCTAGAATCTGATTCCCGATCAGGGATAATTTGGAAAATAGAATTAAGAGATAGGCCATAGCAATTTTGGTTCGTAATGGTGATGGTGAAACTGGGAGACATGCGAGGATTATTGTTGATGGAAATAACATTAAGTTGATAATCAAATAATCAGGGTGACGTCCATTTTTAAGTGATCAGATATTATTTTTAAACACACACACACACAAAGAGATAAATGAATAACCCGTTGAAAAAAATTTATAAAAGAAAATTTGATTGTTGGATTTCGGGGGTAGGGAGGAGACCTTTTCGTACACCAGTTTTAAAGACAAGAATTATAATTATAGACAGTTCAAGGAAGCCTATCAGTGAAGAGTTGAGTAAAATATATAAAAAGATAAGGGAAGGAGAACAAGGGAGTTTTAGGATTCACCAGTGTCGAGTGTGAAGTACAAATTAAAGTAATATTTTTTATATAATCCCCACTTGAATCCAATTGAAATGAATGGTCCTTATCTTGATAAAGCGTCCTGCTTTGACAAAATGCTAGAATTGACCTTTACTCCTTATCAGAAAAGGAAGGCTTACATCAAATCCATTGCCAAGGTCGCTGGAAAAATGTTTGCATCATTCTTCTGCTCCCAAAGGTATCTCACTTCCGACTCAGCCAAATATGTCCTAAAATAGAGTACTGCTGCAACATTTGGGGAGGAGTTGCTAAAAGCATGCTTTCCTGCTTTGACATAGTACAAAATTGACTTCAAAATCTAGTGAGTGATGTCCGTTTCTTCTCCTTGAAACCTCTTTTTCACAGAATAAACGTTGCAAGTCTCTCTCTGCTCTATCGTTATTTTCATGGCAGGTGCTCGACTGAGCTGCAATCTATGCTCCCACCTCTCCATAACTCGACTGAGCTGCAATCTATGCTCCCACCTCTCCATAAAACATTCGCAACAAACACTTATCTAGCTACAACCATAGCCAACAATTTCCCTTATTGTTTATCTGTATCTTAAACTAAATGAAAATTCCATAAGCAAAACTCCTTACCTAGTGCTGCCCGTCTGTGGAACAATACAAGGGGACTATTTCCCAGCTGACTATAATATAGTCGTTTTCAAATGTAATGTAAACAAATTCTTGTTGAGCCATCCTCGTAAATAATCAATTTCTATCCAATTTTCACCATTACTGTTTATCACGGTGTTCAGTCATAAACTTATCCTTGAGAGACCTCTGGGCCTTAATAAGTAGTGACTCCTTTCTAATATAAAAGAAAAACAAAACGGTCACTAATGATTCAGGTGTAATGCATTTTCAAGATTAAACAAAGTAAATTGCAATTTTATTTCAAAACAAAAGATAAAAGTTAAGAATAACAACCCTATATTATAATTGAACAAAATGGCTAATAAACACACACCAAATTCGAACATTTAAATGTGATAATAATTATTTCAGAATTACTTTATTTCATTTTCGTATGATTGGTGACATTTATTGGACGTGTTTCTACTAGTACTTTGTTTTATTTTCGATTTTTGAATGATTATCGAGCTTCTTACAATAACTAACGGAACAAAAAAAAAGGAATGAAAAACAAATATGCAACAAATAAATGTTACCGAAGTCAAGATAATTTCTTCTGTAGTAGAATCACAAAGCAATTCTGAAAAGAAAATTACTTAAATAAATTACCCTTTTTATTTTTATGATTGGTCTTGATATGCTTTTTATGCTAAAAGCAAATAAGTTTTCACAGGAACATGTTAACTCAAAGTATTTTTAGCCAACGAAAATCGTTTCAAACCTATAAAGTAAAACGTTTATATCTAATTGATAAGTCAAAATGAACTTTAAAACCCACTGACCAAATAAAATTTTCACCAGATTTCACAAGCCAGTGGCATCAAACAGAATCCCACGAACGTATATTCCCTACAACCCATACTGTGCCTTTGGTGAAATAGGCAAAGCAAAAAACCTTAATGACTCACATGAATTTAGGAAAACTCGTCCCGGGAAAACTCGTCTCGGGAAAACTCGTCTCCGGAAAACTCGTCTCCGGAAAACTCGTCTCCGGAAAACTCGTCCCCTTTCGCTAGGTAGGAAAACTGGTCCCTTATTGAATAAATATCGATTGAAAACACATTTTATGATCGTTCTTGAAGGAGATATTGCTTTTTAAAATAGACTATAGCCCCCTCCCATAATATTTTTTTTTAAATATTTTTATTTGTTTAATGATTTTTTTTTTTTTTTTTTTAAATAAAATCGATTGCCCGTTTTCTACCTAACTGGCTAAGTTCTTAGTGGTTTCACTTATTTTAAAGCGTTTAATATGTTCATACAAAGTTAATTACAATTTTTTTGTTTCTTATTTTAACGATGTTTTTTGGAGTCATAAAAACAATAATAAAAAACAAAACCAAAAAATTAAAAACTGGGAGCGTTACTTTTTTGTTTTGGTTTTTTAATTATGATAGTTTTTTGTTGTTATGTTTTTGTTTTCTCTCATACCAAATGCACTCATGCGTTATTTAAAATTATAATTTTACCCATTATCAACATTTATTGTCGTCCTGTCAAATTTTGCTAAAATTAACTAATAAATTAAAAGCGAAATATTTTTTTGGCGCGATAGATGCCATGTGCTTACAATCTCTCGTTAACTAATTTTTAATTTTTTAAATTTTTACTTCAAAATTCTAAAATCAATCATTCAGAGAAAAAGTAATCACTAGATAAATTTATTAATCAATTTTATTGAAAACTCCGCTATCGTTTATCAAGAATCTTTTTAATTTCATTTTTTGTTGGTTGTTTTTCGGAGGGAGATATAGTTTTAACCCCCCCCCCCCTCTCTAAATTATATTTTAAAAAATATTAAAATTTGGGTTTGTATTACTGTACACATAGATTCGAAAAAGTAGTTAAAAAACACCTTTTCCCGAACTTACCGTGTTAAATAGAGAGAGTCGGCCGCCATTTTGAATTTTCCAATACATCGGTAAACACTGTATGCTTTTTGAGCTGAATAAACATGTTAAATAAAATAAAAACACGAAAATTATATCCAGTTTGGTAGAAAAGTAATTTATCTTGCCTTTGATAACATTTATTTGTTATATATTTGTTTTTTTGACAACTTTTTCGAATCTATGTGTACAGTAATACAAACCCGAACGAGAAATAATGTCCGGTAAATCACATCTTAGGGGTCTTGATAATCGCTAAAAAATAGAAAATTAAAGAAATTACTGAGGGAGATTTAGTTTTAAATAGAAAATAATAAATTTTAATATTTTTTAAAATATAATTTAGAGAGAGGGAGAGAGAGTGGGGGGGGTTAAAACTATATCTCCCTCCGAAAAACAACCAACAAAAAATGAAATTAAAAAGATTCTTGATAAACGATAGCGGAGTTTTCAATAAAATTGATTAATAAATTTATCTAGTGATTACTTTTTCTCTGAATGATTGATTTTAGAATTTTGAAGTAAAAATTTAAAAAATTAAAAATAAGTTAACGAGAGATTGTTAACACATGGCATCTATCGCGCCAAAAAAATATTTCGCTTTTAATTTATTAGTTAATTTTTGCAAAATTTGACAGGACGACAATAAATGTTGATAATGGATAAAAAGATAATTTTAAATAACGCATGAGTGCATTTGGTATGAGAGAAAACAAAAACATAACAACAAAAAACTATCATAATTAAAAACCAAAACAAAAAAGTAACGAAAAATCGAATCGCTCCCTGTTTTTTAATTTTTTGGTTTTGTTTTTAATTATTGTTTTTATGACTCGAAAAAAACATCGTTAAAATAAGAACAAAAAAAATTTGTAATCAACTTTGTATGAACATAATAAACGCTTTAATATAAGTGAAACCACTAAGAACTTAGCCAGTTAGGTAGAAAACGGACACTTAGAAAATCGATTTTATTAAAAAAAAAAAAAAAAAGAAAACATTAAACAAGTAAAAATATTTTTAAAAAATATTAGGGGGGGCTATAGTCTATTTTAAAAAAAATTATCTCCTTCAAGAATGATCATAAAATGTGTTTTCAATCGGTATTTATTCAATAAGGGACCAGTTTTCCTACCTAGCGAAAGGGGACCAGTTTTCCGGAGACGAGTTTTCCGGAGACGAGTTTTCCCGAGACGAGTTTTCCCGAGACGAGTTTTCCCGGGACGAGTTTTCCGGGCACCGACTCACATACAAGACTTTTTCATCTCGCACACACATACACTAAAAATGGTCAGACAAACTGAAGTGAATTGCTACTCACAGTTATACAAACAATAAGAACAAGGTAAACCACGCACACGCATACACAATTTCATGCTAAGAAATACTTACGTACGCATATTAATTGCATGCATATACTATTCACACTATGAACATTTTACCTTGTGACTACTAACTTCACTTTCTTTACCTAAACACAAATTTGTATAAATAAACATTTACGAATTGAAAATAACTTTTATCTATCTATCTATCTATCTATCTATCTATCTATATATATATATATATATATATATATATATATATATATATAGGGTGTCCACAAAGTCTGACTACATTATGTAGCCAGACTTTGTGTAAGCATCCTCTAGATTATGTAGCCAGACTTTGTGGGCACCTTGTATATATATATATATATATATATATATATATATATACACACACGTGTGTGTGTGTGTGTGTGTGTGTGTGTGTGTGTGTGTGTGTGCAGGGTGCCCACAAAGTCTGGCTACATAATCTATAGGATGCTTCCACAAAGGCTGGCGACATAATGTAGCCAGACTGTGTGGACACCCTGTATAAACTTTGTGAACCGTCCGACCACTCTTGCTTGCATCTTTTATCAAAAACATTGTTGTCATGGAAACCAGCTTGTCTTCAATAAAATTCATACTCCTTTCAACCATATTGAGTACAAATAAACTTCAGTCTTTGCTTAATTTGTAGACATAGTTTCAATCATGGAACTATATATTGTTATGTTTTGGTTTCGGTTTCGATTCTAGCTGATGGCACTCAAATCAATTTTTTTTCTTTTGGAATCATGACTACATTGTGTACAATATGAAATATAATAATAAATACAATATTTGTGTAAATCAAAATATAAAGTATAAGCATATGCTAGCATCATTATAAAATTGTTGATATAAAAATGTTTTGTCATAAAATTTTGGGTTTTTTTCAATTTTCATTTACAAAACTTTGTTTACGTCTTTAGTTTGCACTTGCTTACTAGTGACCCTTCTATTCTTACAAGGTTGTATTTATTTGCATTTTATTAAGTATGCATATCTGTATGTATAGCTTCCAATTCCTTTGCTAAAGCATAACATTCATACACAAATTATATTAATTGTTGGTGTGGTTCGCCACCGTTGTCTAAAATAGCCTTAACAAAGTCAGTGACAATTCCACGTCTCTTCTACCTACCAGGATAACTGTGTGTGTGTGTGTGTGTGTGTGTGTGTGTGTGTGTGTGTGTGTGTGTGTGTGTGTGTTTTAACTTGCTTTAAAACTTACTAAAAATCAAAGCCTGCTCATAAGCCTTGCACAAGAACGCTTGATAATTGCACAAAAATTGGAAATTAAACAAAATACTGGTATAGCATTACATTTTCTCGCGATTTTTTAAATGGAAATTACTCTTAAGACAAGGCATGAAGCCACTTGATGTACGGAGCTAACAAGAACAGAAGCTGATTATTGCAAAGACAGGAAATGACTATTGACCTTAGTCTTGAAAAGATCAAGGCTGTAGGTAGAAAGAAAACAGTGAGTGGGAACAGTTTTACAACCTTGCTGTCCTTGGAAAGAAATTACTGGAATGGGAAGCTGTATTACAATGAGGTATTAAAACAATGAATTGATGAAAACCTCTCATTCAACGAGTTAAACGAGCTGGAACAAAGGAAGCAGGGAATAGATCAGACAATTCTGAGGCACTCATGCTATAATAGTATTTGTGGAAAAGACTGAGACTAGCAACATCACGTCTGTAGAGAGAGGTTGTAGTAAAGAAAAAAGTCTAAGACCAATCAAATTACAGATACACTTCTGCTATTTATCAAGAACCTTCAAATGTGACAACATTACTCCATACACGATCTGATAGTAGATTTGTAGAGATAGAGAATAGTTTCTGGTGTAAAATAGTGTTTAGAGCAATCAAAATTCCACCCCTACACAGTAGAGATCCTCAGATGCCAGAAAGCCTTCTACTCTAATAGTTTCTTCCCCAGAACTGCTGGACTTTTGAAATCCCTTCCAGGTTTCTGCTTCCCCGACAATGCTGACATACAGTTCAAATGTAATGTAAACAGACATCTTGCTGCTCAAGTTCTATCCTTGCAATTATGTCCCAGATAGAAACCCCTTACATCAAAGTGGCACCCATGTTTGGGGTGAAAATCTAGGGTTATAATCAGGATTCGGTTCTGGGGTTCGGGAAGGAGTGAGTCACTCTCTCGACAACAGCACGTTTCTGCCCTCTTCTTTTCCAATCGACCACACCTGGCCTCTCGCCACCAATGTCACACCGCACAATCTAAACGTCAACAATACAAATTCTTTTCAAGAGAAGATGTTCACGACTCTTTTCTCTCTCCGCCCCCAGGGAATTTTTCTCAGCTTTTATATCCTCCTATCTAGAAAAAAAAGGGAGAGACAGGAAAAAAAAAATAGCTTCTCCCATCATGCTCTGCCTTCCCAAGATGCCCTTCACGTATACAAATGCGCTGGCCATCCTTTCCTTCTTCTTTCCCAAAGAACGGTGCAGATATGCCCAGTACGTTTCTTTTTATTTTTTTTCTTCTTCTTTTCTAACCATATACTCCACAGAAAATGCAATAAAAAAAGAAACAGAAAGATCAATGGATTTAATATTTAAACTTCGAGAAAAATTTGGATTTGTTTTTACCAGTATTTTGTGCAGATAGTACAATCTGTAGCAATTGCAGATATCCATAGAAGCAACTTGTGGTTTACGATTTTGCATCTGTTTTGTTTATAAGCTCGGCACTTATGATACAAGTATTCAAATTCCCTTCTGGCTTATCCAATCAGAGGCTATCTCTTAGGCGAACTGGGCATGTGTTGATAAAAAAAAAAATTAACACACTGCCTATTTCTTTTCCGGCCAGGAGGCCAAAGTGAGTTGCTGACCTCTTTCATGTCATTTCTTCTCATTCTGCTCACAAGCGGACTTACTATAACACACACACAGACACACACAGACACACACAGTCACATACATACAAACATGCATATGCACATATACGCATGCACATACATGCATACACATATCTACAGGGCCTTAATTTCAACACCAGTGTATGATACACATTCTTCATGAATTAACACTTTTCGTTTTCTTGCAAACAGAACATTCATCCTTTTTCAGAAATGAACACCTTTCTGTTCCTTACTGACAGAACATTCATTTAACAACATGTGGAATTCTTAACGTTTTTGTCTATATCCATATTTATATGGACTTATTCAACTTTTCACAGTCGGTCTCGGTCGGTCGGTCGGTCGGTCGGTCTGTCCGTAACACTTTTGTGTTTGGCCTTTTTGGTTGAGATTAAATAGAGCTGTTCTTAGCTTTTTAAGCTTTTCTTGGCCTTTTGGCCAAGAGCAAAGTGTCTTATCTGTTCCGGCAGATACTGCAAGCAAAGACCATATGTGGGGGCAGCCCCACATATAAGACCTTGATCAATGTAGGGGTAACCCTTCATACCAATTGTCACTATCCAGCTCCCCTACTCCCCGGGGAGTTGGTCCCCATTTCCCCTTCACTCCTCACATTAAAAATCGGCCTTGTGCCTAATTTGCTCGGTGGGGGAGCAAATAAATACCGCTTTTCTTGGCCTTTTGGCCAAGATCAAAGTGTAGTATCTGTTCTTACTACATGCTGTACTTGTGATATAAAGTGGGGGATCACTTTTGTGTATCAATTTAACGTAAAATGATCACCCACCTTACAAGCAGTCAGTCTCAAAGCCATTCAAGTCATTCTCCAGATTATTCAAGTTGTTTTTGAAGGGTTCCAGTTATTTTTTAAGCATTCAAGTCATTCTTAAGGTCATTCAATTCATCCTTAAGTTCATTAAAATCATTCTAAGTCATTTACTTTTTATTTATTTAAGTCATTTCAGCCCATTTTTCGGTCATTTTAGTTTATCTTTAAGAATTTCATGTCAATCCTACATTCACGCATTCATTCATTACACGAGAGCACGTGACTAATGGCTATCGGCCTTGTTTCTTTGACACTCCTCTTTCCTTAACATGCTAACAAAGATGATCAATAAATTTGTTTCAAATGTTAGAATGAAACATTGTCTTCCTATTCTACAGCCTTACAAGCTGCCAGTTTTTCGTTAGTGGGCACTGGGCTTGTTTTAAACAAAACACGCTTTAAAATAATTTCAAACACCTATAAACACATCCATGTAGTTATGTAGTACAATGAGGAGGCTCTCTTTTTGGGAAGCTGGGACTCTGAACAAGACGGGCCGCATGCCAGTGATGCTCATAGCAGTTTTGAACCGGCTACAATCAATATGCTCCCTTTAATTGTTGAAATAAAAATAATTACATTTTTTATATAAAAATGTCTTGTCGGTTATTTTGTACTTGCGGTGAATTCTAGCCCAACGATTCCTGTTATCAAGATTTGCAATAAAAATCTGTCTGTAATGACAACTAAAAAAAACAGAGACGAGACTTACTAACAGATGTCAAGTCAACACTAATGATTCATCTTTGATGTTTCTATTATCCAGTTGTTTATCGTTTGCTCGTTTCTAACACCCGGGGAGCTATTTCCCATTCCTGGGACATTTCAAGAAACGTCCACATATAACTCTCCCAAGTAAACGATTAGATCCCAATTAGACGAGTAACTTACCTTGCCTTTGGTAACATTTATTTGTTGTAAGTTTGTATTTTTGTTCCTTTTGTTTTGTTAGTCACAATCACAATAACAAATACGCACGTGTTTTATATTATTTTTCCGCAACAAAATCAAATTATCGGGGAATAGTAAGTTGTTTACTGTAAACTAGGAGATAAACATTTTAGGGCGCCATCTGCAAATAGCAGACGACTGGCATCACAGTCGGCAGCCATTTTGAATTAAATTATTTTCCCGAAGCAAATAATGATTGTCAAACTTTGTTCACAAAAACAAGATTTTTTTTAGATTTCAATAATTGATTTTAACAAAGATCAAGGACAAATAAACAATGAGAAACAAAGAAACAAAGAAAATCGTAAATCTATAAGTGATGCTCACTATTTAAGAATCAAAAACATTTGTCAAGGTTTTGTAGGAAAATGCAAAAATGTATTCACCATATTTAAACATTTAATAAAGTCTTAAACAAATATATTTGCTATTGTCAAAGTTTTGTTCATGGATCATGCTTATATACAGGGTGGAACGATAAAAGTGTCACCCTAAAGAAAACAACACTACAGCTTTATTTTAAGACTTTTATAGAAAAAATCAATTCAGATAACTTGATTATGTAGCAGAGCTGGCATCTATTCAATGTAGCCGACATCAGCCTTAATCATCACCTCAATACGGGTCCAAAACTGGGAACATGCCTTTTCAACAAGTGCCGGGAGGAGCTCGGCGATCAGGCTGACTTTTTTGTTGTGATAGGTCATGTTGGTGATGTTCTCGACGTATGACCAAACGAAGTAGTTTGAAGGGTTCAGGTAAGAGAAGGAGGAAGAGCAGTAAGAAAAGGATTCAAAGTCATAGCACTCCTTCTGAAGCCAAGCCTGGGAATCTTTGGACTTGTGGATTGGCGTTGAGTCCTGCTGCCAAACCCAAGGTCTGTCAGCGGTCACCTGATTGAACGAGGGAGTCACTACACTCTTCAACACATCCAGATATTGAATTTCAAGCCGACTTTGAAGATGTGAGGTGGCATGATGTTGCCCGTACTTGAAACGACACCAAAAAGCATAACTGTGGCCGGAAACTTTGCTGACATCACCTTGAGCACGTCTCTCTTATTCGTGGTAATCCAACATTGCATTTTGAAGATGCTGGCAATGGTCCTGTTGTGATAACTTGGATTGGTAGAGAGCATGAGTTGTACAGCGGCGCATCTCCACTCTCGCTCGTTGAACATTGTCACTTTCAGACATGATAGAAGGCTTCTATCGCTCTTGGGATTTGTACACAACTGGCCAACTAATAGATGGTTTGCAACAATAAAAGAAAATCGACTTTTATCAAACAGAAATGGAATCGTGTCGTCTTTTCTAGGGGAACAGTTTTATTGTTCTACCCTGTATGTTATGCCCCAAAATGATTTTGACCTTCCTATGTTGCATAGAAAAACAATAGGGTGCTTCTGCATTGTTATGTAAAGATAAAATATTTTTGTCTTAAAATTAAAAGAGTGATATGAAAAGAGGAGATAATTCAAACTTTTTAAGGGATTGAAAAGGGGAGATAAATACAAAATCAAATAAAACGTTAATTAAAATTCAATTAGAATTAGAAAGATTTAGTGAAATAACCTAAGCATCAAATAATTTATAAACCATGCTCACCATCGATACAATCTTCTGCCTGTATAAGAGTTAAGTATGGAATACTGTTGACACATCTGAGCAGGAGCTGCTTGGGACGCCCCATACTCCCTTGATAAAGTTCAAAATCAGTTTGGAAGTCTGGTAGGTGATTCTCTTTATTTTTCCCTGCAGCTTCTTCCCTACAGAATAGACATTGTTAGCTTATCTCTGCTTTATCATTTTCATAACAAGTGCTTGACTGAGCTCTAATCTATGGTCCCTCCTTGCATAACTTTTACAAAAAGCACTCAACTAGCTAAAACCAATACTAATAATTTCTCCCTGTCTTTCTATCTGTGCTTAAATCTAAACACAAATTCCATGAACAAAGCTTCTTTTTCAGAACTGCCCGCCTGTGGAACTGTGTTCCACTGGTTTGCTTCTTAGGTGACTAAAACACGGCTGTCTTCAAGGCTAATGTAAACAAGTTTTTGTTGAGCCGTCCTCTCATATAATCAAATTATTTCCAATTTTGCCACTAATGATTAGTACGTTGTTCTTCTGATAATCACTGTAAACTCATTAACTCTTATTGTTTACTGGCTTTTGGGCCTTGATAAGTGGTGACTTCCCCTGTAAAAAAAAAAACAATATATAAAATAAAATAGGTAATCGATATAAAGTAAAGTTTTGCAGTGTCGCTCCTGGCTCTAGTCTATTTTGGTGATCGTATGTGTTTAGAAAATATCAAGAATGGTGCAAACAATTCATATGCATGTACTTGCAAGAGATAGATAAAAGCATGACTGATATGAATGAATTACCAATTAGCAAGAATTGACTAAACAACAGGATTTTTACATCAAGAATTTTACAAAGATGTAAAATATACTTTGAAACGGCACATTTTGTTGAGAAGTTTTAAAGTTCTTGAATAAGAAGTAGACAAAAGTGTCAGAAAGTTCATTTCAAAGTTCCATTGTCGATAGGTGTGTGTATGTGAGTTCACCTTCTGCATGGTTATATTCACTGTAAATAGAACAGCAGGCTTAAAAGAATTTCAGCATGATGCCTTCCAGTCTTCTAGGATGCGTGTTATTCATGTCAAAATTGGAAACTGGCACGCCATATCGTGGAAGTCCCCAAAAGAACTCTGAATTTCTGTTTACAAAACTACTGTTGAATTTCATACAGGATTGTTAGTTTTCAAGTTCGAAACTTTTTATTGGTTGTAAAATATGTTCAATTCACACATTTTAATGGCAATCAGCTTTTTGAGCGATGAAAGGAACACATCTCAACCAAAGTAGAAAAAGAAAAAGGTAGCAATTAAAACCATTTGCTTTTAGTATTCATCCTCTTCGTATATCAAAGTAAAAATCCGACAATAAAAGAAGTAAAAACTATTAGAATTTATATTTCCACTCTTTCCTCATTGATGAGTCATTACCTTGTCCCTTTAGGTTGGTAGGATTTCCAGTCCCTGCTGATTTAGGGGTCACGTGAGGTAGTTTATAAAAAGAATTGCTTGAGTATGCCCTGCTTCTTTTTAGCCCTTTTTTTTATATCCAGCAGCAGGATGCGGCTGAAGCTCAGTGACATATGCCCAAGACAGCAATCACAGAAACCCAGTCCCCTTCCTACCGTCACCAACCGGAACTGAAGATGATAATCATGCATCTTTTGACACAGATTTTCACGACATTTGTGTGAGCTCTACAGACAGCTGATGAGAACCGCCGGTAAAAGTAGAGCACAGGTCGTGGACAACCGGCAGCTGACAAGAATTGCCAGCAAAAAAAAAATAGTTGATTTATTTTGTTTAATTTATTTATTTAGTCTTTAATGTATTTAAGTAATTTTGGGGAGTGATGAAGGGGTGGGAGGTATTTTTACTTTTTTAATTTTTCAAATCATTTGGCTAAGCATATGGAGAGTAGATAATACAGTGGATGTGTTATCGGCAGCTCCAGTAACTCTCGCTTCCCCTATTTTGTCATCCAGTCCTCATTCAATCAGTGATTTTTCTGACAAAGGGTGAAGAAAAAGCTGCTTAAAGGTCGGTAGTACTTGGTGACCAGTAGTCTGAGATGTCGGAAATTTTTCTGTCTCTGTCTGTCCTTGTGGCCATGTCACTAGTAAGGGTGCTGGAGGTAAACGTTTTGTCTGGGCTGACGTTATCCGCCTGATAGTCAGAGACCCGAACCTTGGATTAACCACTAAGGAGACTGTCCTATCAGCAGGCACAAAGTACTGGGTCTGCTGTATTGCCATTTGGTGAGTGGATCTGGACCATGCAGTATTCTCTGGTGGGGCCTCTCGATGTCATACTAGTGGGTAATTGTTACGGCTTTACCTTTTCGTATGCTACAAAAAAAAAAAAAATGTGCCTGTCTTTTTCTCTCTTACTTTCCCTCTCTGTACTGCTCTAACCAAGTATGCCGACCTATTCCCCAAATCCCAAAACCTCAACATGAAATATCTCCAGAATAAAAACTCGATTAAACCTAGAACCCCATCCTCCAATGTAGACCCCTACTACCATGTGTCCTTCTCCAACATCAGGGGTCAATGTTCCAACCTTCCAGACGTTGAAACCCAATTATAGTAGCTGAAACCGGACATATTCTTACCAAGTGAAACTGGCATAAGGCCGACCACTTCCCTAGATGAGTTCATAATTAAAGGATACTCTAACTTAACATCTAAATCTGACCCCCAAGATCGTCATGAGCATGGAATATGTGCCTACATCAAAGATGGCTTTCTGCGTGGTAGGGATATCTCCAGAGAAGACCCTAATTTACCTTATATGTGCTTCTGGATTGCGCTTGCTTACACCACTGCATTTATATTTGCCCTCTATCGCCTCCAAAACAGCAGAGTTACTATCTTTAAGAGAAAATTGACCACATCCTGTTTGCTCATCCTTCGGCTAACATTCACATTTGTGGTGACTTCAATGTCCACAATGTGGAATGTCTGACCCACTCAAACAAAACAGATGATGAGGGGAGGTTCTGTCATGATTTCTCCATTACCTATGACCTCACCCAGATTGTTTATGAACCCACCCATGTGCCTGATACACCCGGTCAGTATGCAAGCCTCTTAGACTTTTTTCTCTCAACTTCCCCTGAGCTATGTTCATGTTCCGTTCATTCTCCTCTAGGATCCTCCTACCACTCCGTCGTATCAGTTAAGATAAAAACGAAATGTAAGAAGCCCCCAGACGTACCCCTCTATAGTACTGTATATCGATACTCTATGGCTGACTGGGATAGCTTCCGTATATTCATATCTGATTTACCTCTGCACTCTATGTTTAAAAAGGAAGTGTCCTCTATAGTATCAGACCTGATCGAATGGTTAATTGTAGGCATAGACCAATTCATACCATCTAAAAGATTTCAACAAAAACCTAACAGCAAGCCATGTTTCTCCCCAGAATGTGCTGCTGCTATCGCGCACAGAAATCACTTTTTCCATAGCAACTAACGTAATAGATGCACTGAAACTAAAGCTGCTTTCAGAACTGCCAGCAACCACTGTAAAAGAGTAATAAAAAATGCAAGAGAGCTATATGCCCAGTCTGTTAAATCCAAGGTAGCTGATCAGCGGCTTGGTTCCCACCAGTTTTGGCAAATAACAAATAGGATCCTGAACAGAAGTGTGCGTTCTATTCCAACCATTATCAATGGACCAGAGGTCATCTCGTCAGCGTCAGACAAGGCCAAACTATTTGCAAAGAACTTTGCAGCTAATTCTACCCTATGCGACGAAGGCCATCAACTCCCCATATTTCCTCCTATAACACAGAACAAGCTAGGTAACATACAAATATCTGTGCATGAGGTCGCCAAGCTAATCAAGAACCTAGATTCCAGTAAAGCAACTGGCCCTGATGGCATCCCAATTATAGTGTTAAAAAAGCTTCAACCAGAACTTGCTCCCATACTTACGAAACTATTTAAGCGCTGCCTTAAAGAGAAGTGGTTTCCAACTCCCTGGAAGATCTCATCAGTTCGCCCTGTATTTAAGAATTCAGGTGATAAGTCATCTCCCTCTCAGTACAGACCAATAAGTCTCCTGAGTGTTATGAGTAAGTTGCTGGAATCCATATTACATAGAGAAATAGTCAACCACCTCAGCAGGAATAACCTTCTTAGTGACACACAATATGGTTTCCGCTCTGCAAGATCTACCACAGATGTGCTGACGGTTATATCTCACAGGATTAGTGAATCTCTTGACAAAGGCTTCCTTTCTAGGACAATTTCTCTTGACATATCAAAGGCCTTCGACAAGGTATGGCATAAGGGTCTACTTCACAAGATTTCCAGCTACGGTATAACTGGAAATGTTTTCTCAATCATTAAATCATTTCTCTCCGATAGGCTCATAAGAGTAGTGGTAGATGGACAAAAATCGGAGGCCTGCAATATAAATGCTGGAGTCCCTTGGGGGTCAATCCTGGGCCCAACTCTCTTCCTGATCTACATCAATGACCTCCCTAAACACATACTTAAATCATACGTTGATATCTATGCTGATGACACGACCATCTACGGCAACACATCAAAGGCTGTAAATGACAAAGTTCTCTCTGATTCTCTCTGCTCTGATCTCGAGCGCGTGGTTCAGTGGGGGAAGATGTGGCTGGTTACCCTTAATGCATCCAAAACCAAACTCCTATCCTTACATCATCAACGCTCTGATCCCCATCTGGCATCAATTGTGATAGATGGCTCTCGTCTGGGTGAGGCCCCGTGTTTTGACAAGCTTCTGGGTTTGACCTTTACTCTTGATCTGAAATGAAACACGTACATCAAGTCTGTTGTCAAGGTCGCTGGAAAGATGGTGGGATCCTTCTACTGCTCCAGAAGATATCTCACTACTGACGCAATTCTCTATCTATATAAAAGCCAAGTACGCCCAAGGATGGAATACTGTTGCCATATCTGGGCAGGAGCTGCTAAAAACAGCCTATCCTGCCTTGACAGAGTACAAAATAGACTTTGTGGTTTAGATGGGGATGCCCTTTTCTCTACCCTGAAACCTCTCTCCCACAGAAGAGACGTTGTGAGCCTATCCTTGTTTTATCGTTATTTCCATGGCAGGTGCTCGTCTGAACTCCAATCTCTGGTCCCCCCTCGCCAGTCTTTCACAAAAACACCCGTCTAGCCAAATCCACTGTGAAAAATTTCCCCCACTCTATATCTGTGCCTAAATCAAAACGCGGATTCCATGAACAAAGCTTCTTTCTTAGAACTGCACGCCTGTGGAACTCTGTTCCATCTGCCTGCTTCCCACCGGACTACAACTTGGATGTCTTCAAGTCCAACGTCAACAAATTCCTAATGAACCGCCCCCTTAAGTAAACACTTCATCAAATCTCCACACTAACGTAATGTACTTGCAATAACCCTTATCCCTGAGTGGCTTCCGGGCCTTGATAAGTGATGATCACTGTGTAAAAAAAAAAATTTGATAAGCCAATGAAGATTGAAATTTAGAAATGGAAGCAGACGACTTTCTGAATAAATTGGAGAAATTGATCCAGACGCCTGAAAAAAGATTAAGTTATTGCCAAGAGAGGAATCTAATAGCCTCGAAGTAATATCCCGTTCTCTTATAGATTCTTACATATATTCGAAGAATTCAACATAAACAACGATTTTGTGTACGCTCGTTTCTGAGACAGTATTGATCAACAGCACAAAGAATTGATACTAAGTAAAAGTTAAAATGCGCAATCAAAACAGTTACATCAAGGCAAATAGAAACTTTTATAAAGCTAACATATCAAACATACATTAGGATACAAATAAAGATTGTTCATATTCATTGCAATATGAATTATTGATTTTTTTGTTGTGAAAAGTGCAAAAACAAAATGAGAACCAATATTTCAAGAAATAGATCAGTGAAAAATTCATTGAGTAAATTGAAGATGTTTTTACTTATAGAACAAATTTAAGAAGAAATCATCACAATTTATTTAATTTGATTCAGACGTCTGAAGAAACATTAAGTTATTGCCAAGAGAGGAATCTAATAGTCATAATATCCTGTTTTCTTACAGATTCTTTCCCCATGAGCAAAAAACAAAAATTGTAAATACATTTCAGCTTGTCTTGGAAAAAAAAATTGTCAACTGTATTTAGAAAACAAAAAAAAATTGATTGCAAATTTTCTTGAAGAAAAAATATATAAAAATTAAAATTATTAAACATAAAAAAATTAAATGTAGAAAATTAAAAATTTGTGAAACGTAAAAAAAAAAAAAACACATGCTGGTCTAGCCCCCGCCCTCTCCAGCTGCCCCTAGATTTTTACGTATATAATGGTAGGAACTTGTTAAAATCGTAGGGTTTACGAGTTTAAATAATGTGAACGAAGCCAATTCAAGGTTAGTTCTGTCCAGCAACAAACAAGGAAGAATTCCAACTTCTAATAAGGTTAAAATGTTTTTATTATTATTATTATTCATATCTGATACGTAATCCCTTGTGCATCACATTACAAATCCACGCATTAATATGGGAGGGGAGACTATTTTCAAATATTGTCCTAAATTGGAAATGGAGCAATGGACTTATATTAAGTAAATATTAATAAGTCCCTCGCAGCTATTTTTTTTTTTTCATAATGGACAGTAGATAATGCACTGTGGATGGGTTATCGGCAGCTCCAGTAACTCTCACTTCTCCTTATTTGTCCCTCAGTCCTCATTTCCAATGAATGACAAAGGGTGAAGAAACAGCTGCTTTCCAGGGCAGCAATACTTCATGAACGGTAGCGTGAGATGTCAGAAATCTTCTGTTTCTATGTATGTCCTTGTGGCCATGTCACTAGTAGGGGGGCTGGCGGTAAACGTTTCATCTGGACTGACGTTACCCACCTGATAGTCAGGGACCCGAACCTTGGATTAACCACTAAGGAGGCTGTCCTATCAGTAGGTGCAAAGTACTGGGGCTGCTATATTGTGATTTGGTGAATGGATTCTGGACCATGCAGTAGTGTCTGGTGCAGCTTCTCGATGCCATACTAGTGGGTAATTGTTACGGCTTTATCTTATCATGTGCTACAAAAAAAATAAATAAATAAAAATTTCCTGTCTTTTTCTCTCCTACTTTCGCTCTCTGTCCTGCTCTATCCAAGTCTGTTGAATTGTTCCACAAATCCCAAAACCTCAACATGAAATATCTCCAGAATAAAAACACGAATCAACCTAGAACCCCCACCTCCAATGTAGACCCCTACTACCATGTGTCCTTCTCCAACATCAGGGGTCAATGTTCCAACCTTCCAGAGGTTGAAACCCAATTATAGTAGCTGAAACCGGACATATTCTTCCTAAGTGAAACTGGCATAAGGCCGACCACTTCCCTAGATGAGTTCATAATTAAAGGATACTCTAACTTAACATCTAAATATGACCCCCAAGATCGTCATGAGCATGGAATATGTGCCTACATCAAAGATGGCTTTCTGCGTGGTAGGGATATCTCCAGAGAAGACCCTAATTTACC
Source organism: Euprymna scolopes (assembly GCF_053919585.1). Lineage (NCBI taxonomy): Eukaryota > Metazoa > Mollusca > Cephalopoda > Sepiida > Sepiolidae > Euprymna > Euprymna scolopes. The sequence goes on from NC_136485.1 coordinate 28,360,102, forward strand.
TTATATGTGCTTCTGGATTGCACTTGCTTACACCACTGCATTTATATTTGCCCTCTATCGCCTCCACAACAGCAGAGTTACTATCTTTAAGAGAAAATTGACCACATCCTGTTTGCTCATCCTTCGGCTAACATTCACATTTGTGGTGACTTCAATGTCCACAATGTGTAATGTCTGACCCACTCAAACAAGACAGATGATGAGGGGAGGTTCTGTCATGATTTCGCCATTGCCTATGACCTCACCCAGATTGTTTATGAACCCACCCATGTGCCCGATACTACTGGTCAGTATGCAAGCCTTCTAGACCTTTTTCTCACAACTTCCCCTGAGCTGTGTTCATGTTCTGTTTGATCTCCTCTGGGATCTTCCAACCACTTGATTGTATCAGTTAAGATAAAAATTAAATGTAATAAGTCCTAAGATGTACCTCTCCACCATACTGTATATCGATACTCTATGGCTGACTAGAATAGCTTCCATACATTTATATCTGATCTACCTCTGCATTCTATTTTTAAAAAGGATGTGTCCTCTATAGTATCAGACCTGACCGAATGGTTAATTGTAGGCACAGACCGATTCATAGCATCCAAAAATTCCAACAAAAACCTGACAGCCAGCCGTGGTTCTCCTCAGAATGTGCTGCTGCCATCACACAAAGAAATCACTGCTAGCAAAAGAGTAATAAGAAATGCAAGAGAGCTATATGCTCAGTCCGTTAAGTCCAAAGTAGCTAAGCAGCAGCTTGGCTACCATCAGTTTTGGCAAATAGCAAGCCGGATCCTGAACAGAAGCGTGCGTTCTATTCCAACCATCATCAATGGGCCTCAGGTCATCTTGTCAGCATCAGACAAGGCTAAACTATTTGCCAAGAACTTTGCAGCAAATTCTACCCTATGTGACAAAGGCCATCAACTCCCTGTATTTCCTCCTATAAGAGACAACACGCTCTGCAACATACAAATATCTGTGCGTGAGGTCGCCAAACTAATCAAGAACCTTGATTCCAGTAAAGCAACTGGCCCTGACGGCATTCCAATTATAGTGTTGAAAAAGCTTCAACCAGAACTTGCCCCCATACTTACAAAACTCTTTAAGCATTGCCTTAAGGAGAAGTGCTTCCCAACACTCTGGAAAACCTCATCAGTACGCCTTGTATTTAAGAATTCAGGTGATAAATCATCTCCTTCTCAGTACAAACCAATAAGTCTCCTGTGTGTTATGAGTAACTTGCTGGAATCCATATTAAATAAATAAGTAGTCAACCACCTCAGTAGAAATAACCTTCTTAGTGACATGCAATATGGGTTCCGTTCTGCCATAGAATTAGTGAATCTCTCGACAAAGGCTTCCATTCTAGGGCAATTGCTCTTGACATATCAAAGGCCTTCGATAAGGTATGGCATAAAGGCCTACTTCACAAGATTTCCAGCTACGGTATAACTGGAAATATTTTCTCAATTATTAAATCATTTCTCTCTGATAGGCTTATAAGAGTAGTGGTTGATGGGCAGAAATGTTTCCCAGTGTCTCTTATTTTGCTTGGCTTTTATCACCGGTTCTCGTCAGCTATCAGTCGAGCCATGCCAATGTCACAGAAATTTCGGGTGATTGATGCATGAGTAGCTTGAAGACTATTTGTGACAAACCTGAGACAGCAGTCATAATTTAGCCATCATTTATTCCTTATGTTATAGTTATTGGATAAGATCTCATTCTGATTTATTCAGTTTTATCCTTATCTGACATAAGATTAAATTGAAAATTATCAAAATAACAGTAGCACCATCCAAAAAATTTGCAGCAGGAAGAACAATAAAAATTAGCAGGAGCAGAAAGAACGATTTCTGCAGAAATAATCAATTCTGATTGGTTAGAGTTTGATTGGTTGTTGTGAGCTAATTTCAACCAATCAGAATCGTTGAAGCCGAGCACCTGCCAAATTTCTTATATAAGGCAGAGTGCAAGCGCCCCCAGCAGTGAGACACAAAGGAGCATCAACATTGCCAAATGAACTTTTGTCAATTAAGACCACAACTCTTATAAGGGAGCTACCAATTTGACCCTGGTCGCTAGGCCAAGGGTTCTCAACAATTCACACGATAATTTCCACACAGCACTGACATCATCTCCATCTTCTAAATAACTACCCGCAGCTTATTAAAGTCTTGCTCCAACTATCATCACAAATGATAATTTCAACGAAATTGATTTAATATCATCACAAACAATAACTTCCACACAATGAAATTTCACTTTAATATTGTCACAAACGATAATTTCCATGTTGCCAAATCCGGCTTAATACACATCACAAATGAAACTCTGTTTTTAATATCATCTCAAATGAAACTTCCATGTCATGAAATCCCACTTTAAATATTATCACAAATAGTAACTTCCATGCGGTCAAGACCTGCCTGAAATATCATCACAAATGATAATTTCCATGCAGTCAACGCCACCCTAATATCGTTCACATGATAACGTGTGACTCGTCCTTCACGGGTCAGCAAGGTATCTTAGTGTGGCAGGACCCGTCAATCGATTTGGTTGGTCTTAATTTCACAATCGGGTTGATATGTCGCTGCTTCATTGATCTCTCACGCTAGGAGAAAAGCAATTTCATGCACACAAAAGAAAAACAACTCTGTTTGTCCCGATAACTACTAGATATAAACATGTGTAAACGGAACTGTACACTCCTCAACAAGCCGGCAATATACTAATTCTATCTTTACACAAGAACACTTCCATCTACTAACCTGTTTCTCTCGTGTACACACTACTAACGAAGATGTTGTCGTCATTATTAACTAAACGTCCATATTTGGAGAAATCAGGTTTGATAAGTTTTATTTGATTATGTATTTCTTTCTTTCATCATTCTCCTTCATCTCAAAATTTTTTACTCATCTCCCACCTTCCTTTTATGTCATTTATCTACACAACGTTGCAGAAGTACCAACAATAATATTATTTCCCGTCTTATTTGCAGATGGCTTCTTTCCAAAAAGACCATTTATTTGCGTACTTGTTGACCAAGAATTATTTTTTTTAGATTTCAAAACAAAAACTAAAAATGAATTATCCCCATTAGTTTGTCAGTAATAAACAACATTAACTAAAAAAAAAAAAAAAGCTCTGAGATCCTTGATCGCTAGCAGAGGTGACAATATTATAATTTTACAAAATGGAATCAAAATGGAGAATCGTTTGTCTACTAATCAAGGTCGATAATACAGTATTTTATTCTACGAAGTTATCTCCCTTTGTAAATTTAACATTATGAAATTTGAATAAAATTTAGATTAAAAAGAATACATTCGAAATCTTTAAGTGGGGATTGATAATTTTGATTATTTTAATTATTTGGATTACTATTCTCACGCTGGTTGCTATTTTAATATATATATATATATATATATATATATATATATATATATATATATATATATATATATATATATATATATATATTGATAGTCTTGTGTCTGATTATTAAAATATAAGCATATTTTGCAAATAAATAATTCATAGTATAGTATCTGCTCTCTCCTCAATCCATATATATATATATATATATATATATATATATATATATATATATATATATATATATATATATATATAAGGCTCATTCCCTCTTGACAGACTATGGATACCCACCTAGGGGTACCTGCACATGAAATTTTTGTGGCAGGAGGTGCGCAATCTCCAACCACACCTTTCCTGAGTTAAATGCCGGAGGTAAGTTGAGTGGATGTTCAGGATGAAACAAATGCAGAGATAAGCGGAGAGCACATACAGCGTCTAGAATTCCAAAATAGTCATCCATCTGGTACTAACCAGGCTCAACGTTGCGTAACTTCAGTGATCTGATGAGAACCAGTGTGTCAACGCAATTATTATTATTATTATTAAATATATATATTTGTTTACTGTTTTTTGGGTGAAAGAATTTCAACAAAGTACTCGATTACAAAGAAAAACTTTTTCGATATAAGAGCTTAATATTTATTTATTTATTTATTTATTTGTACAGAAGTTCAGAAAAACATTGGTACCGTCGGTTTCAACATAAAGGGGACCAGTTAATGGTAAAACATAAATGATGTTAGGCTCTCCTCAGCCATGTTGTTTCTGTCTCTTACCATTAACTGGTCCCCTTTATGTTGGGCTTGAAACCGACGGTACCAATGTTTTTCTGAACTTCTGTACAATTAAATAAATAAATAAATATATATATATATATATATATATATATATATATATATATATATATATATATATGGTGCATAATGGATTTTGAAGACACTTCTATTTCTGTACATTTAATTAAAAATATACTAATAAATCTTTTTTTTCAGAAGATCTCATGGCAGGCACTACTATACCTAATGAAATGAAAAGACATGTTTTAATATCGTTTATAAAAGCGAAACACAGTAATTCAGAAATTTTTTTAAAGTTGCCAGTGATGATTTTAAGCTTTGTTAACTGTGAAAGGCGCATTATGCCTCCTCATATTTTCAACAAGGCCTTAGAGTCAATGCCGATGCCTATGTCAAGACTTGTCAAACCATTGTTAAGCCTTGGATAGACAATGTAGCTAATGGAATCATCTATGTCTTCCAACAAGATTCAGCAATAATATCCGGCTCTCAAAACCCAGGATTAGATGGCCGAGAATTTTCATGATCATGTCACATCAAACCTGTATAAGACTAAGATATAAATACCCTAAACTCGCTACAAGAAAAAATAATGAAACGAATTGAACAAAGAACTCAAATGCTGGAATAAAATAGACATGTCGTTTATTTTCTGTTGAGAAATAAAAGTCTTGGGTGTACACGTGTTCATTCAGCCATTGATGACTACACGCATAGAAGGAAAGGGGAATACAATAGAGAAATGCAAAGTGGCAAGCCGGCCTGTAGAAAGAGAGGGTTAAGCTCAGTAGAGAGTCGCGCACATGTCTGTGTTGATGGACCAAAGCCAAAGGGGAGATAGAGTGAGAAAGTCAATCCAGTTCATGGAGAGAGAAAGCGTATAAAGTGTACCTACTGTCTGTTAGCTTTTTGTCCCACATAGTAGCAAGTGGTGTGAGGTACGCGCTTGCACGCATGCCGAAAAGGCACACTGTCAGTCCGTAGACCGTACAGCTCGAAAGCTGGTCCTAAAAAAGGAAGAAGCCGCTTATTGCTCTTTCTTTTATAAGTGTTTTCGGTGGTCTTTTGCGCATGTGTGGATTTCCTTTGAAAGGAAAAGTGACATCGTCCATGCATGCGTGGATGTGAGTACATGTGTGTACGTTAGCGTGTGTGTATATACATGTGAATGTGAATGTATGTACGCGAACGTGAATATATGTACGTGTGTGGACGTGGGCGCGTATGTTTGTGTGTGTATATGTATATGACAAGTAATATAGCTTGAAATGTGAACGCGTGTTTTTGTGTGAGACTAGAAAAGGCTCGCGCAAACCTATGACTTCCTAACTCATCAGATCTTAATTGTTTGGATTATTATGTGTGGGGCATCGTTAAAAAAGCAAGCTAATAAGCATTCTCATAACACCAACTCTTCCCAGATGGAAGCAATACCCCGAGCAATAGGTGACATAAATAAAGACCACCTGATCAAAACTTGCATTCACTTTCATACTCGAATCGAGTCAGTGATAGAAACTGAAGGATGCAGAAAGGAAGATAAGTAAATAATATATCTATTTGTTATGTTACAACAACTAATAACATGGGAAATGTTTTAACAGTTTATTTTCTGTTTTTCTAAAAGTGTTCAAGGTGTCCTAAGATAGTTTACACACTATATATATATATATATATATATATATATATATATATATATATATATATATATATATATATATATATGGGAAATCCACTATCTGAAAAGCACTCGATATTAAGAATTTAAGATTTAACAGTTGGAAGATCAGACAAAGGCGAAATTGATTTTAATAAGCATGTCTATGAAAATAATATTTATTATTTATTAAAATAAAATTTAAATTTTAATTATATTCATTGGAAAAAATTGAAATTGAAATTATATTATTTATTTAAATAAAATTGAAATCGTAAATTATATTATTTATTAAAAAACATTGAAATTAAAATTATATTATTTATTTAAATAAAATTGAAAAAAATGTATTCTTTATTAAAATAAAATAAAAAATTATATTATTTATAAAAATAAAATTAAAATTGAAATAATATTATTTTTTACAAAAAATTGAAATTAAAATTATCTTATTTAATAAAAAATTGAAATTAATGTTACATGATAAAAGGGCTGTCCCCTTTTCATGTAAGTAAAAAAAATAGGGAATTAGTTAAATGTAAATATGAAATAGGATAGTCAAGGATTCGAACTTGCGAAGCTAGATTTGGAATAAGTTAAAATAAATACAGAATGTTATTGAAATAAGGAATTGCAATTGTTTAGCTTACGTATCTGTATATGGAAAAGGAATGTAATAATGAAATGTGTTTTTGTGAAAATTAAAATAAGGAATTTAACTGTCAATTGAAATTGTAAACATATTTTGTAAAAATGTTATTAGAAAAATAAGTTACTGAACATGTCAAGTTTGGCAACGTGATGCATGTCATCCAATGTGCTTTATGAGCACATGTTTAATCATGCAATGACGTGACGAGTTCTCAATATAGGTAGAGTTAGATGAGTTAGATCAGAGGAGCAGAGCGGTTCAGACCGATTCTCGGTACCCTCTGGAAGCGGGGGGTGGGATTAGAAATAACCATGTAACAACTTTGAATCCCTAAGATAGAATCACATCCGTCGAAGATGAAATAAAGGACGTCAACATGTGTGTTTAGTATCTGCGTCTCCGTGTTGTTATTCAACAGAAAAGGTATTGTCCATTTATATTATAAGAACTTTGTGAAAATCATCATCTTAAAAATAGGTAAGAAATATATGTATTAATATTTATAGAAACACTCCCGTTTATACATAACTGTCTCTTTCTTTATATATACCTGTTTATGTCTCCAATATGCTATCTCTTATAACATGAATATCTTAAGACATATGAACATTCAACACATGAACACTCCTAAGACAACCTCTAGATATCACCCTAAGACACTAATCTCTCACTAATACTCTCCTAAGATGAACAACGACAACAATACAAAAATATATACGCGTATTTGCTACTTCTAATAATAAAAACCACCGCATAATATTAAGATTACATTATTTATTAAAATAAAATTGAAATTTTATTATTTATAAAAATAAAATTAAAATTAAATTATATTATTTATTAAAATAAAATTGAAATTAAAAGTATATTATTTATTTAAATAAAGTTGCAATAAAAATGTTATTTACATTGAAAATTTCGTGACGTTTTGAAATAAAATTTAAATTGAAATTACGTTATTCATTAAAATAACATTTAAATTTAAATTTAAATTACACGATTAAAATTGAAATTGAAATTATATTATTAATTAAAATAAAATTTGAAATGTAAATTCTAGTTTTTATTAAATAAAAACAAAAATTATAATTAAAATTATACTCTTTTTTAAAATAAAATTTAAACTAGAATTATAATAAAAGGTACACACTTCTTAGAATTATAAGATTTATTAAAATAAAATTGAAAATATAATTATATTATTTTAAAAATAAAATGCCAATTGAAATTATATTATTTATATAAAATAAAATGCAAATTGAAATTATATTATTTATTAAACTCAGATTGAAATTATATTTTTAATAAAATAGTATTGAAATTGTAATTATATTATTTTTTAAAATAAGATTGAAATTTTTAATTATATTATTTATTGAAACAAAATTTAAATGTAAATTATACAATTTATTAAAATAAAACTAAAGTTGAAATTATATTGTTTATAAAAATTAAATTGAAATTGAAGTAATGATATTTTCTAAAGGGTTCAAATTGAAATTACATTCTTTATTAAAATACAATTAAAATTAGAATTGTGTTATTTCTTAAAATGAAATTGTAATTTTAATGATATTATTTATTACTTTAAATTTAAATTAAAATTATATTGTTTATTAAAATAAAATTGAATATGAAATTGAATAATCTATTAAATAAAATTGAAATTGATATTGTTTATTAGAATAAAATTGATTTTAAAATTGCATTACTTATAAATATAAAATTAAAATTGAAATTACATTATTTATTAAAATAAAATTTAAATTTAAATTATATTAACTTTTAAATCGAAATTGTAAAGAAAGTACATTATTTATTAAAAATAAAATTTAAACTAAAATTACATTTTTTAAATTAAAACTAAAATTATATTAATTATAAACATAAAATTATAATTTAAATTATAATATTAAAAACATAAAATTGAAATTCTTATAAGATTATTTATTAAAATAAAATGAAAATTTAAATAATATTTTTTATTTAAATAAATTGAAAGTTAAATGATAATTTTGATTAAAATAAAAATTAAATTCAAATTATGTTACTTATTAAAACAAAATTAAAATTGAAATTACATTACTTAAAAAAAATAAAAATTGAAATTATATTATGTATTAAAAAGAAATTGAAATTTCAATATTTATTAAAATAAAATTGAAATTTCAAATTATATTATTTATCAAAATAAAATTGATATTAAAAGTATTATTTTTTTAAATCTTAATTGAAATTAAAAATTTATTTAAAGAAGAATATATTTAAAAGTACATTATTTTTTAAAAGAAAATTGGATCACATTATTATTAAAATAAAATAAAATTAAAATTATATTTTGAAACGAAATTGAAATTGCATTTTTTCATAAAATAAACACTTAAATTTAAATTATATTATTTATTAAAATAAAATTAGAATAAAAATTATATTATTTACTAAAATAAAATTGGAATTAAAATTATATTATTTATTAAAATAAAATTGGAATTAAAATTATATTATTTATTTAAATACAATTGGAATTAAAATTATATTATTTATTAAAATAAAATTGGAATTAAAATTATATTATTTATTAAAATAAAAATCAAATTGAAAATACATTTTATATTAAAATAAAACTGAAATTATAATTACATGTTTATATTATAATAAAATTATAATTATAATAATATTGTTTATTAAAATAAAATTGGAATTAAAATTATATTATTTATTAAAATAAAATTGAAATTAAAATTATATTATTTATTAAAATCAAAACCAAATTGAAATTACATTTTATATTAAAATAAAATTGAAATTATGATTACATTTTTTATTAAAATAAAATTCAAATTATAATAATATTATTTATTAAAATAAAATTGAAATTGAAATTATATTATTAAAAAATAAATTTAAAATAAAAATTATGCGGTTTTTAAAATAAGATTGAAATTGACATTATATTATTTTTAAAAATAAAATCTAAATTGAAATTATTATTTATTAAAATTAAATTACAGTTGAAATTACAGTATTTATTAACATTAAATTGAAATTATATTTTTTATTTAAGTAAAATTAAAAATGAAATTATATTATTTATTAAAACAAATTCAAATTGAAATTTCATTGTTTATTAAAATTAAATTGAAATTATAATTACACTTTTTATTAATATAAAATTAAAATTATATATATATATATATATATATATATATATATATATATATATATATATTTCTAATTATACAATATCTTTTCCCACTGTTAAGACATCTCTTCGAATGTAAAAAGCTTGATTGTGTTACCTCATTTCTTCTCATTTAGAGTGATTGTGATAACTCATTTCTTCTCATTTAGAGTGATTGTGTTACCTCATTTCTTCTCATTTAGAGTGATTGTGATAACTCATTTCTTCTCATTTAGAGTGATTGTGATAACTCATTTCTTCTCATTTAGAGTGATTGTGATACCTCATTTCTTCTCATTTAGAGTGATTGTGATACCTCATTTCTTCTCATTTAGAGTGATTGTGATACCTCATTTCTTCACATTTAGAGTGATTGTGATACCTCATTTCTTCTCATTTAGAGTGATTGCGATACCTCATTTCTTCTCATTTAGAGTGATTGTGATAACTCATTTCTTCTCATTTTGAGTGATTGTGATACCTCATTTCTTCTCATTTAGAGTGATTGTGTTACCTCATTTCTTCTCATTTAGAGTGATTGTGATAACTCATTTCTTCTCAGAGTGATTGTGATACCTCATTTCTTCTCATTAAGAGTGATTGTGATACCTCATTTCTTCTCATTTAGAGTGATTGTGATACCTCATTTCTTCTCATTTAGAGTGATTGTGATACCTCATTTCTTCTCATTTAGAGTGATTGTGATACCTCATTTCTTCTCATTTAGAGTGATTGTGATACCTCATTTCTTCTCATTTAGAGTGATTGTGATACCTCATTTCTTCACATTTAGAGTGATTGTGATACCTAATTTCTTCTCATTTAGAGTGATTGTGATAACTCATTTCTTCTCATTTAGAGTGATTGTGATACCTCATTTCTTCTCATTTAGAGTGATTGTGATACCTCATTACTTCTCATTTAGAGTGATTGTGATACCTCATTTCTTCTCATTTAGAGTGATTGTGATACCTCATTTCTTCTCATTTAGAGTGATTGTGATACCTCATTTCTTCACATTTAGAGTGATTGTGTTACCTCATTTCTTCTCATTTAGAGTGATTGTGATACCTCATTTCTTTTCATTTAGAGTGATTGTGATACCTCATTTCTTCTCAGTTAGAGTGATTGTGATAACTCATTTCTTCTCATTTAGAGTGATTGTGATACCTCATTTCTTCTCATTTAGAGTGATTGTGATACCTCATTTCTTCTCATTTAGAGTGATTGTGATACCTCATTTCTTCTCATTTAGAGTGATTGTGATACCTCATTTCTTCTCATTTAGAGTGATTGTGATACCTCATTTCTTCTCATTTAGAGTGATTGTGATACCTCATTTGTTCTCATTTAGAGTGATTGTGATAACTCATTTCTTCTCATTTAGAGTGATTGTGATACCTCATTTCTTCTCATTTAGAGTGAATGTGATACCTCATTTCTTCTCATTTAGAGTGATTGTGATAACTCATTTGTTCTCATTTAGAGTGATTGTGATAACTCATTTCTTCTCATTTAGAGTGATTGTGATACCTCATTTTTTCTCATTTAGAGTGATTGTGATACCTCATTTCTTCTCATTTAGAGTGATTGTGATACCTCATTTCTTTTCATTTAGAGTGATTGTGATACCTCATTTCTTCTCATTTAGAGTGATTGTGATACCTCATTTCTTCTCATTTAGAGTGATTGTGATACCTCATTTCTTCTCTTTTAGAGTGATTGTGATACCTCATTTCTTCTCATTTAGAGTGATTGTGATACCTCATTTGTTCTCATTTAGAGTGATTGTGATAACTCATTTCTTCTCATTTAGAGTGATTGTGATAACTCATTTCTTCTCATTTTGAGTGATTGTGATAACTCATTTCTTCTCATTTAGAGTGATTGTGATACCTCATTTCTTCTCATTTAGAGTGATTGTGATACCTCATTTCTTCTCATTTAGAGTGATTGTGATACCTCATTTCTTTTCATTTAGAGTGATTGTATTACCTCATTTCTTCTCATTTAGAGTGATTGTGATACCTCATTTCTTCTCATTTAGAGTGATTGTGATACCTCATTTCTTCTCATTTAGAGTGATTGTGATACCTCATTTCTTCTCATTTAGAGTGATTGTGATACCTCATTTCTTCTCATTTAGAGTGATTGTGATACCTCATTTCTTCTCATTTAGAGTGATTGTGTTACCTCATTTCTTCTCATTTAGAGTGATTGTGATACCTCATTTCTTCTCATTTAGAGTGATTGTGATAACTCATTTCTTCTCATTTAGAGTGATTGTGATAACTCATTTCTTCTCATTTAGAGTGATTGTGATAACTCATTTCTTCTCATTTAGAGTGATTGTGATACCTCATTTCTTCTCATTTTGAGTGATTGTGTTACCTCATTTGTTCTCATTTAGAGTGATTGTGATAACTCATTTCTTCTCATTTAGAGTGATTGTGATACCTCATTTCTTCTCATTTAGAGTGATTGTGATACCTCATTTCTTCTCATTTAGAGTAGATGAGTAAAGAGTTATTGACTTATCATAAGCAATGCCATACATACAATACAAGTCAATAAAGAAAAGGAAGCCGATAATGTGCATCATGTACAAAGGGGTCAGTTTTCTGGTATCTTTGGCGTACAGTGTGAAGGTCAGTTTTAGTTTCTGATATAATAAGGTGTCAATAAAAACCGGGTGCCTTTCCTTGCATTTGAATAGGTCTTCTAGGAAAGAGTTTTTCTCAACCTTCAGTTTTCTTTTTGGTAAGCCCTCTGCATCTCTAGCATTTCTCTGCTAGCTCTACGACTCACAAAGGTTGCTATGAAGGAGACCTCCTGAAAGTTAGTTGTGTCTTCTGTGTTGTTACCGCCCCTCATTAGACAGATGTCTGACAGGGATTCAAAGTTTCTTTTTTATTGGAAAGATATTTCTGTATCGATCGATGACCCTATACTGATTTTGCAAATGTCCCTTTCCAATTATGTGTATGTATTTTTTCTTAGTACTTTAGGTGGGGACACCAACTGGCTGCTTTGCTTATGTTTGAAGGATTCTAAGCAAGGAGGTGATGTATGAGTTTTCTGGAATGTTAGTGTGGGTGTTTATAGTGTGGGGAAAGATTGTTGATAGTGTTGTCTTAACAGTAGGTTTTGATGGTGTTGATGAGACTGTTGTTACAGGAGTTATTATTGTGGAAGAAGTCCTTTTTAAGTGTTGTGGTTCTGAAACATCTGTCTTCCAAGGCTGGTGTTATTGTTTTGTCGTTTGCATTTATCGTGACAACATGGCAAGATATAGTTATGTACTTTTGCTCTTATTTACTCCAGTCTTCTATCTTTCTTCCTTTCTTTGAGCGCAATTGAAGCGGTCTACTCTGAGGTGATGGTTACAAATGAAGCTGGGATTGTGGGTGATCCCAGCTGACTAGAAGTTGTCTTTTTTTTGGGGGGGGGGGGAGGTAACTGTGGGGTATATGCGAAAGGGAAAAAAAAAGGTACCATTTAAGGCTAGGTTATGGTTAGAAACAAAAGCAAAAAAAATAAGTAATACGGTGGGCGTGCAATAAGTAATGCCCCTGACCCACTTCCAGTTGTCTGATCTAGCTGAAATTTTGCATGTGGAATGATTTATATCTCTACAGGGTATGTGGCAAATTACAGCTCTGAACTAATTGTGGTTTCTGTTTTACTGGTGTTTGAACTGAGTCAGGTGTGAAATGGAGCCTGTTAAATGTCGAGCAGTGATCCGGTTTTTGTATTTGAAAGGATGCACACCACAAGAGACTTTTGATGAAATGAAAGAAACTTATGGTGATAATGCCCCATCATATGAACTTGTAAAACGCTGGCATCGTGAATTCAAACATGGCCGGAAGTCTGTGGAAATAGCTTCCAGACCTGGTCGCCCCCCCTTCTGCCATTGATGAGGCATCTGTCTGTCAAGTTGAGGCTGCCATTTTGGAAGATCAGTGCATTACTATTCGCCAAATAGCCCAAGATGTCAAGATTAGTACAGAGTCTGTGGAAACTATCATTCATGACCATTTGCATATGCATAAAGTGTCTGTCAGATGGATTCCCAGGTTGCTCACACCATTCCAGAAGCGAGAACGCATCGAATGCTCGAGGATGAATTTGGAGATGTGTCAAGAAGATGAGTCAAAGTTTTTCAAAAGACTGATTACACAGGATGAAACCTGGGTCCATCATTATGATCCAGAGATCAAAGTCCAGTCAATGCAGTGGAAGCACTTGGACTCACCACCTTCAAAGAAGGCAAGGATGCAGCCTTCCGCTGGCAAGGTCACGCTCACAGTCTTCTGGAACCAGGATGGCGTAGTGATGAAAGATTTCCTGGCAAAGGGTACTACAATTACAGGAGCCTATTATGCTTCACTTTTGAGGAAATTAAGGGAAGCTATCAAAATCAAGAGGCGGGGCAAGATCAGCAAAGTTACCCTCCTCCTGCAGGACAACGCTCCGGTCCACAACTCGCATGTAACCAGATCAGAAGCACGGGCGTGTGGTTATGAAATCCTCCCCCATCCTCCCTACTCTCCTGACCTTGCAACCTCTGACTTTCACCTCTTCCCAGCCATGAAGTTGTTTTTGAAAGGAAAGCGTTTCTCAGATGATGCAGCATTGATTTCTGAAGTCACGTCGTGGTTGGAGGACCAACCTGGAGTGTTCTCTAAAACGATCTCCAGAACTGCATCAAACGATAGGAGAAATGCATAACTCTGGGTGGTTCCCAGGTAGAGAAAGACTAATAATTGTGCCAAGTTTTGTTGCTCTACTTCTATGGGAAGTGGGTCAGCGGCATTACTTATTGCACGCCCCTCGTATACGACGTACCAGGCGTATCTGCATCGCTCTTTGGGAAAGAAGAAGGAAAGGACGGCTAGCTCATTTATATACCCGAAGGGCATCTTGGGAAGGCAGAGCATGATGGGAGAAGCTTTTTTCTTTTTTTTTCTTGTCTCTTCCTTTTTTTTTTTTTTTTTTGATAGGAGGATATAAAAGCCGGGAAAAATTCTCTGCAGAAACACAGGAAGAAAAGAGTCGTGAACATCTTCTCTTGAAAAGTATTTCACATTGCTGACATTGGTGGCGAGAGGCCAGGTGTGGTCGATTGGAAAAAAAGAAGGCAGGAACGTGCCGTTGTCGAGCGAGTGACTCACTCCTTCCCGAACCCTAAAACCGAATCCTGATCATAACCTCACAGTAACTTCTTATATTGCCTTGTGTGGTCCAACCAGCAGTGGGAATGACAAACTTCCACCACAATTGTCATTTTCCAGATTTGTGTGTCAAAATCACTGGAATGTTATTGAAATCTTTACATTTCTATCTAATAACAATGGAGTAGTCCACAAGTTGGAGTCCATGGTCTCCTTGTTTGACATGGAGAGTAGAAAAGTGATTTCAGGTTTAATTTCGGCAGCCTCGTAACTTTTGCTTTCTTTGTCTTTTACTTTAATCATCACATTCCATGAGCAGTGTTTGTGCCTTAGCGGAAAAGAATTGCTATTTTCTGAGTTGGAATCTATATAAAATTTATGGTTAATTAGTTTTTTATCTTAAAGTGTTATCTTTTGTTTTAGCCTCTTACATCATATGGCTTTATGTCTTGTCTGAAGCGATTTCCATAAAAATAATATTCCATTATGTGCCTGGATAATACGAAGTCAGCTCAGTCAGAACATTAAAAATTCTTATATTTCTCCTCTCCAATTTACCTAAGGAAATCTTTCTGCTTCCTCTTTTGTGTGTTGCAGGATGTCTCACAATGAAATAGATGCTGTGGCAGATATAGTCTGCAAGGATTTTGAAGTGCTACCGTTTTTCCATGAGGTTATTTTCTTTTTGGTCAGGGTCATTGGAAAGAGCACCTTGTCCTCTGTTACTTCCCAGGTACCAACAGCAAGTTGTAATACATTTTTTTTTTCAGTGTACTCCTTGTATATTTTTAGATACATGTCTTTGTAGTCTTGTGGGAGCCATCTTTGTTTTGAGGGGATCAATGCCAACTCCCTCGATGATCTGGGATGTTGACTCAGTTTCCCCCATGCAGAGCAATTGGAGCTTTATAGCCCTTAACATTAGCACAGGGGTAGTTTTAGCTCCTACTAACATTGCCATTCTTCTGGGAAGATACTTGATCTGGGGAAGAGGGATCATCATCTTTATAGATCGTATAGCCTCTTCTATGTTAGATCCCTGTCTGTGGAAGTGCTGGTTACTAGAATGGTGAACTCTTGGTGTTCTTTTTAGTAGTAATACTCGTTTTTTGTAATGTTTGCCTCTTTTTTCACGTCATTGAACGGCTCACTTTGCCTGTGTTGACTAGTATGGAGTGTGGACTTAATTCAGAGTAAATTTGGTGGGAGAAGATGTCAAGATCAGAGGGTTAGGGTTAGGGTTAGGGTTAGAAAAAGGGAGAATTGGGTGTGAGGAGAAAAGTTAATTGAGAAGAGGATAGCGTGCTAACTCTCGTATGTTTCGATCAAGGGAAGAGACAAGAATGAACAAGTTAGACAAAAACTGCATTAAAAAAGGAGAGAGTGATATCACTCTACTCCAAGACTCTTAAGATTACAAAACAGATACTACATTTGAATCCCAACTCTAAGATCAAAGAAGGAATTTTTAAATCAAACGTAGAAACCTATACAGAATTTCGAATTTTATTTAATCCAAGGATGTAGAGTGTTCTTTTTTTTTTAATAAGGGAGTCACTTCTTATGAAGGCCCGAAAGCCACTGAAGGATAACAGTAATGTATATTAGGTGGTAGTGTAGTGATCGCTAATGGTGTAAATTGGGTAGAATTTGAATTACTTAAGGGGACGCCTTAACAAGAACTTGTTTACATTGGACTTGAAGGCTACAACAATCGACCAGGAAGAAAGCCAGTGGAACTATGTTCCACAGGTGGGCAGTTCTAGGAAAGAAGCTTTGTTCATGGAATCTGCATTTAGATTTAAGCACAGATAGAGTGTGAGGGAAATTGTTGATATTGATTGTAGCTAATTGGGTGTTTTCGTGAAAGTTTGTCAAGGGAGGATCATAGATTGAAGCTCAGTCTTTCCATCAGCCATGAACAAGTAGAAGTGTTAATTTTAATGTTCCATCGATCCCAATGCCTCCAATTAGTCTCGAAAGACAAAGGATACTCCCTATAGGAGCAGCTTTGCATGTAATTGTAAGGCAACCATCCATAGCCTTGAGCCCCTGGAGGGGCATAGGCCATCTACAACTTTGTAGATGCTTTTGTACCGAGAAGTTCTTTTTACAGGGTGAGGGTGCTAGCCCTACGCCCAACCTTCCCAGAAGGTACATACAGCGCCTAATCTTCTCAAATGGTCACCCATCTGGTACTGGCCAGGCTCAATGTTGCTTAACTTCGGTGATCTGGCGAAAACCGGTGTGTCAACGTGATTGTGCCATACTAACTGTGAGGCAAGCATTGCGCAATCACCAACCACACCTCTCCTGAATCAGCACTGCTTGAGTCCAGTGGCAAGGAGAAGTTCAGAACGACTGGAAACAATGCAAAGGTAAGTGAAGAGCACATACATCACCTGGAAGTCGCAAATGGTCACCCATCTGGTACTGGCCAGGCTCATCATTGCTTAACTTCGGTGATCTACGGAAATCGGTGTGCCAAACATGATTATGTTGTATAATTTTTATGTTATTCCTAGTATTATAACATGTAATAAAGACTGAACCTGGAATCATCTCCAGAAAACTAATACTTAGGACTGTTTGTTTATCAACGTATTTGTGATATCGTGATATATACCATCGTGTCCGTAGATTACTGTTTTTAAAAAATAATAAATAAATAAATAAATAAATACGTCCAAATAAAAAATGGGCGACTTTCTAAGAAAAACACCGGATCTCCGAGGCGGAGACATTAATCTTAATATCGTTTTAAAAAAAATCAACAACAAACTACGTATACGTTATTTGGAATTTTAATCTATTGTTCTAAGAGCAGTATTACTAAAGTAGTGGAAAAAATCTTTTTTTCTTACAATCACTCGAATGTTTTATTTGTTAAAAATTACAATATCGTCGCATCTTACATTTTTTTGATTAACGTTATAAAACTTTGTTATATTAAATGAAATAGTTGAAAAAAAAAATTATTTATCTTACAATTCTTAGAAAAACAGAGTTACCTCCCTTAGGACAAGCGGTTAAATTTCCGAATAATGCGCGCGTGTGTGTGTGTGTGTGTGTGTGTGTGTGTGTGTGTGTGTGTTCTACTACGATATTTATGATTAAGCGGTCGAAAGTGCTATAAAAAAATTAGTTAATCAAGGACGATAATAAAGTCTTTTTCTATATGAAGTTATCTCCCTTAGATTGTAAAAAACTGTTTTGTGACTATTGAATAAAACTAAATAATGATAAAAAAACACAGAATATTGTATCAATTGCATTATTCAATAAGTAATCTTGTAGAACGCAACAACAAATGTTATTGATGTTTAAAATAACAGAAATGTCAACTACGCGAGTCATTTTACTTTCCCTTTCTTTGTTGTGTCCCTCCAAACCCGTGCTTCTAATTTTTATAAATTTCTTGTAACAAAAGTTGGTGCTTATTTAGAATTATACTTATTAATATATATATATATATATATATATATATATATATATATATATATATATATATATATATATATATCATAAAGATATATATATATATATATATATCATCATAAAGATATATATATATATATATATATATATATATATATATATATATATATATATATATATATATGAAATAAAATGGAGGTGGAAGGACCTGGATACTCAACGTTTCGCCCGATTTATGCGGGCTTCTTCAAGAGGGATGGTCATTCGTTTCGCCCGATTTATGCGGACTTCTTCCCTCATGACCATCCCTCTTGAAGAAGCCCGCATAAATCGGGCGAAACGTTGAGTATCCAGGTCATTCCACTTCCATTTTATTTCATATCGTCGGATTTAATCCAGCTCAACAATCATATATATATATATATATATATATATATATATATATATATATATATATATATATATATATATATATATATATCTTTATGATGTACATAGTCGTCATGAAAGAAAGATGTTAAATTCCAAAAATCACGGAAATTGATCAAGTTTTTTTTACTAAGAAAATAAAAATTACGATTTTTAGCGATTTTAATACTAATTGTATCTCTACTATTATATAAAAGTCACATTGTGTGTATGTGTGTGTGCATGTGTATATGTGCGTGTGAATGTGTGTGCGTTAGTATGTGTGTGAGTTCCCTCCTCATAGGTTCCGAAATGGCTGAGCCTATCTTTTGAAAATTTTACACAAACTTAATTTACATGTCTGCCAGTGTTCTTAGATAAGTTTTATACAGAAATCCATTCGATAATTATCGAAAAAAAAAAAAAAAAACGCACCTATAAATAGTCTCTTTTTTCTTATAGATAAAAAATAATTTTTACAGGGGGAATATTTTACGTTACACCAGCCAAGGGAGATAATTCTCAGTAAATCAAGAGAGATTCAATTCCCAGAAAATCATTCTTTCTTAAAAAAAAAAAAAAAAAAAAACTATTGTCATCTAGATATATAACTCAGTGGTAGAGTAGTATTCGACTACAGATCGAATGCTTCTCTGTTGAAGCCTGGGTGTACCTCACCATTTTGCTTTAATTTTTTTATTAACGAGTTCAATTTACGATAAAAGAAGAGGTACCATTTAGAATCGCTGCAAATCATTTCTTTGTTTGCATATTTTAAAACTAAACAGTAATCAGAAGTGACTTTTCCAGGGCATTCATCATCACACCCAAATATCAGCCGGCATGATATTTAAACAAACACAGACGGAGTTTGATGGACGACATTATCATTATTATTTAAAAAATTTTTTGCAAATTAGTCTACCAGGTAAATTACTCCTTGTAATATATAATATTCAATAGAGGATTGATCCTATAATAATACATACGCAATCCGTGCTAATTTAAATATTATGCTTAAGCATATTGTATGACCAGGCAATGCCGGCTGTCCAGCTATTTTATTATAAGGTTAATTCTGATCTCAATATTTCGAATTGAGGTGTCTCCCCATTATTTATGTTGGATCAAAACAACATGTCTGACTAACAATCCTACTTCTCATTTTATCATAATAAAATTTAACTTTCTTAGTTAAAAGATAAACTACTTGATCAATTTACATAATTCTTGGAATATGATATCTTTGTTCTGTCACTAGTACGGGCATCATAAAGATTGTCTGTATTTTGTATTTTTAATAAGTGTAACTATGAATGAGCAGTGAAAATTTTCACATTTTTAGAAAATAAGGGCAGCAATAAAACAGCTTATGAAATGTTGAAATTTAAATCTCATAAATACATTTTGTTTTTGTTTTGTTTTAACGATAAAATAAATATGGTATGAATTTATTTATATATTCCTTAATTCATAACAGTTTACTACTGTGGCTTTTGGTACATCTAAATAATGCAACCATTGTCTATATTTCATTATATGCTTATATTCTTTGCATAATGACAAGACACATCTTTCTTGGCATTTCGGTCATTCTTCTGATTTTCTCAAAATTGAAACATGACGTTTTTACTAGACTTTACATGAATGCAGAAAACTGAGTTAGCTAGATTGGATGGAAAGGGAGGGGCTCCTTCAGCACGAAAAGCAACAGAGTATAAGTCATTGATGAGATAGTGCGTTCTACAATGTCCACCCTCTCAGGCTTTGCCTTGTCCCTCTGAGATAGAGTTCATTTTTTGTTAATTACCTGAGGCGCCCTACTGAGAAAAGCTGACCGGTCTGGCCAAGCATTTTTTTATAGACAAAAACTTGTCTTTCTCTAGGACGTTAGCTCTACGGTCCCACTTTTAACCCTTGTGTCACATCTTCCTGCGGGGAGGAAATTGTAGTTTGTCTTCCAGTGTGCATAAAATATCTAAAATTAGGAAATTTTTGCCAAATATTTAAAAATGACTTCATCCGCTTTCGCTCAAAAATAATCCAAAAATTAGGAATCCTGATTATTTTCATGAAACAAATGACTTCCATGAAACCTAACTTATGTTCTTAGGAAAATTGAAAAATTTTCCCCAAAATTTTTTAAACATAGATTTTTTTTTCTAAATACTGATTTCATATGTAACAGAGCATGAACACGCTTATGCCAGCAGCAGCAGCAGCAGCAGCAGCAGTTATATGCAAATGACCAAGCCATGTATGCAAATGATGTCACGGCAAGAAAATAAGAAAAAAAAGATTATAAAAGGAACATGTGCACAGATCGATGATCACATTCGAGAGGACAGAGCTAGACATATTATACACATGGCCGGGAGCAACCAGAAAAGACGTGTCGTAAACACGGCTGAACAAAGACAGAGTACCATGTGTTCAACACAGCAGAGTCCTGTCAAGCACATTGGAGCACGGGAAGTACCTGTAAATAAATGTTTGTTCTTTCACTGAAAAAAAAAGAGTAATTTGAATTCTTTCCTTGTCTTTGTTTTCTTTGCGACAGTGTCTACATGTTAATATGGGTGTGCCGTAACACGTAGTCGAAGAGAAGATGTTCTTTTCTCATCCTTATTACTTTTTCTGCCTTGACAAATGACTAAACTGGCTTCGAAATCTAGTGGGAGAGGACTATTTTTGTCATAAAGAATCCAGTTTTTATCGCAAATCACAACCCTGTCGAGAAACGGGTCATTCTTGTTGCATAAAAGCATAATGCTGTTTCTTTTAGTTGTCATTCAATTCATGAGGCACCAATTTATCAAGTGTTTTTTTTATTCCAATCTCTCTCAAGTGGTTGGAAATCGTTGTATACGTTACACGTAATTCAGAAGCAAGTTTTTAAACAGTTGTGTATAGATCGGCTTCAACTAAGCTCTTAATTGATCGTTGTGAATATCCGAAGGCCGACCACTATGCTCATCATCTTCAAGACTTCCGTCGTTACCATGTTCAGTAGTGGTTCCGTCGTTACCATGTTCAGTAGTGGTTCCTGGGTCAAAGGCTTCATTGATATCGTGAGCTGTTTTAGCAGCATTTTGACCTAGCTTGAATTGAAATAAGAAAATTGTGCAAATTTGCTTTTTTCCACGTTGTATTCAATGTTATGGAAAGAAGACATAATTGTTTTAAAACGATTGTAATTTAAACGATTAGATAGAAGTAAAAACGATTTTTAAAATGATATATAAAGTAAAGGTATTACAACAAAAACTTATTTCAAAATACATCATTTGAAATCAAAATTAAAAATTTCGTAAGGACTTTCTTCTCAACCTAATTGATGTTGTCGTTTCCAAGTCTTTATTGTTTTATAAACAAATAAAATAATCAAATTCTGTCAACCGTCAACCATTATTACCAATCACTTTGTTGTCTCACCGTATAGTTGGCACTCATGAACCCTTATCCTTGAATGGCTGTTGGGTCTTGATAGTTAAAAAAAAAAGACTCTGCAAGTAGACGCATTAGTTTTTCTCAAATTTAAACAAAAGTTGGCATTAATGCTTAAATGACGTCAATCACAATAACATTTGTCTCCTCGGAAAATTTCCCCCTCCCCCTCCTATTTACAAATGTTTGCAATTATGTGAAATTCTCGTTTATTTTCAAAAAATGCACGATCGATTATTTTTCATAATTCCACAAAAAAATATGTTTTAGCCCTTTGGAGACTGAAAATGTTTCCCATATTGAGAAAAATTACAAATTTGTTACATGTAGCCGACTGATTGCCTTTGTGATTGCGCTAGGATAAAAACAACACAAATCGTTGGTTAAGCTCTGCGTGTGTGTGTGTGTGTGTGTGTGTGTGTGTGTGTGTGTGTGTGTGTGTGTGTGTGTGTGTGTGTGTGTGTGTGTGTTTGTGTGTGTGCGTGCATTTGTGATAAAGTCACGTAGCATAGAAAAACTTGATTAAAAATTATAAAAATAAAAAAATTATTTTACTTTTTTTTAATTTTCATAATTTTAAACGCATCTTGCAAATTTATACATGACGATATAACATTCGCTCACCATGTGTCTATACACAGTTTCAGATTGAAATGCAATAAAAATGAAGAAATAATACAAATGTGTGTGTTTAGATAAGCACACTGAGATATACAATTGCATTTTATAATTGTCAGTTGCTATTGTTTCCCAACCATTGTCCATCAATAACTGTCTGGTCATCTCAGTTCCTAGTTATTATCATCTCGACCTGATCTCTCACCCAACTTTGATTCTGATCTCTCTCAGAAGACTTCCAAGCAGACAACCGTCACCAACTTCCATTAACTGAAAGACTGATGTATTACCAATATATATTTACTTCAGGATCGCAAATCCTATGTCTGGATGTTATGCCCTACTCGGCCACTCCCAGCCGACTACCCATCCTACTTTCGAGTATTCAACCTACTGCCTTTGTGTGCCTTGATAAATTGCTTCTAACCATTGTAATAGCTTTTTATACTTCTTTTTCTTTTTTAATGAATCAGTTCCTGAGATGGTGATATCCATACTATCACACATGAAATAAATATTACATTCAGTTGTTTCTGTTCAAAATCCGCCGACCATTTGTGCTCAATAATTATTTATATGACATTATTATTATTGATAAGATGATTTTAATATTATCCTCGATTCGATACACTTACCGATTCTATTTTAAATTCATGATTCCAATACAATTAAACAACTTAATACTTATTTTTATTTTCACTTATTGTTTTATTTACTCACGTTTATCCCTAGCAAGGCATATCGTCACTTGGACATCCATCCAGCATGGCGGCAGCCAAGATTAAACTCACTACACAAGTTTTTGCAGTGTAATTCAAATCTTGTCCGTAGCTGAATATTTGATGCTTCGTCAGGGCTATCAAAGGTATTTTTATCATGACATCATCACTAGATTGGGTGCCTACCCTGGCTTTAGAGTCCCATCTACCCTCGAGAGAAGAATAGACCATGCCAGTTTCTCAACCTGTTATTTTACTTCATGGTACATACAGTGCCTCGCCTTCCCAAATGGTCATCCATATGCTACTGGCCAGGCTGAACGTTGCTCAACTTCGGTGATCTGGCGAGAACCGGTGTGTCAACATGATTGTGCCGTATATACTTGGACATAAGAGGCGACTATTCGAGATCATACCAAGGAAAGATTAACAAGATGTTGATTTACATTACATTTAAACTTTTGTATATCAGTACAGTCAAGGAAGCAGGTAACAGGAAGGGAATTCCAAAGTCTAGCTGTTTGAGGAATGAAGCTATCATAGTAGAAAACTTTTAGGCATTTAGGGACCTCAATAATGAAAGGGTGAGATTTTGTTGCTAAGCAGGTTTGTCTAGGATATGTATGTCGAGGGGGCACAAGTGCAAGAAGTTTATCAGAACACATTCCATTAAAATAGTAAAACAGGCACAGAGATGCAACATTGCAGCGACGGGACAGGGGTTGAAGCTTAGTTGACAAAGTGGGATATATTAGATTGAATTAGATTTAGCTATAGTTTTTTTTTGTTTTTGTTCCTTTTTGTAATTTTCAAATTGCCGTAAAAACTCATGTAATATATGCATCTATTTTCACAAACATAAAAAATACATTCGTGGATGAATGATGTATAGATTTTAGTTTTATTGGTATTTTAAAATCCATTTACCAGCTTTTCATTAGTATCAGCGATTAAAAATTAAGTTTTAAACAAAAACAACCAAACAAACAAAAATAAAAGAATCGTTTGTGGCATCAAAAACTAGACTCACATTTTTTCCGAATTTAATATCAATTCGGATACCAAAATAATTTCCAGTTTTTTCGATTCCTGATTTTGATTAATCATTATAGCACTACTAATTACTGCTGATTACCGGAAATCTCTTTTTTCTATCAGAGTGATAATGATTATAAGAGCACTAGGAACATTTGTGAAACCCTGTGTAGTATAAGTCATGGCTGTAGAAACTAATTATCTCATTCTACAAAATACTGGAAATTTTTTTTTTTTTTTTTTTACACAGTGATCACCACTTATCAAGGCCCGGAAGCCACTCAGGGATAAGGGTTATTGCAAGTACATTACATTAGTGTGGAGATTAGATGAAGTGTTTATTTAAGGGGGCGGTTCATTAGGAATTTGTTAAAATTGGACTTGAAGACATACAAGTTGTAGTCCAGAGGGAAGCAGGCAGACGGAACAGAGTTCCACAGGCGTGCAGTTCTAAGAAAGAAGCTTTGTTCATGGAAT
This sequence comes from Euprymna scolopes, assembly GCF_053919585.1. NCBI lineage: Eukaryota > Metazoa > Mollusca > Cephalopoda > Sepiida > Sepiolidae > Euprymna > Euprymna scolopes. Next base: position 28,385,089 of record NC_136485.1, read on the forward strand.
CCGCGTTTTGATTTAGGTACAGATATAGAGTGGGGGAAATTTTTCACAGTGGATTCAGCTAGACGGGTGTTTTTCGTGAAAGATTGGCGAAGGGGGACCAGAGATTGGAGTTCAGACGAGCACCTGCCATGGAAATAACGATAAAACAAGGATAGGCTCGCAACGTCTCTTCTGTGGGAGAGAGGTTGCAGGGTAGAGAAAAGGGCATCCCCCACAAAGCCATGAAGTCTATTTTGTACTCTGTCAAGGCATGATAGGCTGTTTTTAGCCGCTCCTGCCCAGATATGGCAACAGTATTCCATCCTTGGACGTACTTGGCTTTTATATAGATAGAGAATTGCATCAGTAGTGAGATATCTTCTGGAGCGGTAGAAGGATCCCACCATCTTTCTAGCGACCTTGGCAACAGACTTGATGTACGTGTTCCATTTCAGATCAGGAGTAAAGGTCAAACCCAGAAGCTTGTCAAAAAACAGGGCCTCACCCAGACGAGAGCCATCCATCACAATTGATGCCAGCTGGGGATCAGAGCGTTGATGATGTAATTCACTCTTTGTAAGCAAATTACATCAAATAAGAAAAGAAAATCAATCTTTTGTTAATATCTACAAATTTATTTATTTATTATTTCCGATTGTCTTATGAAATATATGATCAATGATCAGAACAGGGAGGAAATTCCAAAGGCAAGCAGAGAAGCCATATTAGTTGAAACATTTTCTACGACCCTCTACAGTAAAAAGGAACAACAACTCACTTTCCCTTTCTCTTTCTCTCTCTCACACTTCCTGACTGTTTTTTTCCTAACATAAAATGTACCAAACTTTAATACTATAACCCTCTACAATTGAAAAACTCATTCATGTTCTGCAGGGCAAGGAACAAAAACGGTAAAATCCACTATAAAACAACCAAACCAAACACTACAAACTAACGACAGAAGATACAAAAAGCTTGAAGAATAAAAACCCTCTACAAAATAACTGGATGCAACATGAATACTATTTCTAAAATAACTGGATTCGGCAATAAATAATCTGAAAAGGGTTGATATGCCGTAAAACAATAACTGGATTCGACGTTAACTTTACCAGACCAAGTTATTGAAATACCGGTAATTTATGAAAATGCTATATACCGAGTTACCGCTAAACTGGTATTTTTCCAACCACGTGTTTTTATGTTGTCAGGGAGCTAAAAGTAGCAACCCAATCGCTGCTTAGTCTTGATTTAGCACAAGACTAACTTTTTGCAAATAGCTTCCATTTGTTTTGACAGAGTTGTGAGTTGTTTTGTAGACTAAAGTAGCCATGAAGCAAGCTAGTGACGAACCAAGCACTTTGACAGGTAAAAGAGTGAGACCAAGAAGTTTCACGGTGCAACAAGTGTTGAATAAAGTGAAAAATTCTGATTCAGACGAAGGTGAATTTGATCAGGAGTTTGTTTTTAAATCAAGTAACGCTAGTGATGATGAATATATTGATGAAGGAGTAAGTTATGATAATTCTGATGATACCAGTGGGCCTAGATCCAAATCGAGTGTTCAAAGTAAGGGGCATCTCACTCAACCAGGCGATAGGGGTGATTCTGGTGGGGTTGATGACGGATGGAGTCATAATTTTGTAGCTCCAGTTCTGGATTTCGATGAAGATGGGAAAGGACCAGTGAACATTCCAAGTCATATCACTGAAGAAAGCAAATGCATCGATTTTCTTTCGTTGTTTACCAAGGATGACTTCTGGCAGAATTTGACAGAGAAGACTAATTTATGTGCCACTCAAATGTGTGCAGAAAGGCTCAACTACGACTACTGCAAAAATTTCAAGGATGTTTCTGTTGAGGAAATGAAAGCCTTTGTTGGGCTGAGGATCTACATGGAATATATCTATGTGAAATTCAGCTCTTGGAATTATTGGTCAAGTGATGGAAGTGGCTTTATTGGGGTTCCGTAACATGACGACATGAGAAAGATTCTGGATCATCTGGACTTTCCTGCATATGGTTGATGAGGATGATGTTAGCATTGACAACAGAGACAGAATCTACAAGGTTAGGCCTGTTCTTGAGTATCTACTCCCCAAGTTTCGACACTACTACCAGTCCAGACAAGACCTGAGCCTGGATGAGGGAATGATTCCCACGAAAAATCGGCTGGTGATAAGACAATACATAAAAGACAAACCCACAAAATGGAGCATCAAATCATTTCTTTGTGAAGTGAAGACTGGATATATTCTCAGTACAGAAGTCTACCCCAGGGCAGCACCAATGCCAGTTCAAGAATTGGGTGTGGTCAGGAACACTGTTGTCCATATCTTGATGTCGGCTAAGATTGTGGGCACCTCATACGTTCTGGTCATGGACCGCTTCTACAACTCAGTGACTCTGGCCAAATATGCTGTGAACCATCTACAAACTAGGGTTGTTGGAACTCTCCTGCAGAACAGAAAGTTCTTTCCAAAGTCTCCCTTCATCTCCAACTATCATGATCTTGTAAAGAGGGGAACTGTCAACAGGAAGAAGGAGGATGGTACTGTCACTTCGACTACAACAAGTACATGGGCGGTTGCAACAAGAATGAGCATTCACGACACCACTACCACTGGCCCCAATGCCTTTTCATCAAATTCTTCATGTGGGTTTGCTGCAACTCCTATGTGCTGTACTTTTCTACACAAGGAGCTGCCGGAAAATCTTTGTACTTTACAAGATGCATTCCAACACTGTGTGTGGAACTGGTAGGAAACTACCGTTCTACAGCCGTTTGCAGAGGACAACAAGAACCTTGTGCTCTACGCCTAAAGCCAGGCAACCTCTTCCCTGAAATTCCCCACTGGCACCTCATCTGACCACATCTGTGCTGTGTGCATAGAGAAACACCTGAGATACAATGGACAGCACCCTGGAGTATCTTACAAAAAACAACCTCCAAAAGAATGAGAAGTCAAGTTTCTGGTGCATCCACTGCAGAAAGTACCTGTACATCAAGGAGAGCTCCACCTGTTGGGCGGACGGCACATGAAGGCTGAATAATGGCGGCAGATGAAAGGTAAAAAATTACTAACGCGTTTACATTTTTTCACAATTTTGTCCAGGAGGCTAGGCACAATGGCAAATTAGGTTCAGTAGCTCAGATCTGGTAGGGTTAAATAATCAAGAAAGGGTTGATATGCCGTAAAACAAAACAACCAAACCAAATAATGAAAAGGTTTTGTTGAGGATGTAGAATGCATAGTTACACTTTTGGTAATATCTAAATATTTACTTATTATTGCGCAATATTTTACAAAATGTATCATCATTGGTTCTTTAAATAATTTGATCAAATAATTGCTGGTCATAGTTGGTAAATAATGTTGTCTTCACCCAGTTTAGTGTCGTTACTAAAACTTTCACAAAATGACAAAACAATTGGTAACTGCAGAGTTCTAAGTTGGTATGTGATTTCTTTCTTTATTATTATATAAAAGTCACTTCGTATGCATATGTGTGAGTACCTTCCCCATATGTTATGAAATGGCTGGACCTATCTTTTGCAAATTTCACACAAAAATAATTTATGTGCTCAGCAGTGTTCTTAGACATGGTTTGTACAGAAATTCATCTGATAAGTATCGAAAGTCAAAAAAATCTGATCTTAAAAATAGTCTTTCTTTTCTTATAGATCAAAAGAATTTTTACAGAGGAACATTTTACATTACACCAGTATAACCTTGGCTGGTGTACTGTAAAATATTCCACCGTAAAACTTCTTTTTATCTATAAGAGAAGGAAGACTATTTTTAAGATCGTCAAGCCCAAATATCAGCTGATTTGATCTTGTAAACAAAGACGGAATTTGATAAACAATACCATGATTATTATATATATATTGCAAATTAGTCTACTGGGCAAATTATTTCTCGTAATATATAATATTCGATTATAGGATTGATTCTATAATAATATATACACAATCTGCATAAATTAAAAGATCATGTTTAAGCGTATTGTACAACCGGGCATCCAGCTAGTGTAATATACAAGCAGATGATAATGTTAACGAAGAAATGCATTAATCATAAGTACAGTGGATAAAAAACACATGTTGCTGAAGCTTATATATATATATATATATATATATATATATATACTAGCATTTCAGCCCGGCGTTGCCCGGGTGTTTGGAGGTGTTTGCTGAGTGAAAAAAAAAAAAAAAAAAAAAAAAAAAAAAAAGGTCAGTTTTTTAACTTTTACCCCTATTATGACCCCTTAAAATTTAGAGCTATTGCGAAGGAAAATGTACACAGATAGACAGACACGTTCACTTTTATAGATATACTAGCATGGATGTCCGGTGTTGCCCGGGTATTTGGAGGTGTATGTTGAGCAAAAAAAAAAAAAAAAAAAAAAAACGGTCAATTTTTTAAAACTTTAAAAAATTTTTTTAAATATTTGTTGTATAAAAGGTCGACCTTTGAAATGATACTGATCTTGGTAAAATCCGTCGCCTCTATTGAAAGTTTAAGGCAGACATGCCAACAGACATACATTTATATATTGGTAACTAAAAATTTTCGACCCAAACTGATGAAAAAGCTTGCCATATCTCTGAATATCCTTTATGAAAAATTTCAAATATTTAGACCAGAAATTGTCTGAGTAATTTGGAAGAGACCGCAGAGGTCAATTTTTTTTAAAACTTCAACCCCTATTATGACCCCTTAAAATTAATTGCTTTGGGCTCAAATCAAGTTATTAAGTTAAATCCATGTCCAAGTGCACAGACCCAAAATTGTCGGAGGAGTTTGGTAGAGTTCTCAAAGGTCAAATCGTTGAACTTTGACCCCTTAATCGCCAAATTTCTGGCCAAAAACCGATCACATCGATTTTCCCAAATCTCAGTACCCTGTATATCAAATTTCGAGTCTGTAGACTAAAAATTGACAGAGTTATTGCGTAGGGAAATGTACACAGGCACAGGTTCACTTATATATATATATATATATATATATATATATATATATAAGATATGTATAGAAATATATATAGAAACATATGTTTGAACAGTATATAAGTAAATGCAGCTTACTTTGGTTGTTTTCTGGGATTTCATGCAATTGTTACTAGAAAAGTCAATTGATATACGCAACTAAAGTGTTTGTAAAGGTCATACAATGGTTGACAATGAGTTGAATCACATCTGACAGCCTTGAATGACCAGTCTGACGAAATTACGTTGAAATTTCCTGTTTGAATGCAACAAATTTTTTTTTTTTTAAACTTTCTGTAAAGGGAGTGTATTTTCTCTAATGTTGAGCAGTGTAAAACCAAGGGAGATAATTCAGATATCAGTCCAAGGGAAACAACTCAAATAATTCTGCAACTGTGAACTTATCAACAATCGCCGATTCCAACGTTATGTGACCTGTTTTTGTTTTGTTTTTTTCTATTCTGGCTATATTAACGTCTCTCACATTTGCGATTACCGAAGGTGCGACTGCTGACTTACAAGTATAAAATTATAAATCAGGACAAAACACAAACTCCTACACATTCTGTAGATATCAGCTCTGAGTGAAATGTGATAAACGAATCCCAAACATTATCTGTTGATAGCTATCTGTAGGTCAGTTGCTCAGTTCATCCTCTTATCTGCTCTGAACCGTAAAGTGTTGTCAACTGTCACAAACTGAAAACCGTCCATAACCGTCCATCCACTATTAAATTTATCAACTCAAAATCAGAAAACCACTATGGTCTTCTGTCATAGTCGTTGCTACACTTGATTAATAGAAACAGATTACTTCCGCGATTGACCTATCAGCCACTTTCATGACAATTCAAAAACTGACCACCAACCATGAAGGATCTTCTTGTCTCTATATAAATAAAATCTCTATATAAATAAAATGAACTCATTTTTCCCTTCTGAGTTTGACCTTAATAAGATTAAAATTCGAGACATTTCATGCAAATGTAATATGCACAACCTGCAGCACATTATCGAAGGTGTGCTATAGGCCTATTACCTCTACACTTGCTCGATAGTCGTACATTCCTATATTTTTTCTGGTGAGAGTCCACTGCCAAAACCTGTAAGAATCAATGGAAGCTGTAAAATCTTTTCTCTCTATTTAATTCCTCCTTACCCTGCCCCCCATTTACACCGCTGCTTTATCGTTCACGAGGGACTAATACAAACGCACACCGATTACGGGTTTTGTAGTTGCATACAAAAACTGAAATGCTTCCTAGTGTGGAAAACGCACCACGCCTAATTATACATTGCTTATTTACAATTTATTTCAAAACATTATTACACTAGGAAAAAAAAAAACGATTCTCTCCTTTTCTTTTCTTATTCATTATAACATTACAGCAAAATCATTGTTCACGTTCCACATGTCAACTTCTATAGGTTTCCGGGTATGCTGACACGGTTATGGGTTGTCTATTCCAAAAGCATTTCTTAACATGGAGAGGTTTGGGGTGTCTATTCCGAGACCTGTTTAATTGGAAATGTTTCGATTTAATTAATGAGAACGGGACAGTTTTCCATGGAACATTTTTCGTTATTAAAAGCAGACAATCACATGACATATTCATTAGGGTTTCAACTGAGCGAGCGCCATTTGAAAACCGACACAAAACCTATACATTTATTGCATAATTTTTTAGCAAAATATAATTGGACAAACATTTAGTGAAAAATTTGTGTGACAAAATTTTAATTTTAATACAACACTTTCGTAATGAAGGCAACATCGGATTTTTATGAAATAGTTTTCTTTTCTTTTTTTTTTCATACAAATAAATATTTGGAAACGTTTTTTGGAATTAAAGCAACTTTGAAAGATTGTTTCTTTCTTTTTGTAATGGGGAAGTGGCTTGTTTATTTATTTATTTTTTTGTTTTAACTGCAATCGTTCTCCACTTGATATTGTTGGTTCTTTCTTTTTGTAATGGGGAAGTGGCTTGTTTATTTATTTATTTTTTTGTTTTAACTGCAATCGTTCTCCACTTGATATTTTTGGTTCTTTCTTTCAGGCTTCGGCCATTAACTTTTCTTTTTTTTTTTTTCCACTTATACAAACACTTTCTTTTCCTTTGGGGAAATTCAATTTTGTCCTTAATCTTTCAATTTCTATTTCAGTCACCTAAATTACTTAGTGAGCCAGTTTAGTTCTTCCCCCCCCCCCCCCAACAAATAAATAATTGGAAACGTTATTTTGAATTAAAGCAACTGTGAAAGGTCAACAACAAATTAATTTAAATGATTGTTTTTTTTTTTTTTTTATTTACTTACTTACTTTTACCGGCAACCGTTCTACAGTTTAAATTTTGGGTTATTTATTTCATGCTTCAGGCATAGTCTGACCAGAATTTGCACAGAAGGTGTGTGAAATAAAATAGTGTCTCTAATTTCGGCAATAAAGTGTAGAAGCACCATTATTCTTTGGATCATATTCGTTGAGGGGGGGGGGGGGGGCACAATTAAAAAAATTTTTTTAAATAATAAAACGGAGCGAAATTCAAGTTTCCCTTCCATTTTTACAACAACCAAACAAATAAAGGGGATTGATTTACTAGGATTTTTATTAGAAGCTGACAACTTATTAAAATTATTTTATTGTTGAATTTTTCGCAATTTGGTTACATTTGTTCGTTTGCAATCACTGATAGCCCACTTCAAAAATTGAACCAAGACGAAATTAAAAAGAATGATACTCATGCAGAATTTGACCCCCCCCCCATTCCATTCCACCGGATTCAATCGAGGGTTGTTTAAATGTTGAAACACTAAAATCAACATTTTATTTATTTTTTTTTTTTTGCATAATTAATTAATGATGGGAGTTTTTTTCTGTTTATTTTCTTAACATCTGTTGACAAAAAATTAATTTGTACATTTTGAAAAAAAAAAAAAAAAAAAATTTCACCTAACTATTTACAGTGTCCATATAAAGAATTCATCTTTTTTTTTTATAATAAAAATTCCGTTTGCAAAAATAAACGTTTACTGCTAATTTTTTTTAAATTAAAAAAAAAAAAAAAGAAAAAAAAAAAAACTTTCCCCTAACAATTTATGGTAAAAAAGGAATCTTTTTTGAGGAAAAAAAAAATTGCAGAAAATATTAAAAGTAAATAGACAATACAAAATGCAATTTTTCTTGAGGAATGTGTTCCATTTTAACAAACTGAGCCACAGCAACGCGTGCCCGGGTACAGCTAGTTTAGAGAATAAAATACGTTGTCAGACATACCCTCATCATCTTTTTAATAATATTATTTTTTATACTTTTGTTCTGCTAATCAATCGTTTCCTGCCATTGTTGTGGGTCTTGGCCATCCATCACAATGAGATTGTCCAATTATAAATAGTTATGATTCCTGAGTAAAACATTCGAGAAAGCAAGTAAAATTTTTAGCAGAAAAATGTCTGCAGTGGAATTTTTTTTATATAATACTTAAAATATCTTTCATTAGATTTTATTCTATGGAGATTATTCTAAAAGATGAATTGATTACGCTGGTGTCATTATGGGGAACATTCATCTTCTTGGATAACCTGATGCAAAAGCATGCATATCCTAAATTGCAGGAATCTTTGCCGGCCAAGGAAAGCTTGGTGGCAAATGATTGGACAAGATTATACAAAGCGAAATTTGACCTGAACTTTGAGATGTGGAGCATGAGCTTGCATAATATAAGAAAATGTCTCACCTTTGAATGAGTGAAAAGTGACATCAAATAAATAGAAGCTTTATAATTAGCATAGTTTTTTTTTTATGAGGAATTTTTCAAAAGTGCACTTGTAATTTGGCAGTACTTAATGTTACTAGATATTTTCATTTATCACAGATAAACGTAACAGTGACATGCAAGACATGATGTATACAGAGGTGAAAAACAATGTAATAATGTGAGGTAGGCATAGTTTGCTTTTGCAAAGAAATCAGAAAATTCTACTTTTATTTATCATGGCTAAACTTTCAACTGGCCCTGACCTAAACAATCTCATTAAATACATTACCTCTGACTTTTCTACTTCAAATCACATTTAATAGCACAAACTTTGCTTACCATTCATCTTATTTACCTACTCAATATACATCTTAACTCTTCCATCTTCTAGGCTCACACACATACTTTCTAAAGAAATCGTTCCAGTTTGTGTGCTTTGTGGACAATCTCCAACTACATCACTATTTTTATGCTTTCTCTTTTTTTCACCCACTCATTTGCATTTTGAACTCTTGCTCCAACTACCTAGTTTATATATATATATACCATACTTTGGGGTAATTGTGCCAAATCCGGGGGTAATTGTGCCAACTAAAAAAAAAGTGCTTTTTATATGCTTGATTGCCAAAAGAGCACTTTTAGCTAATTGTCGCAATTACCCCAAAGTATGGTATATATATTGTTGTTGTTGTGGCAGTGTTCACCGTGGGTCAGTTGAACCGGCTCCTCCAACTGAATTCTCTGCATCTCATACAGACACTGTCCAAGCATACAGATTTGAAGCTGCTGTTGATATCAGGTTCAGCCATTCGTAGTTCTGGTGGCGCACTTCATAGAGGCGAGAACACAAGATCAGATTAGCATCTTGCTTCAACGTGCTGAGCCAGTTTTTAGCTGACAACTGCATCATTACTGGAGTGGGGCTGGACTGATGGTGGCATGGATGAAATCATCTGGTTGTCAGCACAGAGTGTGACCAAACCATCAGAGGTATCTCAAAAGGAGGTCTGTTTGAGTGATGGCATCTGGCAGCATGAACGAATGCAGTGATAATACAGCCCAGGTATTTGAAACTTTGAAGCTCTTCAAAGATTTCTCCATCGATAAAAATTGGTTGTGAATCGTTTGGGGAGAATCCAGTTGCTATTAATTTTGTCTTTGTCGCGTTGATTCCTATCTTTGAAGCAAAACTCTACGCTTGAGTAATGACGGCTTGAATGTCATCAAAGCTTTCACCTAGGATAGCTATATTATCAACACAGTCGAGATCAGAGATGCGTAGGTCATAACTCACTGTGACACCTGGAAAATTGGTTAGAAAATTGGAGCTTTGTGTGTGTGAATAGGTGAACAGCTTTAATCAAGATCAGCCATTTTGGCGGGATGCTGTCTGTCTGCATTATCTGCCAAAGAGCTTCACAGTCAACTGATTCAAAAACAGCAGCAAAATCGATGAAGCACACATTTTCTGTTGAAAGCTCAACGATGTTCAAGAATTTGGCATGGTATAAAAATCCGATTTGTGCAGCCACGACCTGGACAGAATTCGCATTAGTTGGATCTGGTTTTGGTGTCACATTCTCTCTAAAACCTCTTCAGTAATATAGAAGTAAAGATTTTGGCAGCAATATTGATGAGGTTTATATCACAGTAGTCACTGCAGCAATATTCGTCTCCTTTTTTGAAGAAAGGGAGCAGAACCACGTCACTCCAGTTTTAAGGAAGGCTCTCGGTTTCCACCGAGTCTAGCACATTTTTAAAGATTTCAGCAGAGATGCCATTCTCTATAGCTGCTTTGTTGTCTTTTAGCATTTTGATGACATCTTGGATTTCGTCCAGCGCTGAGATAGATCTGTCACAGTAATATGCATTCAAGGTGTTGATCGGGTTCAGTTGTGTGGTGTTGCTATGATGGTCAAGCAGTGCAGCAAAGTGGTTGATCCATTGTTGCATGCGCTTATCGAGATCGGAAATGGGTTTCGTTCATTTAGGATCACCTCACTGCTTCCCGGTTTGGTGCTAAACTGGAGAATACTGTAAAGCTTCCTCATGTTCCCAACCGATAGTGCATGCTCCATATCTTTGCCAATTTTTATTCTGTGGGCATTTCAATCAGCCCTTGCAGAGCAGGCAGTTGCTCGGCGCTGCTGGCAGAAGTCATTGCATCCAGAGCAAAAGGCTTATTTTGTTTTGTTGCAAGCTCGATGGTGTGGCCAGAGATTCAGTCCTTTGCATGCCATCTGGTTTTACCTAGGATCTGTTGGGCAACTTCATTCACGCTGTTTTTGAAGGATTGCTAGATATCCTTAGTTGCGGACATTTCAGCTTCAAGACGGGCGAAATGGTTTTTGAAAGATTGCTAGATATCCTTAGTTGCGGACAGCTTTAAGTGCTTCAAAACTGGTGAAATGGTTCGACATCTAGACCTGGAACTCGGCTTTGGTCTCTTGGCATTTGAGTCGTGAGGTGTCATTTTGTATAGCAGTTGGTAGGCGGGTTGGCTTTCGGCATAGGCATAGTTTTAAGCAGACCATCACGTGATCGGAGCCATGCTCATTGCTGTCTCCACTCCTCGGTAAGAACAGCAGTCTAGCATGCTTGAGGCACAGCGAGTTCTGATAAGAACATAGTCAATTTGGTTGTGAGTGACTCCATCATTGAAGTACCAGGTGACTAAGTGGCATGGTGAACACACACAAAAATGCATTGTTTCTTTATCTCATGCTTTTGAAAAATCCTGAATAACTTGAGGCAAAATATTGATCTACAGATGCCTTTCTGATAACTTCAATTATGGTCAACTTACACTTGTCTTTCTTTTATCCTTTAATTCATTTATACTTTACCAGTAAATTTGTGTCATCTTTGAAGTTATTATGCAGCAAAAGAGGACACATTATCAGAAAATAAGTCAATTTTGAACTGATTATGTCATTTATTTTTACTTTTAGGCTCACTCTGAGAGACGATGACAGCCGAGTTGTTAACAAACTAACAACAGGGTTTGCTAAGTTTGAATCCAATTGAACCAAAACATTCTCACTTTGGACGTTGACAATCTTCACATGGTCCCTTCTGTAAGTACCAAATATCTTTCTAGAAAAGAATTCTTAATAGAAAAATAAAAATAAATAAAAGAAATTGGAGAAACGATAAAAGAATCATTTGAAATGAATGAAAGGTTCACTTCAGTTTTTTTTTTTTGTTTTTTAACAAGACCTTTTGAATGAAGTCTTTCATAACAAACAGATTCTTTGATTCCAAGGTCAACTAATCAACTTTAAGTAACCAATGAAACTCTCTTGGTCACAGACTACTTGCATGGCAAGGTTAGTGGAAATCAAATTAGTAGTTTATAGATAATATAGCAGAGTTATACACTTTTTCTTTTATTAGATGAGAGATTTGGAGATTCCAGAGTGAAGATAATATTAAAGTAAGCTCAAGAATTATTCAGAATTATCTACCTTAGATTATATACAAGTTATCTCCCCTAAATTATATGGGCCAAGAACAGACTATTATGAACCGTGTGCTTCTATAGTTTCTTTATGATTAAGATGATTAGAATTTGATTAAGTTTTGTGCCTGGAGCTTATTACGATCATGCATACATGGGTTAACATACAGAAGATGTACAAGCAAATTTACAGAAGATGTACAAGCAAATTTATAGAAGATGTACAAGCAAATTTACAGAAGATGTACAAGCAAATTTACAGAAGATGTAAAAGTATTACAGAAGATGTAAAAGTATTACAGAAGATGTAAAAGTATTACAGAAGATGTAAAAGTATTACAGAAGATGTAAAAATATTACAGAAGATGTAAAAATATTACAGAAGATGTAAAAATATTACAGAAGATGTAAAAATATTACAGAAGATGTAAAAATATTACAGAAGATGTAAAAGTAATACAGAAGATGTAAAAGTAATACAGATGTAAAAATAATACAGAGGACATAAGAGTAAATTAACAGAGGATAGAAAAGTTAATATACAACAGAGAAACATTAACAAAATTATTACATTGAAGTGAAAGCAACTCATCTTAATATGAAAATTCATGTAGTTTTAGTTATTTATTTTCAATTAAAATGCAATTACTTTTAATCATTTCCTTTTATTTCAATTAAATTAAAGTGACGGTAAGTAATTTTGAGTATCTGAGGAATTCAAGTTTCTTGTTACATGTTTGTGCCACATTCATTCGTTTTATAAATGCAGTGAATAATGATTTTTCTATTTCATCACTCTATAACTTACACACAATCTCATATATAGACAAAAAAAAAAAAATCACAAGAAAAAGAATGGCTTTGATCAACATAAGAAATTTATTAATAAAATTAATTACAAATAAAGTTAGGATTGTGTGCATTCACCTGGTTTTTCTTTTTGTCCTTTTTTATAATTACATGGTGGCATCAGAGTAGACGGTGAAAGTGTTAATGCTGCTTTTTTGTCTACATCGAAATGTGCATTAACACTGAAGACCCTTTCGGTGCCACCCACACACTGTCTACACTGATCACACGTGGCATTCTACATGAAACTTGCAACAGGTGTCATTGTCTTGTTACGTCGAGGAATTTTTAGTCTCCACCTGAAAAAGAAAAATGTAAAGCCTTAAAAATAATTTTTATTTGAATTAAAAACAGCAAACCGAAACGACAAAAAAAAAAAAAAAAAAAAAAAAAAAAAAAAAGAAAGTTTCTTTTTGGTCTGTTTCACAAGCTGTACCCATATGCAATGAGGATCACATTCAAGCTAAAAATTCTGTCAAAATTGCGTGGTCGTTTTTTTTTTATTTTCTATTATATTATTTTAAAGGGCTCAAATACTGTGAAAGTTAAGAAATAATGAAAAATGTAAGGATTTTTAAAAGGTAATTTCATTTTATAGTAAAAGTATAAATAAAATATTTGTTTTAAATTTTATCTTGAATAAAGTAATTTGTAACCGTATTTTTCAATTTTTATTATTTTACATGTCAAAAAAATTTTGTTTTAATTATGGAATCTATATTTATGTAACATTACAAATTTTTTTATTAATTTTTTAAAAATTTAAATACAACTTTTTAGATGACATAAAATCAAGTTTTACCAAAGAAAATCATTAAAAAAAATATTTGTAGAAAATATGTAGAAGGAATCATGGAACACATTTACAAATTAAATATTTTTTTTTTATTAAGTGAAATACTTGCTGCTTGTCCATAATTCTCACTATATTAAAAAACAAAAAGAAAAATCTGTATAATGTATGTACCTATACAGAAAGAAAGTTTTGTATTCTAAAAATCACATAAATTGATCAGATAATTTTATTTCTAAATAAGAAAATCTAATTTTATAACTCATAATGCCATTTTGAAAGCAGAGTGAGAGAACCATAAATTCAATCTTGCAAGATTTTAGAAAGTAATTTTTAACATGAGAAGGGGAAGGACATTGGAAAAATTAAAATTCACTTAAAAATTATTTTCTTTATAAATATAAAACTACTTGATCAATTTGTGATTTTTGGAATGCGATATTTTTTTTTCTGTCACGAATACATACATCATACAGATTTTTCTATTTTTTATTTTTTTTTAATATAGACGGAATTCTAGACAAGCAGCTAGTATTTCACTTAATAAAAATAAGATCTGTTAAATTTGTAGATATTTATTCTATGATTTGTTGGTGCTTACTCATATTAGCACTTATAACAATAAACAAAAATGAAGAAAAATTGTACATTGTACCTACTTGTCACAGAATGAAAACTGCATATTCCAAAAATCACAAAAATTGATCAAGTAGTTTTTTTTTTTTTTACGAAAAACACATTTGCCGTTTTTTACCGATAAGTAGTGACAGACAAGGCAGTTTTTTTAGAGAATATAATAAGGGGAGGTTATCTGATTATTTTGACAGTTTTCACATGCATTAGAGTTGTCTACCCTGGTCCACCAATTCGTTGATCATAATATGGACATTTTTTTTTTCACTCATCGAAACGAAGTAAAATTTGATTTTCTTGAATAAAAAAAAAAAAAAAACTTGACCAAATTGCATAATTTTTAGAATTTTTCATCTTCGTCCCAGGACTGGTAATTACATCATACAAAAACATTTCTGTATTTTCCTTTATTATAATTGCCATCACAAAATGCCAATCTGAATAAGTGCAGATTCGTCTACACATTTTCTACAGATTTTGGTTAATGATTTTCTTAGTTAAAACTTGATTTTATGTAATCTAAAAAGTTGAAGATGCTTTCAGTATGTAAATATAAAAAGAAAATCTAACCAAAAAGTTTGCAACGCTACAAAAAGAATACAAGTTTTTTTTTTGTTCGTTTTTTTTTTTTTAAATACATTTTTTAAATACATACATAAAGTTCTATTGAAGAAATTTGATATTTTTTTTATGTCATTTGTTGTAATTTTATTTTATTTTTTTTTCAAATATAGAAAAGAAAAACCTTTCACAATCTACCTTCATGTATCGCCCAGGAATCTGTAGAGGATGTCGGAATTCATTTTGACAATTAGAATAAGCCATTCCAAGACCAGCACCAATCCCAAATGCTACAGGCCACGGTCGCCCTAAAAATAATAAAGTGTAAAGTTTTATTTTTTTAGTAATTGAAAAGTAATGGTAAAATCAAGCGAAACAGATTTTGAAAATATTATGTAAATCAGAAGAACAGGTGACTTGAAGTGTACAAACAAAGTCCAATAAAAGATCTGCATTATACTTAATTATTTTTGGCAAAAAATAAATAAAATGTTATTGTGTTTGGAATTCATTTTCAGTGTTATAAAAATACGTTACTTTATGAAATATTCATTGATTTTTTTCTTTCTTAGACACTTTTTCTGCTGCCAACTTCAAGTCATGTTTTTATGATTCACTAATATTAACTTCTAAAAAGTAGAAAACTCAAATTTTCAAAGATAAAAAATATCAAAGAAGTAAAAAAAGATAAAAAGGTACATGTAGTTTTATCAACACATAAAAATATGAAAATATTGAAAAAAAGTTATATTGTACATACCCGTTATGGAATAAAGTTCTCCCCCGAAAAAATTTCACTTAATTTGATCCAGTATTTTTTCTTTTTTTTTTTTTTTACAGTGGAAAAATAATTTGTTATGACACCGAGCAAAAGGTAGGCATGTTTCGATTTTTAGACCATGAAAAAGGAAGAGAAGCTATTATTTAAAATGGGTAAGGGGGGGATGTAGGCGCTTTAGACGGAGTTATCTTCCTGTGGCGCCCTCCTCCCGGTCTAAAAATTCAAACATGGCCACCTTCAGCTTGCTTTCATAAAAAAATTGTTTTTCCACTGTAAAAAAAAAAAACTTGATCAAATTAAGTGAAATTTTTTTTTCGGAGAACTTAATTCCATAACAGGTACATACAATATAACTTTTTTCCATATTTTCATTTTTTAATGTTTTGATTGTACAAGTACTGATAAAAAATATCAATGAAGTAAAAAAAAAAAAGATAAAAGAAATATCAAACAAGGTGTAAAAGAGACATTAATTGAAGATCAATAATAAATTCATCTTCATTTTAACGTCCCTTTTACATGCTGGCATATGTTGGACAGCTTTTAAACTAACAAGGGTTTGTACAGATTTCCAATATCCATTTTTAAGGCCTTTTCCAGACAAAATTCAAGTTTTCAAGAAAAAAATGATATATAAACATTGATATAATAAACCAAAAAATTAATTAACAAGAAAAGTCATTTTCATTTATCTCTTTATTTCATGAAGTAGTTTAAAAAGTTACATGAAGCTTTCTAATAAGCAACAAAACTGGTCAACTATTTACAATTTCTGTTCATTTTATGGTTAGTGCCAGCCATGTGCGATTTCAAGGCATTTTCACCCATTTTTGTTCAGAACAGATACATTTTTTACATACATATTGTTAACGATCATATTTACATTCCCTGATTCACTTATATTTTGGCCAACCAAGCACAATTAAATGTTTTTACTTTCCTCAGATTTGTTTATGCTGTGGTCATTTTACTTTAAAATTTTGAATTTACGGTATTGTAGATACCAGGTAGTTTCAAAATAAAGGGACGCAACTCTTGTATCCACACTAATACGATTATATTTCGATTTTTATTTTCAATATCCACATTTTTTCTTGAAAAAAAAAAAAAAAAAATTTAATGGTATTTTTTATTATTATTTGAAAAAATAATTGAATAGCATTTATTTCGATTTTATTTTTAATATTGCAGCACAAAATTTGTACTGGACATGAAGAATACGCTTTTCAAGACATTTTCCATATTTTCAAGGATTTTTCAAGGTAATAATAGAAATACGGCCTTTCCAAGACAGGTAAAATTCAAGGACTTTTCAGGTCTGCGAACAATAACCTACCTCTGGTCACATTTTTGTTTATTCCTCTTTTCCTTCAACTTCCTCTGCAAACGGAACCTGCTAACTGAAAAAAGTTTTCACCCATTCTTTCAACATGGTTCATATCACTGAAGTCTTTTGTTCTGCACACATATCCTTCTAATGTCCAGTTCTCATTTTCCTTCCAGGTCATTAGATCAAAGTGTTTTTAAGACTCACATCACGCACCCATTATATCATTCTCATATTATTTCTTTGTATACAACACATGTTCTCGGCCCTTATTAGGTGTCGCTTCAAACATTTTTTTACATGATAGTATAATTTATGGCTCAGGAATGGATATACAACAATAAATATTAAAGAAATGTTCTCTGATAAAACTTACAAACTCTGTATTTTGTTGTATAAAATGTATGACAATTTCATGTTAAACATGAAATTAACAAAATGACTTCTGACAGCATTCACCTGGGGTCGATTGAGTCGGCTCCAAGGTAATTCGCCACATCACAAATCAAGACAATTTATCCAGGTCTGCTGCCGACTCTTCACCATATCTCAGCTATTCACGATTCCATCATCACACACCAAAGATGCAAGGGCCGGTCATAGCTTCCAAGTAAACTTTGATGGTTACAAACTATGTTCTCAATTCACCATTATTCTTCTAGAGCCATCTCGGTAGCGGTGTTGGTACTATTGCCTTATAAATCACGCTAGTTGGTAGATGACAAATGGCGTGCCCAAACCATTAGAACCCCTTGATAAACAGTGGTTCCTCAAATTTAGGAAGCTTAGATCGTACATGGATTCTGTTGTTTGGGACATGGTCAGAGATACAAATCCCAAGAATGCACAGAAAACACCACAAATTGAAGCCTTTCAGCCTTTAAATATCAAATACTTGTAGGAGGTTTCACACCCATAAAGAAGGATTGTGCGAACAAGAGCCCGAGAGTTGCAGCATTTGGTCGTTAGCTGGATTTCTTTTCACAACCAAAGGCAATCATGGAGCCAATAGAAAGCAGAGAAATTAGTTGTAGTGGTACAACAATTTGGTTCATTCATATCTCGTATATTAGTAGGCCGTGGTTCGATTAATAATTTAAATCATAACATAAGTAAAATTCACTGTTGAAAACCATATTCATAAAAAAAAAAAAATTATTTAATCCATAAACAGGTGGAATATGGAAGACAGGGCTCATGCCTTCTAAGTTATTTTGATATGTAGACAATGCTATGTAAGTATATTTTATATATATAGAAGGGGCTCATACATTCTAAGTTACCTTTGACATTTAAATAATGCACTGTAAATCTATTTGTATATTTAAAATTCAAATAGTAATACAGCGATTTTAAAGAAAATCACCAAATAACAGTAGTTATACAACTACCACTAATAAGTCACTGAAATATCTCAAACTTCATGGGATCCAAGCAAGCAAATGCATATAACTATAAACATTATGATTCATGAATGTGTCAAACAGAGACGTTGTGTACATTAATTGGATATTATAAAAGTTCAGAAAATATTGAAACAACATCATCAACGCTCTGATCCCCATCTGGCATCAATTGAAATGGATGGCTCTCGTCTTGGGGAGGCTCCATGTTTTGACAAGCTTCTGGGTTTGACCTTTACTCCTGATCTGAAATGGAACACGTACATCAAATCTGTTGTCAGGGACGCTGGGAAAATGGTGGGATCCTTCTACCGTTCCAGAAGATATCTCACTACTGATGCAATTCTCTATCTGTATAAAAGCCAAGTACATCCAAGGATGGAGTACTGCTGCCACATCTGGGCAGGAGCTGCTAAAAACAGCCTATCCTGCCTTGACAGAGTACAAAATAGATTTCGGGGTTTGGTGGGGGGATGCCCTTTTTTCTTCCCTGCAGCCTCTCTCCCACAGAAGAGACGTTGCGAGCATGTCTGTTTTATCGTTATTTCCATGGCAAGTGCTCGTCTGAGCTCCAATCCCTGGTCCCTCCTCGCCAATCTTTCACGAGAAACACCCGTCTAGCTGAAACTACTGTCAATAATTTTCCCCACTCTTTCTCTGTGCCTAAATCCAAACGTAGATTCCATGAGCAGAGCTTCTTTCTCAGAAGTGCACGATTGTGGAACTCTCTTCCGTTCGCCTGTTTCCCACCTGACTACAACTTGGAGGTCATCAAGTCCAACATAAACAAATTCCTGACAAACCGCCCCCTTAAGTAAGACATTCTATCAAATCTCCAATACTAATGATTACTACAATACTATCTCATTGATTACTGTACACGCAATAACCCTTATCTCTGAGTGGCCTCCGGGCCTTGATAAGTGGTGACTCCCATGTAAAAAAAAAACAAAAAAAAAACACTAGTTGTAATTATCCAGTGCTGCTACCTCAACTGCTCTACATCAATGTGGCCATACTATCAAAGTCCCTTGCTCTGTAACACATCTATACTTTCCAGATTTAATCTTCCTTTGAGCTTATCAGATCTAAGTCTAGCTTTAAGAGTCATATTACAAATCAGTCACATCAGTAATACTTTTTAATCATTAAATTATCATAGAATTTTTCTCCATGCAATGAATAGTCTCGACCCACACTAGCTGTTACATATAGGGGTTTCATTGAGAGTTCTCACTAGGGTTATCATAGAGGGGCACCAAATTGACGTTTAGTGTATAACAGAAAAGGGGATTATGCGTGTCATAAAAGAATTCCGTGTGCGTATGATCGTCTAGTTTCATATGCGGTTGTGTGTGTTCATCTCTAATTGTTCATATGCTTTTGTGTGTGTGTGTCACATGCATTTTCTTCGACATACCTTACTTCATGTGTCGTCGATGTTGATCCATCTGGAATTCATTTTCTCTTGGAGGGAGACTGGTACCTGTTAGACGAAGATTTATCACTCCAAGACGATGAATTGGTTTTATAGTTTTTTATTTAATTTCCAGATGTCGACACAGAATATGGAAGTGAATCTTGCTTGCTTGAACACGTCAGCGTCCCCCACCCCGAGTGAAGGGGAGGGAACAGCTATTAAGCCGTCTGTCTTCTTCAAAGTCCAAATCCAGTCTCTCTGATCTAGCCAACCTGACCACGTCACTCATACGTAATCTGGTCAGCTGACCTTCGGTTCTGGTAAACGTGTCTACACTCCACGTTTACTCACCTCTCTCTCTCTCAATCCATTCTGTAACATAGCCAGGTTTCACTTCAGTATGTCACCACAGAAGATATTTAGCGCGCATGTAGTGTATGGTACTGATGCAAGGGAAATAACTCTTTCATTCCAGTTTTTTTGCAATTATCGTTGCATTTTCAACATTTTTATAAAAAGTATAATTTATATAAGTTGCTTCGGTTTTATCATCTAAAATTCTCTTCTGAAAAAGAAAAAATTTGATAAATTTCTTAGTCAAGAATTAATTCCCTTGCATCAGTGCCATATGATTGTATGTCTATATGATCACCAGATGTTTTTCAGTTTTATGAGAAAATATTTTACAGTTATTTTTTCATATAAGATTTTAAGAATTTCATTTTCTTTTATACTATTTCATGAAGATATATATATATATATATATATATATATATATATATATATATATATACAGGGTGCGGCATAAATAACGCCCTCTCATATCTTATTATATTTATGTATATTTTCTTTAACTAATTCTTAAACATTTATTTTTTTGAGGTATTTTTTAAACCATGAGATTAACAATTGAACAGAGAGTAAAAGCAATACAAATGTATTATCAAAATAATAATGGTGCTAAAACTGCAAGCTTGTTATCAGATGAATATGACATCCTAAGAGTGCAAAGCCGAAATATCAAAAGCTTGATTAAAAAATTTGAATCCACAGGAAGTGTAAGGGATGCTCAAAGATCCGGAAGGCCAGTTGTTGCAACGAGCTTAGAAAAGTCCAATGAACTACAAGAATCGTTGCTGCATACTCCTCAAAAATCCAGTAGACGTCTTTCTACAGAGTTAGCAATCAGTGATAGGAGTGTTCGCAGAATATTGAAGAAGCTAAAGATGAGACCTTACATTCCACGTGTTCTTCAAAGTTTGCATGATGGAGATCAAGATAGACGATTACAATTTTGTGAAATCTTTTTGAATAAAGTTAATGAAGATATAACTTTCCTTGAAAAGATATGGTGGTCAGATGAAGCAACCTTTAAGTTAAATGGGCATATCAATCGCCATAATTGTGTGTATTGGAGTAATGAGAATCCTCATATCATCTTGGAAAAGGATGTTAATTCGCCAGGAGTAACAATTTGGGCTGCCATTTCTTGTATGGGATTAATAGGGCCAATATTCTTCGAGGGTACTGTGAATCAAAATAATTATTTGCATATGCTTCAAACGGAATTTTGGCCAAGAGTTGAAAATCAGACTGATATTTTTTTTCAACAGGATGGGGCTCCACCACATTATGGGTTAAGAGTTAGGGAATGGTTAAATGAAAATTTTGAAGATAGGTGGATAGGACGAAGGGGACCAATTGAATGGCCATCACGATCTCCAGACTTAACGCCACCAGACTTTTTTTTGTGGGGTATATTGAAAGATAAAGTTTACAATCTTAAGCCGAAAACAATTCAGGAATTAAAAAATGCAATTTCAGATAAATTTCATGAAATTACCATTGAAGAGTGTAAAAAAGTTTGTAAAAGTGTCGCTGGTAGAGTTCAAAATTGTATGGAACATGATGGAGAACATTTTGAACATCTGAGTTAAATTTTAAAGTTAATAAAGTTGGTATCCTTTTTTTCATTAAATTTATTTTGATTTTATTTTTATTGACTAATTTTGTTCCCAAAAATCGTTTTTTTAGTTCAGAAGATCATTACTGTAAAGATCACCAATGTGGATATTGAATTAGATATTTAATAAATTTGAGATATACCTTTTACTTTTATTTATCTTTAAATTGCATTCATATTATAAAGAAAAAAAGGATATTAAGAAAGGGCGTTATTTATGACGCACCCTGTATATATAAGAAAGCTGATGTTGAATTTAAGTGTATTTTTAATTTTAAATAACTATAAAAAAAAAAAGTCAATGTAAAGTTTGAAGAATAAGAAGGAAAAAAATATGAGGATTGGTTATTCGTATTATTTAGATTCATCGGACTATTGTTCTCATCTTAAGTGTGATTTTCACAACGTTTCAGTCGATGTAACCTTCGATCTTCAGGTGTATCTTGTATTACTTGAGAATGTTTTCATTGAACTCAGGAATTTGAACGGAATTTCAAGCGGAACCTTTTATTCATTTCACAGGGGTAGCATGCTCTTGTTTCGTCAGTCATGACTGGATAGAGGTCCTAAATAATTCACAATTGTATTTTTCGGTCACCCACACTGAGGATTCAACCTTCAGGAGAATATCACTTTTTACAATTGATTTTCCAAGTACTCTAACCAATGCGCCACAAGTCCTTACAGATAATTCTAGTACGAATTTTAGGAGCCTTAAACCCATTTTTATTTCTAGCTGTAAATATCTCTTTATTACTTATTATTACTATATATTGATGTATATCGATCTCTCTCTGTATATATTAATGTTATTCCTTATTATTTGTATATATTATCTATTGTTTATAATTACTGAAACCATCTACCATTATGGGACGATGTAAAAATTATAGACAGAGAGGAACAGTGGAGAGTAAGACGACTGAAAGGAGCAGCAAGTGCTGGGGAATAACCAATTACTAAGTAAACCTAGTATAGAATTTAATATAATATGGGAACAAGTAATTGTAAACAATAGATAATATATACAAGTAATAAGTAAAAACAAACATATATATATATATATAAAGCTGAATGTGTGTGTGTGTGTGTGTGTGTGTCTGGTCATGAATAGGGTCCTATATGGTTGACTATTTTAAAAAAACTAATTACATATAATGATAGAAGATGTATCGAGACACAGGAATGGGTATGTTTGATTTGGCAGAAAGGTGGTTCATTAAAATTGTGGGGTCTGCGTTCACGCCTGGTCCACAAAGTATGGAAATAAAAAATTTTAAAATTAAAAAAAAAAAAACCGTTTACAAGTGTTTTAGATATAGATGTACATAAGAATACTTTGATAATATGTTTTAACTTAAATAGGGATGGTATAATAAAATTGTGGGGTCTGCGTTCGCGCCTGGCCTCCATAGAATGAAAATAGGCACAAACTTTAATAAAGACTTTTCATATCTGTGTAAGTATACTTTGATAATTATGTTTCAGTTTGAAGAAATATGGTATAAAATTAAGGGGTGTTCGTTCGCACCTGACCTCCATAGAATGAAAATATGTCATAAAGTTTAACAAGGTTGTTTAATATAGATCCACAGAATATTGTGATAAGTGTTTCAGTCTGAACAGGTGTGGTATAAGAAATTATGGAATTTATCTATTTTATTGTTACTTTCATCATATTTTGCTTTGGTTTTGATACCCCTAAATTCACAACCCTTCCTTTCCATAACCCATCATATTTTCATAAATCAGACTCCATTTTCTGTAGGCTGTTTTTGAACCCAGTCAACGACAGGTACTTTTGCTAGTATATATATATATTATATATATATATATATATACACACACACACACACACAAACATAGATATACATTAATAACTAGTAATAAATAGTAATATTTACAACTAAAAATAGGTTTAAGGCTCCTAAAATTCATACTAGAATTGTCCGTAAGGTCCTGTGATTAGAGTACTTGGAAAATCAATTGTAAAAAGTGATATTCTTCTTGAAGGTTGAAGGTTCAATCCTCAACGTGGGCGACTGAAAAATACAATTGTGAATTACTTAGGACCTCTATCCAGTCATGGCTGACAGAAGAAGAGCACACTACCCCAGTGAAGTAAATAAAGGCTTCCGCTCAAAATTCTGTCCAAATTCCTGAATTCAACAAAAACTTTCGACAAGATACACCTGAAGAAGGTCGGAGGTTACATCGACCGAAACATTGTGAAAATCACTCAAGATGAGAACAGTAGTCCGATGAATCCTTAAAAAAAAAAAAAAAAAAAAAAAAAAAAAACGTTTTATTTCATTTTCTTTTATGCTATTGTAAAAAATAATAGAATTATAAAATTACAATTACACAAGAAAAGCAAAGACGTAACGTGTTTTAGAAATGTTATGTAGAAGGTGGAACACAGGAAATTATCTGTCTGTCTTCCCCTTCAAGAACAGAATGATTTTCCAAGATCAATGACGCAGTTGAAAATAAGGTATGTCGAAAATACATGTATCTCACACACACACACACACACACACCTGCATAAGAACTGATCACGGAAAGAACTCAAATAGATCACAAATAGAACTTGGGTTCAGAAAGTGAAGAGTCACTATAGACATTAGTAACAATGACACGCACACGTAACATACGTCTGATTTAGCAACAATACAACATGTATGTTGATTAAGTGACTACACAAGAGAATTTAGATTAGAACAATTTAAGATTTAAATTGAATTTCAAGCACAGCCATTTGTTGAGAGTTGTCAGTACGATATGGAAATCTACTCGATAAAAGAAAACACGGAGGAATACTGTTAAGATGCGTCAATTTATTCTGTGCATTTTGCAGCGGAAATACGATACGTATTATTTGAAACGTGAGTGCAATGAATAAACAAAGCTTCTTACAGATATTTCAACTTATACATAAAAACAAGGTTACATTTTTTAATTTTTTATAAGTAACCAGTTATTAAGGCTTAGAGCCATTCAAGGGTAAGAGCTAATGAGATGGATAAACTGTCAGCTGAATGATGAAGAATATTGTGAGAGGATTGAAAACGATGAATGCTATGAACAGAATTTGATTTCTTATGAGGTTTATGACAAGTATTTGTTTACATAGGATTTGAAGATGCAGTTGAAGACAGAAAACATGAGTTTGTCCTAAGCCCACAGTTTTACGAAAATAAAAATAAACATAGTAATTGTCTGTATTTTTGAGATGAGGTGTTTTCATTGATTGAGATTGTCGGACTGACTTCCTCATCTTGGTTGTTATAGTCACAACGTTTCGGCCGTTTTACCCTCCAGCCTTCATCAGGTGTTTTGTATTGAACTGGGGAACCGTTTGTTAGGAGTCTCAAACCCAACCCTTTATTATTATTACGGGGGTACCGTGTTCGGACTCCAGTAGGCTCTGGGACATAGTTGCTGATTCTGTTTTGAATGTTACTTTTCACTGCCTTCGTTCAGGATTGAACTCAGCATCTTTGGGTAACTGTAAACTTTGATACAACGTCTAGGACCACTCAGCTTGTGACTATAACAACCAAGATGAGGAAGTCAGTTCGACAATCTCAATCAAAAATAAACATGATTATTTGTTTGTTATATGGCATTCATCATAGGCAGGTTGAACTGACTTCCTTCATAGGAGGAAGTATCAATGGAATATTAAATTCACAGGCGGTCCCCAGTCATCTGTATATCCCTGTCAGAGGAGATAACGTTAGTTCTTGCAGGGAGATATTGAGGTCCTCCTACATACAGCACCTGGTAACCCATTTTCATTATGACTCAATATTAATTTATCCTCATTTCAATGGTATTTTTCACATTTTACATTACTTTTGCGACTCTTTATGTTGCAAACTTTAATATTTGTTTTTTTAATTGATGTCTTTTAATGTAAAGCTTTCTTAATATATGAATAGTTGTAAGGTGTTTTTATTTCAAAATATTGCAGACAATAGGTTAAAACTTAAAAGACTCAATTGGTGACTCAACACAACTGAAGGCTCTTTGTGGTGAGCAATTCTTTTTTTTTCATGGGTGAGTCACTGCTTATCAAGGCCCAAAGGCAACTTGATAAGAGTTAATGTGTGTACGATAAAGGAAATTGCGTAGAAATTAACAATCTAGAGGAACGGCTCAACAAAAATTTGTTTTACTTGAAGATGACCATGTTATAGTCAGCTGAAAAGCAGGCTAGCAGAACAGAGTTTCACAGTTGGGCAATCCTAGGAAAAAAGCTTTGTTCATGGAACTTGCATTTAGATTTAGGCACAGACAGAAAGTGGGAGAAATTGTTGATAGTGGCTGTAGCTAGGCGAGTGCTTTTGTGAAAGTTTGGCGTAAGGGGATCATGGATTGAAGCTCCGATAAGTACTTGCCATGAAAATAAAGATAGAAAAAGAGTCAGGCTCGCAACGTCTCTTCTGCGGGAAAGTGGTTACAGGAAGAAGAGGGCATCATCTATCAAATTTCAAAGCCAATTTTCAATTCTGTCAAGGCAGAATAGGATACTTTGAATGGTTCCTTCCCAGGTGTGGTGGTAGTACTCCATTTTAGGACATATTTGGCTCTTACACAGGTTGAGGATTGCATCGGGAGCGAGATACTTTCTGGAGCGGTAGAATAGTTCAACCATTTTTCTAGCAACCATAGCAACAGATTTGATCTAAGTTTTCCATTTCAGGTCAGGAGTAAAGGTTAGTCTAAAGAGCTTTTAAAGCAGAGTACTTTTTTGAGACTAGAGCCATTCATATCAACTGGGGCCAGGTAGAGATCAGTGCATTAGTGGTGAAAAGATAGAAGCTTGGTTTTGGATGTGTTAAAATTAACCAGCCACTTTTTGCCCCACTGCACCACAGTCTCAATATGTTAGTGTAAACATGTTGTAGAAGAACATTTATGCACATTGCAAGTTATTCATTTAGAAAAACAAAATTGATTAAACATAAAAATTTATGCACATTGCAAGTTATTCATTTAGAAAAACAAAATTGATTAAACATAAAAAGAATTGGATTCATAAGTGCTTACCAATTGATTGTGATAATGTTTCGGAATTTTTGAGATCGGGATTAATCATTTGGATTATCTGGACTACTGTTTTCATCTTGAATTTTATTATCCCAACATTTTGATTGATGTAACCTTTGACCTTCTTCAGCTGTATCTTGTTGAACTCAGGAATCTGTACGAAGATTCAACTGGAATCCTTTATGGGGGTAGCATGTTCTCATTCAGTCAGACACACGATGGGGTAGAAGTCTTAAATAATTCTCACTTGTATTCTTGTAATTTAGAATCACCCGCACTGATGAGGATCGAACTTTCAATCTCCAGAAGACTGTCACTTAGAACTGAATTTCACTTAGTACTTTATCCGTTATGCTGTGAGTTCTTGCTGACTATTCTTGTATGAATTTTGGGTGCCTTAAAACAAATTGTTTTTTTAGATGTTCAATCCTCAGTACAGGCGATACTAAGAATACATTTGCTAAATTAAGACTTCTACTCAGTTATGGCTGACAGAACAAGAACATAAATACCCCCATGTATCAAATAAAGGGTTCTATTCAAAATTCTTTACAGATTCCAGAGTTCAACAAGATACACCTTAAAAATGTCAAAGGTTACATTGGCTGAAATGTTGTGAGAATGATACTCAAGATGAGAACAGTCAGAATAAGCCAAATAATATGCAGTGCTATAAATAATATGCAGTGCTATAAACAATATGCAGTGCTATAAACAATATGCAGTGCTATAAACAATATGCAGTGCTATAAACAATATGCAGTGCTATAAACAATATGCAGTGCTATAAATGTCACATATGGTCTTATTAGCGAGAGATGACGTATGTTATATATTGTTGTTGTGTGTTCGTGTTCATATTGTGGTTTGCAGATATATCGCGTATATACAAAAGAGAGACAGGGACATTTTAATACAGTGCTGACAGAAACGTGTAATACACTTTGAGAAGGGGATATAGATATATAGATAGAGATATTGACATTTATACTGTTTGACAGTTTGTGAATGGGAGTGTTTCTATAACATTGACACATATTTCTTTACCTATTTTTGAGATGAGGATTTCAGTCTTTCATCATAATGAAGGAACATTCATTATTTATAATACTGAAAGGGTGACGCATTCTTAAGATGATACACATTCTTAGATGAGTTTATACACAGTCTTATAAATAAATGATCATTTTCGGCCGTCCCATCAGAGACCTTATTCCTATCCCGAAGGGGCGTTATTGTCCCCACGCCACCTGGACTGAAACTTTGCGACACAGAGAGCAGGCTCTGGTTAAGCGTCACTCTAGGGAGCACGAAAAGTGGAAACAACACACGAAAATCTTACCCCCACTGCGTGTAGGTGACCATGTCTACGTTCAGAACCCCACTGAAAACCACCCTCTCCGCTGGGAACGCATGGGTACGGTGGTTGAAGTCAAGCAGCATCATCAGTATGTTGTTAAAATCGATGGATCTAGCAGACTCACCCTCAGAAACCGCCAGCATCTGAGAAAATTCACACCGTTCCAAACTATCAACAGAGGAAAGATCATTGAGTTGCTTATCCCAACAGCAATTGAAGAAAATCATACTGATGATGTTACTGAGCCTATAACTTCAGATGCACCCCCACAGGAAAATCTAGGAGAATCCCCGCCTCAGGAGCCGACTGGCTCATTGCAAGGACCTGGACTTCCTGAACCGCCCATGATTAAATCGACAACACCGGAACGGGTGTATACACCCCCTCAAGAAGAAGGACAAGGAGCGTCGCCGAACATGAAGCTGCCAAGTGCGCTTGCGCGCCTGAAGCCCCACAACATACCCGGTGTCTCCGAGCTAGCGCAGGCTGCGCAATCGGTGCTACAAAGATTAGTGAATACTTCCACTAGCTGTGTGTACATAATGTAAATAGTCGACGGATAATAACGACAAGTTTCTTACACTGCCGTCAGAAACTCGCCGTGGGAGGAGATAGATAGGTTCCAGATGCCATATCATGCCCTATGTTCATGCATGCAAGTTCATAGTCTTCATCTCCATTGTTTCAGACACTGACACGAACGACATTCTTCGAGTGTAATGGATGCAGCCTGTAAGTCTGGTTCCAGCGAGCCTAATCTCAAGACAAGTCACCATCCATCTTCAGTCATCAGCTGCATCATAGAAGGAAGGTGAACAACATATCATCTACACGAGTGGAACACAAGTCTATAATACAAATTCACAATACCTTTCTGTTGAATAACATAACATGAAAGACGCAGATACAAAATTATGAAGTTGTTCGTTTATTCCATTCGACCGGTCAACGACTTTGC
This sequence comes from Euprymna scolopes, assembly GCF_053919585.1. Lineage (NCBI taxonomy): Eukaryota > Metazoa > Mollusca > Cephalopoda > Sepiida > Sepiolidae > Euprymna > Euprymna scolopes. The sequence goes on from NC_136485.1 coordinate 28,414,379, forward strand.
ATCAAGGAATTAAAAGTCTCTACATGATTTCCTTCTTCTTCGAAGGCGGAATGTCAGCTCTGTCTACCCGACCCTGTCCAACTTCTTCTCCCCTTACTGACGGACTTACTCTCTGCCAAGCTCTAACTATATTGAAAACTCATGACGTCATTGCATGACCAACACGTGCATATCAGACTCGTGGCCTGACACGCCTCACGTGTTCAAGCATGCATCACTCTTCCCATGTTTACAACCCGATTTCTCTAACCTAATTTTCCTAACCCACTTTACAAATAAGTATAACATTTTGCATTGTTCGGATCTAGATTCCTTATTTTAATTTCATTGTATCATTACATTCCTTTTCCAATAAACAGATATTTAACTATTTTATGTGATGGTTAATTCTATATTCCATTTTCAAACATTCTGTATTATTTTAACTTATGATCGGAATTCTAAATTCCAATCCTAGCTTCGCAGGTTCAAATCCTCGGCTATCCTATCTTATATTTACTCACAAGAACAAGTCGCCTCTTCTTGTAACATAAATAATATATATTGCTATAAATAATATATATTGCTATAAATGGCAAATGTACTTCAAAAAAGTTACAATTGTTGTATGATAGTTTCATGTAATCAAAGCTGAATTTGATTTAAAAATCATTTAAACCAGTTTGCAAACATGGGCAAAGAGGGTTTTTTTTTTTGGTTTTTTTTCAAACTTCAAGCATCTGGCTTATGCTAAACAGCACTTAGATTTTATTTAGGGTCTGACTTTTCAACTCCATAAAAATTTATAGTTTAGAAAAAAAAAAAATTATTATCATCAGAAGTTTTTGTTGCATAAGATTGAAATAAATCTGATCATGAAATATCCATACAATCAAATGAAGTGCATTGTCTTAATCTGGAACTGATGATAGACGTTTATTTCTCACCTCCAAGAGACAATTATATAAAAATATACGAAACTTCTGCAGGAGAAAACAAATGGCAACATTCAATTGGATAAGAAACAAATGGAATCAAAAGTTTAATATCAAATGTAAGAACAATATTGTAAAAAAGGAAAACCTAAGTCGAAATACAAGTCTTCTTTTTCAAAAATAAAAGATTTACTTACGTTTGAAAAGTGTCACAGAGAAAATGATACCCAAACCAAGACCAGTGGCTACAAAAGAACAAAGCATTTTTATATAAGTATAATTAATAAATTCCTTCTCAAAGATATCTTCGCTTTTATTATATATAACTTTTCTTGTTGTCTTGAATACACATTTTTTGCAACTTTATTTTTGAAAAAGGATTAACTCTGGAAAATTTGGACCCTCCTCAATTGTGAAGAAGGTAAACGAGTTCTCTTTGTACTTTGTATCAGAATGAAAAATAACAAAACGAGATTTCAGACTTGTTAATATATATGTTATTTATGATCAACATTAAATAAAAAGGGATTCAGGATTCTGACTATGAGGTGAATGTGGAAAGGAAAACCTATGTTTGACACTTTAGCGGCATCAGAACAGCAGAGTTCTTCTTCCATGACCTTAGCAAGTCGATATATGCCATCGCAAGTGAAAAAGGTGTAATGGAAAGGTCACTTATAACAGGTGGCGTATGAAGAAATTTGCTTTCTTACAAGATGAAAAATGAAGTCAAGTCACCACAGGAAATATGACTTGAGCCACCTTGAGCACACAAAAAATGATCAACAAATTGACATACTTTTTGTAGCAAAACATTTTGTAGCAGAGAATCAACTCCAATAACAACTGGATTGCTGTTTCATTCAAGAATGAGCTTCAAATCTTTGGTGTCATCAGAAGTGAGAAAATCATGCCACTCCATTACTTCCCTGGAATCACCAGGCTTAACAGTGATGGCGAGGTGTGTTTACTGAGTAAGGTGATAAAATGTTGACTCAGCCAAGTAATTGAAGGAACAGAGCTACACATAGTAGCAAGATTCAACATGTCACAACAGCCAATGACACAGGCCCATCAGAAGTTTGACCAGACTCATACTAAAACAGACGATTGGTTTCCCAACTGAACTGGCTGTATCCATCTCAATTTTTAAGTGCAAGGTATGATCAAATGAGAGACTGAAAGATCCAGCTGCAACAAAAAGAAAAAATTGAAAGGTAGAATCATCTAAGGAGCCAAAGTTGGAAGACAAGGAAGAAAAACGATTGTCAGATCAGATATTGACTAATGGCTGCAATCACAGCCAATTGCAGTTAAAGTTAAGAGCTTAACAAAAGGCAATTTAAGAGAAATTGTATTATTAAGTTTGTGAATATATCTTGTAAAATTGTTTGGTTCTTGTCTAGAATTTCCTCTATATTACAAACAAAAAAATAAAGAAAAATATGTATGGTATACGTACTCATGACAAAACACAAACATCATATTTCAAACATCACGTAAAGTTATTGAGTAATTTTATTTTTAAATAAATTCAAATTTTATGATTATTCAAAGAATGATTGTGATGCCCTCCATTTTGATAAATATCTAAAAAGAGAGAGAAACAACTCAACGGTTGTTCATATTTAATAGATTTATGATGTAATGCCTATGAATTCCCATTAATTGCTTTAAAATGATTTTTTCATTAAAATAAAACTACTTGATCAATTCATGTGATTTTTTGGAATGTGACAAGTGTAGACAGTGTTTGTACAGAAGTTTACTGATTTGATATGATCTTTAAAACCTAAGAGATACTTTACATACCAATTTTATAAACAAAAACATTAAATTTTCTTAAAAATGAGATGCAGTTTGCTTGAAGCATTGTGTGGGTAAGGTATATAGAAGATTTAGAAGGCTATCACAATGCGGGGAATGGAATACAGTCGATGTTAAGGAAGAAAGATGAAAACAAGTGACAATTTGCAAATCACTATATATATTTTTTTTTTTTATTCAATTTCGTTATGTATTGATATGTCTTACTTGAAGAGGTTTATTGTGTGTGACAATGTTCCATGATATATTTCAGGGAAGCCTCTTTGTCAAATAGTCTATCTAACATGTCTATTCAAAGCATGCTAGTGTATGTAATATGTAGCATACTTTGAATAGATCTGTTACATACACCATTTGACAAAGAGACTTCCCTGAAATATATCATGGAACATTGTCACACACAATAAACCTCTTCAAATAAGACATATTGATACATAACAACTGAACATTATATATTTTTACAGAATGAATGTTTCATTAATTTTTTTTCTTTAACGATACTACAAAAACAAATTATAAACTGCCTTTTTTTTTCCAATATTTAGAAACTTTTTATTTTTATAATAAAAATATGATATGGATTGTTTTTCAAACATCAGATGTATTGATATATATATTTTTTTTACATCAAACATGAAAATAGAACTGTCATAAACAAAATATTTATCAACTGTTTCTTTTAATATGTTTATAAACCAAATGGCTTTGTAAATAAAGGGTTGCAAAACTTAACGCCATATATTTTATTATAAAAGTTTGGCACTTCTGCAGTATGTGGATGGTAGCCACCTTTTTTGGCGTGTTTCACTAAACTGTCACTAGATGGCGCTTCTCGGTCAAAAAATAGGGGAAAAATTTTATTTCAATTCAAAATTGTTTAGGAAAAAAAATCGAATGTTGCTTTAATTCGGAAAACCATTTCATTTAAATTATTAATTTGTCAGTGACCCTTAAAAGTTGCTCAAATTTAAAAAATGTTTCATTTAAATTATTTGTTGTTGACCCTAAAAAGTTGCTCAAATTTAAAAAATGTTTCATTTAAATTATTAATTTGTCGTTGACCCTTAAAAGTTGCTCAAATTTAAAAAATGTTTCATTTAAATTATTAATTTGTTGTTGACCCTTAAAAGTTGTTCAAATTTAAAAAATGTTTCATTCAAATTATTTGTTTGAAAAATAAAAAAATTTTACTTTATAAAAATCTAATGTTATTTTCATTACAAAATTGTTTTATTAAAATTATATTTTCTTACGCAAACTTTTAAATAAATGTTTTTACAATTACATATTGATACATTTTTATACAATGTTTTAGTTCTCAAATATTTTTCTGTACGGAAAAATTTTTTGTTAGTTACTTATTTGCCATGTTATTCAACCAAGAAGAAATTGGAGTTATAGCCCCCCCCCCCCCTAAAATGACCACTGTCCGCATGCTGCAGAAGTGACAAAAGTTTTGTTTGTATGTTGTTTGAAAAACAATTCATAATATATATTTTATTATAAAAGTTCTATTTTTATGTTGGATTAAAAAAAAAGATAGTTCATAAAGATATTGAAAAAAACCCCAAAAAACAATTCATCTATATATTAATAGGATAGCGTGTGATTGATCGTGTTGTGGCCATCTTGCCCATATCACAGACGAGAAAGGGACTCTTAAAGTTTGTCAAAATTTGAGGAGATTATTTTGAAACATGGCAGAAAAAAAAAAATACTTAGATAAATCCCTTTTTCATTTTGTCCTTTGTTAATCACTTTTTCGTTTAAAGGCACCCCCTCCTCGTCACTGAAATAGGCAAGATAATTACAATATAAAATCGATCTCATTAAAACCTAAATTTCCCCTGTAAAAAAAAAAAAAAAAAAATACTTGATCAAAATAAGGGATTTTTATATGAGAACTTTATTCTATGATGGGTACATACAATATATTTCTTTTTTTTTTTTTTCACTATTTTCATTTTTCACTGTCTTGATTAAACTAAACAATATTTTGTTTAGAACAGTTCGATTTTTATGTTTGATCCCTGCAACCTCTTTCTCACAGAAGAGATATTGCAAGCCTGTTTTTTTCTTTATTGTTATTTTCATGGCAAATGCTCGTCTGAGCTTAAATCTATGGTCCCCTCTCACCAAACTTTTACAAAAAACACACGTCTATCTGAAACCACTATAAATATTTTCTCCCCACTCTTTATTTGTACTTAAACCTAAACATAGATTCCATGAGTAAAGCTTTCTTAAATCTGCACGTGGGCATATCTGCAGAACTCTCTTCTGTTTGCCTGCTTTCCAGCTGACTACAATTTGGTCGTCTTCAAGTCCAATGTAAACGAATTCTTGATGAACTGCCCTCTTAAGTAATCCAATTTACAAAATTTTCACTACTAACGATTATTACGATATTACCTTTTGACTACTGTACACCCATTACCATTAACCCTTTTCCTCGAATAGGTTCTGGACCTTAATAAGTGGTGACTCCAATGCGCAAAAAAAAAAAAAAAAAGCAATACTTTTGATGTTTGAAAAACAGACCATAATATTTTTATCATAAAAGTTAAAAAAAACAGTTCATAAATATATTTTTATTATAAAAGGTTATTATAATGTTGAAAAAGTTTTAAAAAAAGGCTGTTTAAATAAAAGTTCTATTTTTATACAGTTTTGGTCATCCATAGCTAAAAAATTTTTCTGATGTCACTTCCGCCAAATAACTTTGTAAATAAAGATGTCGGAAACTTAACTAACGCCAATAATTTATATCAGTATGAAACCGGCAAAAAAAAAAAATCCACTGCTGCCAGCCCACGAATTCGGAATAGAGGCATGTGAGCGAGAAAAACAAGATTATAAACAGAGAGGCAGAAAGTCGATGAGAACCAAAACCACCCAATAAATATTACAAAAAAATTGGGTTTGTATTACTGTACACATAGATTCGAAAAAGTTGTCAAAAAACAAATATATAACAAATAAATGTTATCAAAGGCAAGATAAGTTTCTTTTCTGCCAAACTGGATATATTTTTTGTGTTTTTATTCAATGTAACATGTTTATTCAGCTGGAAAAACATACAGTGTTTACCGATGTATTGGAAAATTCAAGATGGCGTCTGATTCTCTCTTTAACACGGTAAGTTTGGGAAAAGGTGTTATAAATGAAAAACTATACAAAATACTATTAAAAACCCGCCGAATATATGTCAACCTATGTCACGGTAACATATATTGAGCGAGTTTTTAGCAGTATTTTATCCGGTTTTTTATTTATAACACCTTTTCCCAAACTTACCGTGTTAAAGAGAGAATCAGACGCCATCTTGAATTTTCCAATATATCGGTAAACACTGTATAGTTTCGAGCTGAATAAACACGTTACATTGAATAAAAACACGAAAAATATATCCAGTTTGGTAGAAAAGTAACTTATCTTGCCTTTGATAACATTTATTTGTTATATATTTGTTTTTTGACAACTTTTTCGAATCTATGTGTACAGTAATACAAACCCAAAAAAATTATAGGGTGGGTTTCTACCAGTATTTTGTTTCATTTTTTATTATTAAGTCATTATCAAGTCATCAAAGATGGAAATAATCAAACCCCAGCGATTTTTTTTCATCATGTAACGCTCAACACTAATCGTTTCTTGAACTGAATAAACGTTTTGAAAGTAGAAACACTAAAAAATATATCCAAATGAGTAGAAGAGTAAATTACCTTGCTTTTGGTAACGTTTATTTTTATACTTACATGAAAAGGGAACAGAACAGCCCTTATCATGTAACATTGTAACACAAGTAAACGTTATCAAAAAAAAAACGGTGTAATGCCTTTTAATGTCCCCTCCAGTCATGTAAGAGTTACACCCACTCACCTCGCTTAAAGTAAACATTTGCCCTTTTTTGTACGTCTGACCACTGTAAAACAAACTCCGGGTTTGTATTAAAACATAGATGCGAAAAAGTTGTCAAAAAAAAAATATATATATATATATATATATATATATATATATATATATATATATATAAAACAAATAAATGTTATCAAAGGCAAGATAAGTTACTTTTCTACCAAACTGGATATATTTTTCGTGTTTTTATTCAATGTAACATGTTTATTCAGCTCGAAAAGCATACAGTGTTTACCGTGGAAAATTCAAAATCTCTTTAACACGGTAAGTTCAGGAAAAGATGTTATAAATCATAAACTAGACAAAATACTGTTAGAAATTCGCTCAATATATGTTACCGTGACATAAGTTGACATATATTCGGTGGGTTTTAATAGTATTTTGTTTATTTCATTATTTATAACACCTTTTCCCAAACTTATCGTGTTAAAGAGAGAGTCGGGCGCCATTTTGAATTTTCCGATACATCGGTAAAAACTGCATGTTTTTCGAGCTCAATAAACGTGTTACATTGAATAAAAACACAAAAAATATATCAAGTTTGGTAGAAAAGTAACTTATCTTGCCTTTGATAACATTTATTTGTTATATATTTGGTTTTTGATAACTTTTTCGAATCTATGTGTACAGTAATACAAACCCCAAACTCCAAAATACAGGTAGAAACCCACTCAATAAAGATAATAGATTAGGGTAAAAAAAAAATAAATAAAAATAAAAATTACGACAATAAAAATAAAATAACATATCGATTCATATTCTATAGACGTACAAAAAATATATATATTTCAGAAAAACGCAAAATGATTCTCCATTTCCGAGCTATCCTAACGTTTTAGGACAGTTAACCAATTTTTTACTTTTTTTTTTTTTTTACCATTATTGGAGATAAATCTTGTATGTTTTTCTTTTTTTAATAAATTTTTAAGACGATTGCGTGTGGTTTTAAGACTTTGCCACTCAGACTTATGGAAGAAATAATAATACTTAAGCAAAAAATATAATTATATTCAAACTAATTGATAGGATAAGATTAGATTTCAAATCATATTTTAGTCAGCAAGCAAAAATGCAAAGTTTAACATTGAATATTCGTTTAAAGAATAAGTCTCTTTATTTGTCCTTGAAACAAATATATAAATGAAATAAATAAAACAAAATAAGCTTCTTTTTTTTTTCTTGGTTGATATATTTTTTAATTTAAAAATAATCGGGTTTAAACGTACCTGATTTGATTAAAAGATCTGAGACACACTGGTCAAATTTCCGACCAAGGACATCCTCTGATTTGATGCTTTCAGCCATGTTGAATCACAGCGAAAGACGAAAGAGTTCGGAATTATAGGGGAGATTATTCATGTGTTTTTTAGAGTTATCTCCCTTTTCTCCTCGAACACCGGAACCGGATTACAAGATTGGCTTTTTTTGTGGCCAGGTTGGCCTTTTTAAGGCCAAATTAAAAACTCTTTCTTTTTTATTTTAAAAACAATTTGGCCTTCAAAATATTTGGCTTCAATTTTTGCTTTTTTCTAATTATTTAAAAAAAATATTTATTTGATGAGCTACCCCCTTAAGTAATCCAATCTACCAAATTTCCACTACTAATGATTACGACATTTCACCACTGACTACTGTACACGCATTAATCTTTATCCTCGACTGGCCTCAGTGGTGACTCCTGTGTAAAAAAAAAAAAAAAAAAAAAAAAAAAAAAAGAGAGAGAGAGAATTATTAAAGACCACGTTATAATCATTTTTGCCTTAAAATATTATGTAGATCTTTTTTTTAATTTTGTCTTTTTCTTTACAATTTTACTAATTTGAAATTAAGTATTAACGAAAACGTTTCAAATGAAGTAGTTTATGCTTCAAAAATCTTATTGCCTTTTTGTAAGTTTTAGCTTTTTTTCAAAGATTTCTCATAAGTTTGTATTTGATAGTAACTATTGTAGAGGACTGCTGGATATATTATATATATCACCCAGTCGTACAAAATAGGTAAAATGAATTGTTTTGAAAAAGAAACGAACACCGCATTTATTGAAATAAACGAACTAGAATTTATTTCATGAAGAAACAAATGAAAGAAAAGGGTACAGCACGTGTTTAGTTTGGCGTGTGTCTCTCGCTGTTAACTGGTGAGAGGAAAAGTCTATTGTTGTAGAGAGAGAGAGTGAAAAAGTCAATCCAGTTTGGCGCGCGTCTCTCACTGTTAGCTGGTGAGAGGAAAAGTCTATTGTTGTAGAGAGAGAGAGAGAGGGAGAGAGAGAGAAAGTGTGTAAGGTGTACGTACTGTTAGTAGGCTCTTGCCCCACACATAGTAGCAGAGGATGTGACGCGCGCCCCGAAAGGGAGCGGTTGGTCCGTCGAACGCTCAGCTCGGGAGGCGAATCGAGAAGAAGGAAACAGCTCAGGTCTCTTGCTTTTGTAGTTGTTTTCTTTTGCGCATGTGTGGATTTCCTTTATCTGTGCATACGTGTGTGCGTATGTGTGCATACATGTGTGTACGTTAACGTGTGTGTATATGCATGCAAATGTGAGTGTATGTACGTGAACGTGAATATATGTACGTGTGCGTACGTACACGTATATGTTTTTGTGCGCATATGTGTATGACAAAAGTGGTTTGAAATGTGAGCACGTGTTTTGTGTGAAATTAGAACAGGCTTGCACACTATTAAAGAAAACGTTATAATTAAGTATTTTTAAGCCATTGAGAGTACTAGAGCTGTAAAGGTGATGTGTGCATAACACTTTTTCTTTGGACAAACTCTCAATTCAGCATTTTCTTTCAGATAATCAAATAAAGACAGACGTTCAGCTTTATATTATATGTGTGTGTGTGTGTGTGTGTGTGTGTGTGTGTGTGTGTGTGTGTGTGTGTGTGTGTGTTGTATAAAAAGCTGAACACAACATCTTTCTGTAGAGGTTGATGATTACACATTGACATACAAAATCAAAGGTTCGCATGTTGTCTGAATAAAAACAAATAATTATATTTTATACCAATCAGAAAACTTTCTGAATTTATTCGAAATGATCTTTCTGTGAGCCAGCTAAATCCTTTAAAATGGCAAATTTTTCTTTGGTAAATCAGTGGAATCCAGTTGACCTAAGTCTACAAATTGGTGTTGTTGGGTGTCCCTCTGTGGGTGCTTCCCTTTGCAACATCTCTCCACTTACACACACACACACACACACACACACACACACACACACACACATGCAAACATTAACAGACACACACAACTCATGGTCTCATTATCGTCTGCAAATCTGTATAAACTTTATTCATTGAAATATTTCCAATCTTTCTTGTTGAACTTTATCTCTGATATGAAATCAAAAGAACATTAAATCTTATAAACAGCTTTCAATTATTGAATTAATTTTGGGAATTATTTGGGAAATGAATAAATTTGTATAATTTATTTTATTTAATTATTATTATTTTTATTATTTAAAAAAAAAAAATCCAACCTTGATTGCCCTTTGGAGCCAGTGGCACAGTGGATAGAGATGCAGGAATATCCAAGATTCCAAGTGAGCATTGTCTGGAGGTATTGGTTTCAATCTCACCCAAAGTCGGCCAGAGGATTAGTTGATCAAACCATGGTGAGATAACAACAACTACTGAAAGCAGAACCGAATAAGCACGAGACGGAAAACTGTAAGTAAAATCTTTTTACAAAAAATAAATTGTATCAGTCCATCCTACCGGAAAAGTACATTTCGAAAGCTCTAAAAGAACAAAAATATAATTAAATTTTTAATCTTCTTATTGTATTGAGTATTAAAAAAAGATTGTCGCTGCTGTTCTCTATGCATTATTAAAAAGAGAAAAGATCTTTACTGTATTGTTTTTTCCCCCTCCCCCTGGAAAAACATACTTTTTTTTTGGACTGTTAACTGTTCTGTTTAACAGAGCTAAAAAATGAACTGAACTTGACACCGCAAAAATTGACTGGCGATTGTCAAAAAGTGGATATAATGAAAACAGATGCAAGAAATATCAAAGCAGGCATCACAAATATAAAAAAAAAATAACCAAGAAAAGACGTACAATACAAGACTGTACATGCAAAATTACCCACAAAAGTTTGAAAAATCAAAAGCACCGAGCCCTTGTTATCAATGTGGTGATAAAGACTGAGTCAAGGATTTAACAAGAAAATGTCTTATATGTGTGGAAGAAAAGGTCGCCTACTTGTGTAATTGGCGATCCCATCCTCCATATTTACAGCAAGTAATCGTAAGAATAGATAGTAAGAGTTCAGTGAGAAGAGATAATAAGTAACGTTACTTGCGATTATAGTCTTTAGAGAGAGGTTGATGGCGAGGTCAGGAGAGCTGGCTGGCCATGCCAACCCGGAGCGCAATCATCACATCACATTATCATCACATATTCACTTGTTGGGAGTGCCATCAAAAAGAGAATGAATAATATAAAACGGAAGTGAACATAGCTATATTGCCCCCTGATGGCAAGACATGGTGTTACCAGAGGTGAAGAGCGATAATCGTGTTTACCTTAAGGTCCTTCGTTTGTGTCTGTGTGTCCATATGTGGAGAACTAAGTACCCATATATGTAATAAAATGGGACATAAAAGCTTTCACTGCGGGAAAAATCAGGACAAAACTGAGTGTGCCAAACCATAACCTGAAACGCCTTAGAAGAAAACCTATGTAAATATGTAATGGTGAAAATTCTTGGCATGGATAATAAATTTCAGTTAAACAGCAGATTGGATCTTACAATACTAAACTTCAAAACCCATTATGCTAGAACCCATTATGCTAGAACCCATAGAATGGTAAAAGCTATCAACGGCACTAAAATTAAGTTTGAGGGTGAATTAATCACCAATGCCACCTTGCTGGGAAAAACTTAAACGCTCAAAATATATGCATTAAAAAATAGTGAAAACCTGTTCGGCTCTGATTGGATGGATGAGTATAACTTGTGTGACTTACATTTTGCAAAAAAAAAAATTTTTAAATAGAAGCCTTCCCAGCAGAAACTAAGAAACTAATAACTAGCTTTAAGGAAGAATTCCCAGATGTATTCACTCCTGGTCTTGAGAAATGTACAAAAATGGAAGCGGATTTTAAGCTGAAACCGGCCACACAACTGGTTTAAAAAAACACAATGTCCCTTTTACATCCCTGGACAAGATAAATTAGGAACTTGACAGATTGGAAAATACCAATATACTGTCTAAAATTGAATACAGTGAGTGGGCTGCACTGGCAGTCTATGTAATAAAAAGGTCCAAGGAAATCCGTGTTTGCGCGAACTTTTCGATTGGACTCAATGAGTTGCTAGAAAACTTTCACTATCCATTACTTAGCCCGGAGCAAGTGTTCACAAAAATAAATGGCATCATTGTGGCGAGCAAAAGCAGGGAGGAACACACAAACGATATCAAACAAGTATTCAGTCAAATACAAAATTATGGGTTTTAGTGAGGCAGATTGCTGAAACAATGTTTCACTTGGTGCTTGTACCACTAAGTGAAAGATTCGTATGGAATATTGAGATAACCTGCCCCACTATAAGGTCAAAGAAGGCAAGTGTGAATTCTCTTTACAAAAAATAAAGTACGTAGAACATATTGATAAAGGTGGCAGATGTCCAGATCTGGACAGAGTGACTGCTATTAGAGAGATTCCGGCACTGAAAAACATAACACAACTATAAAGCTTTTTAGGCTTCGCAAGCTATTACCAATGGTTTATCCCAACATGCAAAAACTGTGCACACCACTTAACCAATTACTAAAGAAAGATAAACCTTGGCAATGGACATAAGACCACCACAAATCATGCCAGAACCAAGATGCTCTGGCAGAAAAGGAAAATACTGGTCTTCCCCCAAAAGATTGATTTCACACTTGGAGAAATCAGCTTGAGAGGGAGGTGTTGTCTTTTATTAATAAACGTCTTGTCTTACATCATTGTTCTGTTTTTATTGTGGATAATTCAGGGCCATAACAGTTATAAAATCTGCAAACCTTTTTCACTGAAAATATTTTTCTGAATCCGGCTTATTCCAAAAATACTTCTCTCATTGCAAAACACCTTAAAGTAATACCCCAAAACTGGTGTGAGACACATCCCTAAAAACTTGTGACTGACTTTCTAAATTTTTACATCTGTCTTTTCTCCTAGAGAAACCACATATGCTTGTGTTACAATCTACTCGGTAGCCTTTTGTGGACTGAAAGGTTCTCAGAAATATTCAAATCGCTAACCAAATTCTTTTTGTTCCATTATTTTTCGTTCTGACTAAATTTATGCGAGTATGTCCTTGAAATTTAATTTTAACCCCGATGAGAAAGCCCTTTGACGATGACAAGACTTTTATTGATTTCTAGATGTCCAGCAAAGCATATAGACATTGATAACTGAACACACAAATACATTTCATAGATGTTTGGATGCAAGATTTCATCCCTATAAATTAATTGATAGTCGAACGCATAGAATAAACAACAAAACCTCTTTTAAAAACAACAGCAAAAGGTTTCTATATTTTTATGTAAATAAAGGATTCGGTTCAAAATTCTGTCCAGATTCTCAAGTTTGACAGAAACATTCTTGAGTCTGACAAAATATACCTGAAAAAGGTAGGAGGTTACATCAACAAAAATGTTGTGAAAATAACACTCAGGATGAGAATAGTATGTAGTGTCAATATTTACACATCGACCTACAAAATCAAAATGCATAAACATGTTTGTACGCATATCGTCTACGCATACACTATCCTAAATAAAATCAAATAATTATATTTTGGACCAATCAGAAAATTTTCTGAATTTATTTGAAATGGTATTTGTGAAATCGAAAGGTCTATAATAAAATGTGTATAGATATACAAGACAGGAAAGAAGAGGAGGGACCCACACAGGTTTTAGCAAAGCTTCAGTCCCAAGCAGGGTTTTGCAATTTTACTGTCCAGTGTTCTAATGAGAGCTGCCAACTAACTACAAACTAACCAGATGACATGGTGGCTGGCCAACTTGTACCTGTACTTGCAAATACAAAATACCAGTGCAAGTTGTTGGCCGAAGCTAACATTTTTGACAACAGTGGAATAGAAATTCCACAAAATTGTTAGTCTAGAGAAAACAGATATGTCGACTCATTTGCAAAGCAGCCTGAATGACTGTTCGCTGTTTGGCTCAATGAAATTCATGATGGAACTGTTAACCCCTTAAAATAAACCGTGTGAAGGGTGTGAAAGAACATCACAACCCAACGGGCTAAAAGGACAGAAAAACTGTCTGGTGAGGGAACTCAGAACTCAGATGCCATAATTGCTAAATTACTGGACACTTACAAAAAGTGTGTCGAAAACCAGAGAGGTTGGCAACGGAGTCAATGAGTGATTCAACACGACACCAGTCAAAAGATACTTAGCAGCAGAAGAGGAGGAAGACCAGCGTTTGGTGAACGAAGACAGAAATTAGCAGCAATACCACATCTTGCATGGAGCAGAGGTAGATTCAAAAGAAGCTCCCCTGAACGTCACCTTCCATAAAGTCCAAGTATCTTTGATACTGGAGTCCCATGTTGAATTTGGGTGCGCCTTGGATAAGGGGACTTGCTGTCAGTACACCATATCCAGGCCGTCATGGATACTGGTGCTCAAACATGTTCAAGTGGTCCCAAAGTACCGGAAATATTGGACTGCACTAGCGACATGCTAATACCAACTACCCAGGTAACCTGCTACGCATTACGGGAATAAAATTTTTACATGCATTAAAGTTGGCCTTAAAGAAACCAGATAAGTCAATTACATATCAGAGAACACATCACGATTTTACTTATCTGAGCCGGCACTGAAAGACTTAGAATTAAATCCTCGCGACTTATCATACCAGATATCAGAAGCTGACATATCAACCTCAAATAATGGGATAGTACCATGTGGATGTCCCCAAGGAGAAATGGTTCCGAACAAACCTACAAGAATCTTGTTTACCCCTATTGGAAATAATAAGGAATGTTTGGAACAGTGGTTACGGGAGCACTTCAAATCAAGTGCATTCAATGCCTGCTTGCATCAACCATTACAAGTGATGTCAGAGAGACCACTGGATATAACACTTATACTGGAAGTAAAACCATCAGCTGTACACACGTACATTTCTGTCCCCCATCATTGGAAAAGAAGGTGAAGGAAGATTTAGATAGGGATGTTGTGTTGGGCATCATCGAGCCAGTACTAAAGTGTAATGTGAACAGACATCTTGCTGCTAAACTCCCTGCAACTTAGGTCCCTGATAGTAGCCCCCTACATCAAAGTGGCAATGTGCCTTGCTTGGGGTGAAAATGTAAAAAAAAAAAGCATATTCCTATGGTCTGGTGTTCGAGGATGGTGGTTGAATCAAGAAAGGATGCGCCACCAAAAAGTACGATGGATCTATAAAAACTGAATGCCACAATGATGAGGGAAACCTATTACACTCTGTCCGCATTTAACCAAGTGTCTGTTGTGCCCGTGTGAACCAAGAAAACAGTTTTCGATGCATGGAATGGATATCACAATTTACTGCTCTCACCAACAACCTGAGACGCAATCACATTCATAACAGAGTGGGGTCACTATCAGTAGCTTAGAGCACCCCAAGGTTTCCACACCTCTGGTGACAGATAGACTCGCCGGTTGGACAACATTATGGTAGACATGCTCTGAAGCACGTTGCTTTGATGATACCCTTATCTGGGATAAAAATATGGAATTTGCTTTTTGGCACTGCGGCAGAAATGGAATTGTCTTTAATCTCAATAAGTTTCAATTTGCAGGCGACAAAGTTGAATTTGCCGGTTTTTTAATAATGGCTGATGGTATAAAGCCAAGTAAAAAATGACTGAAACCATTCTCAACTTCCTGACTCCAACGAACATCACTGGTGTCAGATCGTGATTTGGACTGGTTAACTAGGTACTGTAAACATTTTTACAGGCTTATATCATGTTCCCCTTTTGAGAAATTTTGCGCATGAAAGACCACAAATTTTATTGGGATACTACTCTAAACAAACTTTTCAAAGAGTCAAAAAAAATCATTGTTTGAAAAATCAAGGAGAGGGTCAAGATATTCGAGATGAACAGGGCAATTGCCTCTCAATTTAAGGGGATTTGAAATCATTAATTGTTTTGTTAATCCAATCATTAATAAACCATTATCAATGAATATTTCCCTGACTTTATCTCGTTTGTAGTCCAGTCAGCAAGGAGAACAAGTCATGAGAGCTCTATGTACCAACATATAAATTAAGCCGATCTTTCATGATTTTGGCACAAAAAAGTCCAGTTCACAAACAGGCCAGTAAAAGTTGGCTTCCTATAGATGATAGTTAGAAAGCTACCTCTTGAACGTTTAACAAGAACATCCAAGAAGGGAAGAAAATTATCTTTCTCACTTTCCATAGTAAACTGTAGCGTCCCATGAAAAGAATTTTTTTTTTTTTTTTTTTAATTACATTTTCACCCCAAACAAGGCACATTGCCACTTTGGTGTAGGGGGGCTACTATCAGGGGAAACATCTACTGGGGTACTATGTAGGGATTAGGGCAGCGAGATGTTGGTTCACGTTGCACTTGAACTTATGCATGTCAGTACAGTTGGGGAAGCAGTGACCTGGAATGGAATTCCAAAGTCTAGCTGTTCTGGGGAAGAAACTACTGGAGTAGAAAGATCTTTTACATCTAGGGATCTCTACAGTGTGGGGGTGGGATTTTGCAGCTTGTCGTGTCTGTCGAGGGTGTTCACGTCGTGGGGGCACAAGTGCTTGCAGTTCTTCAGAGCATTCACCATTATAATACTTGTAGAACAAGCAGAGGGATGCAACGTTTCGACGATGGGACAGAGGCTGAAGTTTAGATGCCAGTTTAGGGCCTATCAGATTTGCGACACTCTTTTGAACCCTGTCAAGGAGCGAGAGACTAGTAGCCGATGCACCGGCCCAAATATGACAGCAATACTCCATACATGGGCGAATAGTGGCCTTATAGAGGTACAGGATACTTTCGGGTGTTAGAAGTTTTCTAGCACGGTAGAGAGAGCCCACCTTCCTTGCAGCGGCCCTGGCAATGCCCTCGATGTAATTGTTCCAACTCATGTTTCCTGTGAACGTTAGGCCAAGGAGCTTGAGAGACGTACTCTCAGATAAAGAGTCGTTGGCCATTGCTATAGGTGGTAGAGAAGGTTTCTTGTAATTATTGAATGAAACCAGTTTTGTCTTGGTGGCATTGAACGTTACCATCCATTTTTCTCCCCATTCTACCACTGATTGGAGGTCATCCTCTAGTGTTTCTGCCATTACTTTAGATATATGTTCATTTGTTTTCCTATACATTTGTGGAATTGGTTAGTTTACAAAAAGAAAAAAAACTATTCCTTAAATTGCTTTTCATTGGTGGAGTAGGAGGAAGGTAAAGTTTGTATTTAACAGATATTTACAAGACCGCTGCAAAAATGGTAGGATCCTTCTATCGATCCAGTAGATATCTCACTGCTGATGCAATTCTCTATCAATATAAGAGCCAGGTACGTCCAAGGATGGAGTACTGTTGCCACATCAGGGCAGGAGCTGCTAGAAAGGACTTATCCTGCCTTGATAGAGTTCAAAATAGACTTTGTAGCCTCGTAGGGGATGTCCTTTTCTCTTCCCTGCAACCTCTTTCTCACAGAAGAGATGTTGCGAGTTTATCTCTGCTGTATCGTTATTTTCATGGCAAGTGATCGACTGAGCTCCAATCTATGGTTCCTCCCTCGCCAAACGTTCGCAAGAAACACCCGTCCAGCAGAAAACACTATCAATAATTCCCCCCGACTCTTTATTTGTGCCTAAACCTAAACATAGATTCCATGAACAAAGCTTCTTTCTTAGAAATGCACGCCTATAGAATTATCTTCCGTTTTCCTGCTTTCCGGCTGACTACAATATGGTTGTCTTCAAGTCTAACGTTAACAAGTTTTTGATGAGCCGCTCTATATAAGTTAACAAATTTACCAAATTTCCGTCATTAACAATTACTTTATTGTCCAATCGTCTACTGTACACTCTTTATCCTCGAGGCGCCTTGATAAGTCGTGATGCCTTTGTAAAAAAAAAAAAAAAAAAACTGCCATAGGTTGTCCTACAGTGAAATGCTTTATGACTGAAGTGAAATTTTTAGTTTTTCCTGACATTGATTCTTATTTACACGCTTCTCCATGATTAAAGAGATGGGAAAGAGGTCAGATTGTAATGTGGGGAAAACCCCATTCCTAAAAATGGGCCGCTATGGATTGAGACAAATAGAAATTGCCTCAGACTGACCAATAATGGAGAAAATGAATTGCAATATCGGAACAGAAACTACATGTTTTATGGGATCATTCTACCTCTCCAGTAGATATCTCACTGTCGATGCAATTCTCTACCTATATAAGAGCAAAGTAAGTCCTAGGATGGAGTACTGTTGCCACGTCTCGGCAAGAGCTGCTAGAAATATCCTATTCTGCCTTGACAGAGTTCAAAATAGACTTTGTAGCCTAGTGGGATGCTCTTTTCTCTTCCCTACAACCTTTTTCTACAAAAGAGACAGTGCGAGTCTGTTTCTGCTCTATCGTTATTTTCATGGCAAGCGCTCGTCTGAGCTCTAATCTATGGTTTCCCCCTTGCGAAACTTTCATGATAAACACTCGTTTAGCTGAAACTGTAGTGAACTACTACTATGATGCTGCTACGGTATGCTTCCTTTATTTCTCTCTTTCTCCCTACTCTTCTACTTTTCCCTTCCTTTCTTCTCTCAATGTCACCAGAGGTTTCAGCCAATCGGAATAAAGGACTGTCTTGGAGGGACATATAAAGAAGAAATCTGTCTCAGACATATGGAAACGATAGAAGCATCAACACGTGACGGACCAGTTTCCCTTGGTAAAGACTTTTATCAAAGAAAATGTACCATCCTCTTTGTACCCCTAAATCTTGGAAACTTTTATAAAACATCATCAATCCTAAAGTCTCGTCGCACTTAATTATAACCGATGTTTTCTTTTCCACAACCGTTCTTTTTCAGCACTCTTGTTCTCTCTCTAATGTCAGAGGTTCTCCAAAAAGGGAACCGACCGAAATGGTGACCCTTTTTCAAACGTTGTTAAAATTTATGGTAATTGCCATAATTTGGTGAACGCCCGACATGTGTATATACACGCAATCTTAAAAGAACAAAAAAAAAACAAAAAAAAACAAACGAAAACGATGAAAACGTGACAGAGCAAAAAAAAAAAGAAAAAGAAGAAAAAGCCTTTCTAAAACTACAGTAGAACCTTACAAAGAAGTATATATGAATCCGCTTTCCAAGAAATGCTGATATTATATATATTTTTGCTATTTTTGTGAAACGGTTTACGCTAAATAAGGCAAAAACAAACAAACAAGAAAAATAATCAGTAAAAGAAAAAAAAAACAAAACTTTTTTTCCGTGATTCTCACCAGATAAATGACTAAAATAAAATCTGGTCTAAAAACTATTCTGTAACAACAAAAAAGTGACTTTAAGAATCAATACAGATTTCATTCCGAAACACACACACACCCACACACAAAAAAAGGAACCTTCCAGACGCATGTGTGTGAAACCAATTTTGGAACACGTGTGTGCATCGACGAACTCAGTTTTTTTTTCTTTAAAAACATTGACTATATATTCACACACACACACACACACACACACACACACACACACACACATATATATATTTATATATAAAAACAAAAACAAAAAAAAATTTAATTGGTGCTATTTCTCCAAGCACCTGCTGAAATTAACCTCTGGTGAGTACTCATTTTTTTCTCTTCTTGCTTATCACCCCACAGCCATTTCCTTTAGTCGCAACTACAAATAAATAATAATAATAATAATAATAATAATAATAATAATAGTAACTAATAATAATCATAGGAATAATAATAATTAATAATAATAATTAATAGTAATAATTAGTAATAATAATGGACGCACAACAGGTTAGCGTAAAACCCCCACAATTTATGGAGACGAGTGTCGAGGGATGGCTTTCGATTATAGAAGCTCAATTCCATCTCAGACACATTACAAGCGATGATACTAAGTTCTATATGGTTATCAGCTCATTGCCGCCTGACGTGGTAACAAATATGCCTCCAGCAATTCTGCAGTCGCTAAAATATGCAAAGTTAAAGGAGTCTGTGTTATCTGCATATGAAAAGACCAGACATGAACTCCTGGGGAAGTTGATGAGGACCACTACGTTAGCTGGTTGTCCGTCATTATACCTCCAGGAGATGGTAACGGTCGCACGTAGAATAGGGGCAAGCGACGAGATAGTGCGCCATAAATTCATACACGCACTTCCGAAGCAAATCGCCCTATCCGACAACTTGATGCCGTTAATAAAAAATATGTCAGTATTTCAGGCGGTTAAGAGTCGAGCTCGGACAAACGACCATATTACCACCAGACAGTCGAGTGAAACAAATCCAGCTGGCCTATGCCCATATAGAAGGAAACAGGGTCCGAAGATATGTAGAGCCCATATATATTTCACGGAGGTGGCTCATACATGTAAGCCATGGTGTAAGTGGACAAAGAAAAAGAGTAGCTTACAGACTCTGCCATACTCGCGCCCTTCCTCTCCCACCCCTAGTGATTTGGAAAACTAGAAAGGTGGACTGCGTTTGCTCCAGTAGTCCTGCCATTATTAGAAGTTTCTGCTAAAATAGGAGCGTCTAAAGTCAATTTTATCATAGATACAGTAGCCAGTGTTTCCATTTTACCACATTCCGTAGTAAATGGAATTACTCTGGAGCCAACTCCTGTTCATATCTCTACCGCTAACAGTGAAAGCATAAAATGCTATGGTCAGACAAACCTCGAATTTAAGATACCCCATTTGAGATCTTTTAAATGGAGTTTCGTGATCGCAGATGTCACTAACCCTTTGTTAGGATTTGACTTCTTAAACAAATTTAACGTTATAGTGGATTGTAAAAATAGATCTATCCATGATAACGTAACGGAGTGTGAAATTACAGTCAATGCAGTAACGGGAACCGATGCTGTAGTAATTAACAAAATAGACCTAGCGGATTATGTTACAGAAGTAATAGGTAAATATAATAATGTGCTTTCACCACATAGTGACACAAACAAAGACTATGGTGGAGTGTATCACAGGATTGATACAGGCAGCCACGTACCAGAATTTGCTAAAGCCAGACAACTTTCCGGTCCTAAGATAGATGCAGCACAGGCAGAATTTAAAAAGTTACTAAATACTGGAGTTATCCAGCCTTCCAGTAGCGAGTGGGCAAACCCTTTGCACTTGGTGAAGGAGCCGGATGGGTCATATCGAGCGTGCGGTGATTTCCGTGTGTTAAATAGCATTACCGAAACAGACCGCTACCTGGTAGCAAATATAAATTCCTTCTGCACACAGTTAGCTAATAAACAATATTTTTCCAAAATAGATTTAACTGCAGCATATCATCAGATTAAGGTACACCCTGAAGATGTGCCTAAGACAGCAGTAGTGACACCTTTTGGTTTGTTTGAGTTTAATTACATGCCATTTGGTTTAAAGAATGCTTCGGCTACATTTCAGCATTTTATGGATAAAATATTTTAAAAATTAAATTGCATATTTATATATTTAGACGACATATTAGTTTTTAGTGAAAGTGAGCAACAGCACAAGGAAGATTTAGATAGAGTATTTAGGATCCTTAGTGATAACAATTTAAAGATTTCCTTAGATGAGTGTGTATTTGGAGTACCAGAGTAAGATTTCTTAGGTTTTCACATAAGTAAAAAAGGCTTGTTGCCTACTTTAAAGAAAAGAGTTTGAAAATTTTCCGATACCTAAGAACTCAAAAAGCTTACATAGATTTCTAGGGAAGACAGGTTTTTACCGCAAATTAGTCCCTAATTATGCATCCATAATTTTACCACTATCCGAAAGGATGAAGTTGGATCCTGAAGCAAAGACCGAGCTTAATGAGGAAGAAACTAACGCCTTCAAAACAATAATAAGCAAATTATCGGAAATTACGGCGTTAGCTCATCCACAGTCTTCAGCTACAGAATACCACTTAGTTACAGATGCTAGTCAATACGCTGCTGGTGCTGCATTACAGAAGTTGATAGATAAGAAACCAGTACCTATAGGTTTCTTTTCCAAGAAATTTTCTCAAACCAAAGCCAAGTATTCCACGTTTGACAGAGAGCTACTAGCAGCTTATTTTTCAGTGATACATTTCCGCCACCTCATAGAAGGTCGTCACGTGACATTATTCACTGATCATAAGCCATTATGCAGAGCCTTTTATAGTCAGACACCAGCAAAGTCAGATCAACAACAGCGACACTTATCAGTGCTTGCCGAATATATTGTTAACGTGGAGTACCTTAAAGGAGCTGAGAATATAGTTGCAGACTGTGTCTCGGCCTGCATTAGCTGTGCAGATAGATGCATGCGACTTTGCTGAAATAGCCCAGGCACAAAAAGGTGATGACGAAATAAAGTCATACACTAATTTGAAAGAATACTGTGGGTCAAGCGAAGTCAGCTCAGTCCTATGCGATACTTCAACTAAGTACCCCAGATCATTTATCTCAAAAGAACTACGTCAAGCTATTTTCAACAGTTTACATAGATTAGCACATCCTGGTACAGGAGCATCTATAAAACTGGTCAAGTCCAGATACTTTTGGCTTAGTTTAGATAAAACGATTAAACAATTCTGTGCAGAATGTGTAGTGTGTCAACAATCAAAAATTCACAGACACACAAAGTCTGCAGTCCAAGAATTTGAGTTACCATCTGCACGTTTCCAGATGGTACATATCGATATCATTAGACCCCTGCCTTTAACACGCAATGAGTCCAACCCTTACCTGAGCTCTTATAAATATTTGCTTACTTGCATCGATTGTGCAACTCACTGGATTGAAGTACAGCCTATGACTGAGATAACTGCACAGTCAGTAGCAGAAGCGTTTATCAATGCATGGATATCTCGATTTGGAGTCCCACTGCATTTTGTAACTGACAGAGGTAGTCAGTTTGAGAGCGAATTGTTCCAGGAATTAGCCAAGGTAGTAGATTTTTACCAATTGAGGACAACTTTGTATCACCCTCAAAGTAACGGGGTGATTGAAAGAGCACACTGTACCCTTAAAGCAGCAATAATGGCTCGAAAAGAATCATGGATGAAAGCGATACCAGTGATTCTGCTGGGTATATGTAGCACCCCTAATGAATCAGGCTTTTCCCCTTTTATGTCTGTTACTGGAGCTCCAATATTGATTCCTCAGCAGTTGATACACAAGCAGAGAGTAGGAGAAACTCCAGTTAATAACCAGTACATACGTAATTTGTGTGAATGGATGTCCCAAATTGATGTACTCAACAATGGAAAAGGATATATCCATGACAGTCCCAAAACATTTATACCGAAAAGTTTATCTTCCTGTGAAAAAGTATGGCTCAGAGTTGATCGAGTTAGGAAACCATTAGAAGCACCATATTCAGGTCCTTATAAAGTTTTCACTCGATCAGATAAGCATTATCAGATTGATATGAACAACGGTACTCATACACACGTATCAATAGATAGATTAAAGCCGTACATAGAACCAACTAGTACTAATAAAATTAGACCGAGTGAGAAGGCATAGACAAATGACGGTGCGACTAATGATAAACTTATTAAGACAGATGATACCAACAAAGTTGAAGATAAAATTGCTGACACATATAAATCTAGATCTGGTAGGAAAGTAACATGGAAAAAGAAAAATGAATATTTTTATTTTAAAACAAATTTAGGCAATACACATATTTAATAATTCTGTGGAGGGTACTTAACTCCATTATTTGGAGGGGGACTCATGTAGTGAACTACTACTATGATGCTGCTACGGTATGCTTCCTTTATTTCTCTCTTTCTCCCTACTCTTCTACTTTTCCCTTCCTTTCTTCTCTCAATTTCACCAGAGGTTTCAGCCAATCGGAATAAAGGACTGTCTTGGAGGGACATACAAAGAAGAAATCTGCCTCAGACATACGGAAACGATAGAAGCATCAACACGTGACGGACCAGTTTCCCTTGGTAAAGACTTTTATCAAAGAAAATGTACCATCCTCTTTGTACCCCTAAATCTTGGAAACTTTTATAAAGCATCATCAATCCTAAAGTCTCGTCGCACTTAATTATAACCCAATGTTTTCTTTTCTCCAACCGTTCTTTTTCAGCACTCTTGTTCTCTCTCTAATATTGGAGATACCCCAAAAAGGGAACCGACCGAAATGGTGACCCTTTTTCAAACGTTGTTAAAATTTATGGTAATTGCCATAAAACCACTATGCATTAATTTCCCTCATTCTTTATCTGTGCCTAAACCTAAATGCGGATTCCATGAACAAAGCTTCTTTCTCAGGACTGCCCACCTATGGAACTCTCTTCTGTTTGCTTGCTTTCCAGCTGACTACAATATGGCCATCTTCAAGTCTAACATAAAATTCTTGATGAGCCGTCCCCTAAAGTTATCCAATTTATCAAATTACCACTACTAACAATTACTACGATATTGTTCCATTGACTACCGTACATTCATTAAGCCTTATCCTCGAGTGGCCTCCTTTGTAAAAATAAAATAAAATAAAACAGACACTACATGCTGCTCAAACCCAAAAATCTCTTTAACTGTAATTAAATAAATCATAAGTTACCTCCCTTATTTTCACATTTT
The DNA here is from genome assembly GCF_053919585.1 of Euprymna scolopes. Taxonomy (NCBI): domain Eukaryota; kingdom Metazoa; phylum Mollusca; class Cephalopoda; order Sepiida; family Sepiolidae; genus Euprymna; species Euprymna scolopes. Next base: position 28,438,834 of record NC_136485.1, read on the forward strand.
ATCAGGAGTAGCTTCCCTTGAATCGTCCTTCATGCAACCTTTGACAGATTTATTTCTTTAAAACAAAATAGTACAAATTAATAAATAAAATAACATGGCATAGAATGATCTAGAAACTTCTGTGGTAGAAATTTCAGAAATTTTTCATTTTCTAAAAAAATAGTGTAATTAATCCTTGTTTGCATTATTCAGATAACTTTTCTAATTTAAAAATTTATTCTCACCTTTGTGTGGTGAAACATACTTAAAAAATGCATTCATTTCTGACTTTAAATAAAGAAATAAGTAAAAATCCAATTACGCTTGCAAAAATAAAAGTAATAAATTTCAGAGACACAAAGATTTCACAAAATATGTCCACACAAATTCTGCGGGGAAGAAAACTTAAAATGTGTTTTGTTCAGTGGACGTAGTCAGAAGCATACCACATGACAAAGACATGCACTTTTTAACCAATCAACGCTCAAAGAAAGACTTAATTTTTAAACCTTTTTCCCAGCTTGCCTGGGAGACTCGCAAAAAATATATAAATGCTGAGCAAATGGTTCTCATTCTCTTTACTCTTTACTCTTTTCTCTTTCTCTCATCAACGTCTTCGTTGCTACTTCCTTTCACCAGCATGATGAAACACACCTATTCGCATGTACGTACAGAGAGAATAATGCAGACATTCAGCCGCACATCTCATTACACACAAAAACAAAAATCTCTTTTTTCTTTTAATCCAACAAACATTCTAAAAATAACTTTTACATTCATAAAAACCAACTGCCAAGACACGATTTTCAGACGCTAAAAATGATTTCGTTGCTACTTGTGTAAATAAAGTTTATTTCGCATATTTGATTTTTTTTTTTTAATTTATTTATTTGCGATGGAAAAGGAATCTAATTGGACCTACACCTTTGTAATTAATTTTTCTTTCACCAACTGTTGCGAATTCGACCAAAATCTACAGGAGACAACTTTATTCCATTTATAGAAGTGACGAATAAAAATCGAAATTCTATGAACGTTACTTTACGTAATTTCTTTTCATGGTTAATTTTTAATTCTTAACAAACCTATTTTGCATAACCAGTTCAGAAATTTGCTCGAGAAGTGTTTTGATGCCTTTAAATTGCCGAATGACACTATGTTCCTAACACCTTTATAAAACTAGTTACAATTAGTAACATATAGTGGTTGCTGGTGGGTGTTGACAGTAAGGGTACCCCCCGGCGTCAGAAATCCCTCATTCCTACTGAATGAGCCATCGATTGATGTGTGGTGTATAGCTGTCAGCCAACACACTTCACTATGCCTATGGACATCCGGCGGCATAACTAGTGACTGATACCTTTCTACACAGGTATACACACTGAGTTCTGCTGATTAGGTAAAAGGCAAAAAATTGGTGATCGAAAAGGATAGTTTGTGTAATTCAACTTTTGATAGTGACCTCTTTCTGGCGTCAGACAGGGAATGGTGGAGTGGATCAGATGAGCAAGTGCAACAGTTCTGGAGGTTCTCATACCAAATGCTTTAAAAATAATGTTGTTAGGACACATATTCAGTGTTAGAGAGCATCAGCAGTAGAAGCACTCCAACATTGGAGTCCCTCACTTCTACTGGGTGTGTGCTTGGTTATTGGGTTGTGTATGGCCAGCCCATCTTTTGTTGTTGATGAACTTACAACACATCTATATACACCAGTCGCCTGGTCAGCAAAAATGGACAAAGTCATTGCATTCCTGCTAACTGTGAACTCTGCATGTGATATCCCACTACACAGTACCAAACTATACAAGTTGGCTCTGGCAGCAAAAATTGGTAAATTCATGTTATTCCTACTCACAGTGAATGCTCCTCCCCTAAAGTTACGCACTCCAATTTATCCTTACCAGGAATAAGCAACATTCAGGCCAACACACAGGATTTTTTTTATAGATAACAGATACATCTGAAAACCTCCATACTTTGAATCTGTGAACATAACTGTTCCCTTCTACCGGGAACTGGATCAGTTAAGCCATGCATCCTGGAGGGGCATAATCCAAGCCATCCACAACTTGTTGATGCTTTTGTAGCGAGGAGTTCATTTTTCAGAGTGAGGGTGCTGGCCCCATGCCCAACTTTCCCAGAAGGTACATACAATGCCTAGCCTTCCCGAATGGTCACCCATCTGATACTGGCCAGGCTTAATGTTGCTTAACTTCAGGGATCTGGTGAGAACTAGTGTGTCAAATGTGATTATGCCATACTCAGTTAGGCCATGCATGCACAAAGTGAAGAACTGGTACAGGTTTATAGAGTTCACTCTGTGTTTTGCAGTGAAAACATAGAAACGACCAAATGGGATACTGTTGCTACATATGAGAAGCTGCTTGGCACACTTTTTCCTGCCTTGATAGATTTCAAAATCAGCTTTGAAACTTAGTGGATGATGCCCTTTTCTCCTTCCTGCAATCTCTGTCCTACAGAAAAGACTTTGCAAACCTATCTTTCCTTTATCATTATTTTCATGGTAAGTGCTCATCTAAGGTTCAACCTATGGTCTCTTTCGGCCAAACTTTCATAAAAAGAACTCCTCTAGCTACAACCACTGACAACGATTTACCTCACTCTATCTGTGCTAAAATCTAAATGCAAATTCCATGAACAAATCTTCTTTCCTAGATCTGCTTGTGTATTGAAGTTTGTTCTGCTGGCCTGCTTCTCCGTTTATTAAAACATACTCATCTTCAAGTCCAATATAAACAACCCTGACGTTTCTGAACTTTTTTGATGAGTATTGGTTATTTATATTATTTGGATTCATCGGACTACTGTTCTCATCTTCAGTGTGATTTTTCACAATGTTTCAGTCGATGTAACCTCCAACCGTCTTCAGGTATATCTTGTCGAACTCGGCAATTTGGACAGAATTTCGAGTAGTAAACTTTATTTACTTCACAGGGGTAGCATGCTCTTGTTCCGTCAGCCATGATTGAATAGAGATCCTAAGTAATTTGCAGTTGTATTTTTCAGACACTCACGCTGAGGATTGAACCTTCAACCTTCAGGAGAATATCATTTTTTCAATTGATTTTTCCAAGTACTCTAACCGCTGCGCCTCCTTAAAAATCAAATTCTACCCAATTTTCATCACTAACCCTCACTATGCTGTTTTCCCAGTGCTCACCTTACAGTCATTAGCCCTTATTTTCAAGTGGCCTTTGACCTTGATAAGTGATGATTCCCTTGTACAAAAAACAACATAAAAAAACATTTTGTTTGCTTTTTCTGTTTCTGCTGTCTTTTAGAGTAATTGGGATTTTTCTAGGTGCATTAATGTGTGGTTGCATGATACATCCCCAATCCCGTCACTTCCCTATATAATATTATGTACAAGCGATTTGGGACAGTTGAGAGTTAAACAGAGTTGAGTTGAGAGTTTTAGAGAAGAGATCTTGAAGCCCCTCACTGCTGAAATATAAGCCGATGTTGAATATCGCCATCAAGTCTTCTCTTTCACAAGCTGAAAGTAACCCTGGTTGAATATTTTTATCACATATGGTATTCACACAAAAAAAGACTTGTGGCTTGCTTAAACCCTCTGCTGCTAAGCAATTCATTTCTTTGACACTATTGCTGACAAAGGTCTCCCTCTTATCTCGTATATGAAGACTGTTGGTGACGACATTAAAAAGAAAGAAAAGATGGACTCACTTGTTTGTGTCTGTTACTATTTCAATGATATCGAGATTTATGATGAAGAAAAAGGAATATTTCTTCAAACAGACTGTTGGTGTCATGATTCAAACACCAATACGTACATTCACACCTATTTGCACCATTGTATTATAACAGACTTTGTAATTAGATTGGTGACCTGTTAATATAACCTATTATTGTAGAAATATATCAACAGCTTGTTTCGTGTTTTTATTATTGCTGTATGAAGTAATACATCTTCAGTTGCAGGAGCTAATCCTAAGATCAATGAACGGTATGCAGGAATTAACCTAATGACAGCATAGGGGTGCGTGTCATTGTCTTGGACTCAAGAAGATCGATTGCGTCACCCGTGGACTCCCTGAGGAAGATAGTGAAGCAACCAACCAACCCTGTCCGTTTGCGGATGATCAAGGCCAAGCTGTCATGTTATGAGGGCTCTTCTGCATGACCAAAATAACTGTTGACATTCCGTGATCGGAAAGGTCTAAAACGATCTCATATATCGGGTTATCTTCAGTTACAAGCACTACGACTGTAATAATTATCTGAAACCTGACTTTTCCAATTTTGAATTCTTCTGCTATAGACTTGAGTAGTAATTTTAATTTGACTTGTTTGCTATATAGTGCTATGCTTGACAATTCTGGAGGTACACCCAGCCATTTTCTTGTACATCTACTGATTTTTGTTTCTAGTACCTCAACTGTTTTTATAATGATTTCATATACAAGAAGAGATCCTAACAATTGGGACAAGCATGTACTGAAAACACCTTGTATTTACCTTGCAATGGACAGCACCAAATCGTTTTTAGATGCTAACCAATTATTTTGATTGTCACTTCAACCCACTTGGAGTGTTTCAAGGTTTTTTTCTGCCATCTACTCTTTTCATTGCTTTTTCTTTTTCTAATATTGTAAGGATTTTCTGACTACCCATTGCAAAACATATGTATATTCTTTCCTGAGGAAGAGGTTTCTGCATTTCTAAGGTTCGAAGGTCATTCTCGACCAAATGACCAATTCATCCATTATACTAAGTAACTTGTGCAATTCAGCTTCTTTTAATGTGATAATCATAGTATTGTACATGAAAGTCTTCCGTGGTGGCATTTCACTCCCCCTCCTCCCAATGTAATAGAGTTTGCATCACTTTGTATTGCTTGAGAATTATCTTTATCATTGAAACAAAAAGTATAGCTGACTCTATAGATCTCATCGCAAATTCCACCTCGTCTCATCCGGTTTGTGGCATAGTGTAAACTGTATCTAAAACCCATTAAAATATGTTGCACGCATCTTGCATATTCCCTCTTGGATGTGGTGCATTTGAAGTGACAGCTGAATTATTTGATGAGGCACAGATCTATTAGGCAAATCGAACCATACTCAAATCAATCTTGTTGACATTCGTTCTTTGAGTAGCCTCCAATTCCATCGTCCAGCCAATCTTCTACTCCAGGAACACTACATAAGTGAGATTGGCCGATATTGGTTCTTAGTTTCTTATACACACCGTCTGCTTTAATCTGCTGATTACTGGCATGATGGTTTTTCCATGGCAACCTCAAGTTTATATACATAGCAATTTAAGTTTATATTAAGCACTTTAGAGAATCGTTTGTAAAGTAATAATGGTATTCTATTGTAGTTTATTTCTGGCTTTGTTGATAACAAGTCTTAACTCTTTGTGTGCTATGGTCATGTTGAAGTTCTTAGGAGAAATTTCTAGGCATATCAGCTTATTCTGTTGTGAGGAGATGTGCCGGTTGTTGTCAGGGTATGCATATCTTAAGTGAGCTTCTAAAATGTTCTGCTTCGTTTTAAGCACGCCTTGGTTGGTTGAAAAGATTCTTAGCATATTTATATGGTCTTTGAATAAACCGTTCACACTCTCTCCTCCATCTCAGCCATTTTTTTCTTGATGTGCTCTGCCATAAGAGTGCTGTGGTTATCTTTTAAGATTTTTTTAAGATAAAGCTTCCCATGAGGATTTGAAAGATGGAGTTGTCCTTTCAAATGTCTCTTCTAATTCCTTAGGTTTTTCCTCTCCTCTGTTGTCTGCTTTATTTATTTATTTTTTTGATCAGTGGTTTTTCTCACCATACAATGCAATACAAATTCGATATATAACTTGACCACATTCTTCCAACCATTGATCATATGGTTTTCTATTTAATTCTTTCTGTACTGAATTACTTACTGTATGGTCAAGCATTCACCATTCTTACAAACTGTTTGTCCTGAGGTTCGACTGTACATGTTTGTTTCATCATTAGTGTCAAGAAAAGCATTAAATATCGTTTTTGGTATCGGAAATCAGGCTGAAATTTTTCAATAACAATTCTGAGGAGTTTCAACTCATCCACCGATCCAATTGCTTGAGTTCCTTAGTAGTGAAAGTTGTGTCCTGGTTTTGATTTCCCCGCATCTTATCCGATATCCAAGCATTTATGTTTATGAATTATTTCATGAGTTGCACATTCCATTTTGCTTCAATGAACCTTCATTTGATTTTGGGAGTTAAATTTCAATCTACTAACAGAGAATGTGTTATATTGTTCTTTACTTGTTATTCATTGGTTTGTTTGAGTTGATTTTTGATAATTTATAGTTAATCCATCATCCTCCCTTCCTTTCAGTGGATCTTGAGGGTATTTTCCTGTATTTTTATTGGTAGTGCCTATTATAGGAACTCTCAATTGCTAGCCTGACACAAGTTCATTTGGTCTTTCCCAGCGTTCCCATCTTTCCAGGTGCCATTGGTCTATTTCCAGTCACCACTTAATATATTTCTAAGAGTCAACAGATTAACCAGGTCTCCATAGAATGAAATTTTCTACCGAAATTGTAATAGAAACTTACTATTACACAAGTGGACAACAGAAAATATTGTTTTCGAAAAAACAGCTTACATTGTAGACTTGTATATAATCATGGTTATCAACTGTTTTCACGTGTGAAGTATTTCATTTTGTATTCCAGATAATAGTTATTTTTTAATTTGACAAATTATTAAATGTTTTCCATTTATCAAAGATTTTCATGCGTTCATTGTCAGATTATCATCTATATTTTTCACTTGGGCCCCCCCTCTCAATACAATACAACACTAATTACTTCAGATGATATATACAAACAATGAAGGTCCGAGTGGCACCAAAAAAAATAATTGTCTTTTAATATTAAACTGTAAACTCTCTATGTGTCATATAGACGTTTAGCAAATCGAGATGAAAAGAAATTAGACATTTCAAAGGTTTGATATGCAAATATAGAAGTGAACTAGCCCTTAATCTTATGCTGAAAATAAACAACAATCCTCTAATAAATAAATACAGTAGAACCCCAGGATACAGTATAAAAAATTAATAACAAAATACAGTACAGTATATTGAGAGACGCTCAAGGGTACAAAAATAAGAATTGTCCCAGTCGTGAAGGATTTCTCCTCCACCGAAAGAGAACAAGAAATGGAAGTGCGGCATCCGAAGAACAGATGCTGCACTTTGATCCTGACCAAAAGGCCAAGAGTAGCGGTGAACCCGTAGAAAAAGAAAAGGAAAAAAAAGGCAGCTGTAAACGACGAAAGGAAGAGAAAGAAAGACAGAGAAAAAAAGATAAGATCATAGCTTATGGTGAGAGAACGTGATGACGTTAAATTGGCCATGACAGCCCGTGGGTGGCGAGGATACCAATGAAATTCCGATGTACAAAGCAAACAGTCGACAAACAGCGGGGCGATAAGTGACCCTATTGAAAAGACGCGTGGCCTTTGTGGAATCGGATTCAGCTGTTTTTATGTCCTCTCAAAAATAATTAAGTTGGGCATCTCTGTTTTTACGACCTGTCAAGTTCCATTAGAGAACACCCGAATGCCAACAGAGAAAGAAAGACAGCTCCTTTTTTGGGTATAGGCCGCCTGGCGAAGATTTGACGGACAGTGATCCCTTAATTCTGATTGGCCAACGACCCGAAACGGGAAGAGACCCAGTCCACGCCCCCACAATATAAGCAGTGAGCCTTGAGAGATTGACAGTCAGAGTCAGAGTCAGAGAGTTAGAGAGAGAGCTTTGCTTCCTTGGGTCCGACGAACGAAGATTCCCCCCATCGATTGACCCTGTCACGTAGATAATTGAGTTGTCTGTCGGAGAGAGAAGAGAAAAGCTCGCAGTTAACAAGTGGCCAGTCCCTAACTAAACAGCTAACTGCGATTGTACCCTGATTGAATACAAAGAAGTTTAAACAAAAAGAAACGCTTATTGACTTGGTCCCTTCAATTGTTTTGCATGACAAGTCTGTTTCAGGAAACCGGCCGAAACATCAGAACCGACAACCGGGGTCATTCCACCACTGGACGACGCACGGGTGACGTAAGTGTCACAATATAATACACATGTATATAATCAAATAACATTATAAATAACACCATAAAGCAGGGCAAATACTGTAACCGGGGTCCCGAAAAACATTGTATTCCACATCGTAACCTGAAAAAAAAAAAAAAAAAAAAAAAAACTATCCTAGGGCCACCGTATTCCAGGGTTCTACTGCACATTTTTATTTCATTATTAGTGTCAAGAAAAGCATTAAAATTACAATTAATAGTTCCAACATATATTTTTTTTTTTATCGTTTGCAAACAAAACCACAACTCCGATTTAAAGTAGTAAAGTCTTATTTTGTAATATTACAGTGATACTTCTTCACTGAATAACATACTTGCAATCAGAACTGTCTGAAGTAAAAGTTAAGTTTAACTGAACACAAACAGAGGCCATCTGTCCATTAGAAACACATAAAACTTTATCCATTTACTTTAAAATCATCAGCCAGTTTATATATGGACGTACAGCATAATCATGTTGACACAGGAGAGCAAATATTACACAATGAAATTTGATACGAGCGTTGATGGTTCTTGTGTTTTAAAATGTTGAGAATGGAGCTAAACCTTTTTGTTACCAACGTCAATTTGATGATTAGAAATTAATAAAAAAATTGTTAAAGGTATTCAAAAGAAATTACTGCACATTGAAATGAAATAATATCAAGGTGACTTTGCAGTCATGTTTCCTCTGGCCCAATTTTGTTTTGTTTTACCTAGGTTTGAAAATCTAGTTTGTTTATGTTCTCTACAGTCTTTTCTATTAAAACATGTGTTTTTATTTATCTAACATTACTTTTTATTATTGTTTATAGCATCTAGTCAAATTAAATTCCTAAAACATCAATCTATATAGCTATAAAAGTGAAAATGTCTGTCTGTCTGTGTATCTGTGTGTTTATATTTCCCTATGCAATAACTATCAATTTTAAGTTTACAGATTCGAAATTTGATATACAGGATACTGAGATTTGGGAAAATCGATGCGATCGGTTGTCAACCAGAAATTTGGCGATTAAGGGGTCAAAGTTCAACGATTTGACCTTTGAGAACTCTACGAAACTCTGACAATTTTCGGTCTAAACACTTGAAATTTTAGATTTAGGTTCATTGGACATGGATCTAACATAATAACTTAATTTGAGCCCAAAACAATAAATTTTAAGGGGTCATAATAGGGGTCAAAGTTAAAACAAATTGACCACTTTTTTTTTGGGGGGGGGGGCTCAACATACATCTCCAAATACCCAGGCAACGCCAGGCACCCATGCTAGTTCATATATATTTGTCTTAGAATTGCATTTTCTCTTTAAAACAAATCTACTTACGTCTACACAATAATAATCTACTGGCTCAGATAATTCGACAATATCCCAGGTGTGCTAACATTCAACAGTGTATTGCATCTTGAAGATCATATTGGACAGATTTAGTAGTGAAATAAAAGATCAGAAGGTTGAAATAAATGATTTAGACTCATTCAGAAAAAAGAGAATACTTTTTATTGTAGCAAAAACAATTTAATTATTTAACTATTAATAACAGAGCAAAGATTATCTTCCTAATCTCTAAATCACATCAAAAATACTATTATTTATTGTTGTATCAATAGAATGTGATTTTTCAGTTTGCTAAAATTAATCAAGAATTATTTTGCAAAAAAATAACTTGAAAACGTTGGTGTTGAAGGAATAATCCATTACAGAATTTAGATTCTAGAAATCATGTCAAATTTAAGGGTTAAGTTTAAGAATTTTGGAAAAAAAAGGAAATTCAAGAAATCTTGCTTCATTCATGTCTAATGATTATCAATGAAATTCAATAGACATCTGATAGATTTGAAGTTTCAATTTGGTGGTTGTGCTCATATTGTGTTCCCTTAAAAATGCCCCAAAGAAACTGAAATATATATGAATTATTGTCAAAATTCTCCCAAAATTGGGCGTATCTAATTTACCATGAAAGGATTCAACCCTCTTTTTTATCTCCTTTGTATGAAATTAAACTAAATGTAAGCCACATTTGGACCCCATGGAGGTAATAATTGTGTTGAAGATTTCATAATGATCAGTTTAATAGTTTAGGAGAACTTGTACATATCAGAAATGTGAGTGTCCAATATTAAAAAAAAAAAAAATTGTAAAAAAGTCATGCTACCACTAGTTCCAAATGATAAATGCCCCCCCCCAAAAAAAATTCACCTTATTCCTACCATAAGGAATCAAGTAAAAAAGGAGACCCCCAGCACCTCATTTTTTTTAGCTGTTTTTCTTATGTTTCTATTTAAAGGCATTAAGATGAAACATGTATGTTAGTCTGTAAGTTACCAAATGAGATGGTCATATATACATCTGAACCTTCATGATGTAATATGTTCCAAATTTCATATCTTAAAAATAATCTGAAAATACAGCTTTTAAAAGAAGAGATTCAATGCAATCATTTTCAATCACAAGCTATTATGTCTTTAAATAGGACTAGCTTAAAACAAAGTGCCCTGTGAACCGTGGATTTTCCGATACTTTGAATGGTCATAACTAATTCTAATGGACCAATTTTAAAAAAACTAAGAACCATATTTCTTTGTTTTTTATGCTCTTTTCAATAATGCTTAATTTGTGTTTCTTGGATGTAAAGAAAAAAATGGTCTGGTATTGCTAATTCAACACACTGCCTCCAATTATTGCTGTTCATCATCTGACAATATCTTTAATTTTTATCATTGAATGCACCCTGTTTCTGGATAAATGATGCCCCATTAGTAAAAAAATAAAAAATAAATAACAAAATAGATAAAAAAATGGTCTGGTATTGCTAATTCAACACACTGCCTCCAATTATTGCTGTTCATCATCTGACAATATCTTTAATTTTTATCATTGAATGCACCCTGTTTCTGGATAAATGATGCCCCATTAGTAAAAAAATAAAAAATAAATAACAAAATAGATAAATAAAAAATAGATATATAAAAAAAAATAAATTTTAAAAATCCCTCAGGTATGAAAGGTTTGTAGAAAATAAAACAAAGATTTAGTGAAGAAATTAACTTTTATACATTTACCATGCATTAAATGAAAAAAAGACCATGTTTATAATAAAAATTGAAAATCTTTGATAATTTTTATTTTAATCTTTATAGACATCTTTTCAGGGTTCAATCAGACATTATACTGCGAGAGTCCTTGCTTTTGATGAACCATTAACACTGAGCCAAATGTTTTTGATTTTCCAGTTATTACCATGCAATGGATCTTGAAGAAGCGTAAACGCTTGCTCGAAAGGTCCGAGGCAGATTTGTTGCTTGTGGACAGTACCATGTACAAGAACACAGATTAAACCATGACTTTCACTTTTTGTGTGCACACCATCAGGAATATTGGCATGAAAGTAGAAACCTTCTTGTGTAAACTGTAAAAGTCTTTCTGCTATTCTTTCGGCTCCCATGACAGTTGTATCCGTCATTGTATTTGCTTGAAGGACCGAGTCAGGCCAAAAATGTTGCGGGCCAAAGTCTAAAGCGTCCGAGGACTTTGTTTGCTCATTGTGGGCATTTAACATTTTATAGAACCAGGTTGCAAACGTTTGGCCGAAAGCTGGCAAATCTTCAATTTTGATAGATGTGTTCTGTTGAGATGGCAATATTAGCTTGCAGGAATTTTGCTGCTGAAACAGAACATTTCATAAAGCAATTAAAAGTTTATCAGGAAAACAAAAATAATAAAAGAAAAAATATAATAAAATGGCATTCAGTAGAGTAAATACTTCGACCAAAGCTCAAGAGTATAAAAAAAAAAAAATTTTGAACTTTTGAGATGAGGATTGCTATAATTTGTACTATTTGAATTACTGTTCTCATCTAAGATATTATTCTCACAATGTTTTGATTAATGCAACTTCCAACATTTTTTTTTAAGGTGAGTCTTGTCGATATTTAATACACGGGGGGTAAATTGCCTTTTTGTCAAATATGAAGGAATAGAAGTCTTAAGGACCTGTGGTTCAACGGATACAAGTGCTATGTTATAATCTCTTCTTAATAAGAGTCTTCTAGAGATTGAAGGTTCAATCCTCAGTATATGCAGTACTAAGAAAACAGTTAAAAGTAACTTAAGACTTCTACTCGGTCATGCTTGACAGAACAAAAGCAAGCTATTCCCATGGTTGGAACAGGGTTCCATTTGAAATTCCATACAGATTCCAGAGTTTGACATAAAGACTACTGAGTTTCATAAAACATACCTGAAAAAAGTCAGGTTACATCAAGTGAATGGTTGTGAGAAAAACAGCCAAAATAAGAACAATAATCAGAATAATCCAAAAATTAAAAATATCAAATGAAAAATAAGATTTACTGTTGCACGTTTTATGGTATATTATATGCTGGATATGTGCACAGTTATACTGCCCCCCCTCCACCTCCCAATTAAAATGTTGAAATATCCTGTTTTTTAGCGAAATACTTTATTAAAGAATCTGGCCTTGTATATTTAGTGGTTTCTTACTTGCACATTTGTTTTATAGCTTTATTTCTGGATATTTCATTTTAGGACTTGCATATGCATTTATTTTTTCTGTAGGATTTGCGTATGCATTTATTTTATGGGCAAATGTTCTGTTTGGTAAGGTTTGATTTCTGTGTGGAATTCAAATATTTCAATGGTTTTTATCCTTTAAAAGATTTTTTTAAGGTTTTATTCTCTTGAAATATTTTGGCCATATTTTAGATGAGGTTTTGCCTTTTAACAGGATGTGTTTCGTATTATTTGGATTCTTCACTGTTCTCATCTTGAGTGTTATTTTCACGTTTCTTGTATCTTATCGAACTCAGAAATGTTTCTCTCAAACTTGGGAATATGGAGGGAATTTCAAATAGAATCCTTTATTTACTTCACAGGGGTAGCATGCTCTCGTTCCATCAGCCATATATATGGATAGAGGTTCTAAGTAATTTGTAATTGTATTATTTGGTCACTCACACTGAGAAATTCAAAAACGTAGTTGCTAATGATACTTGTAATCACACTAGCATCTACCTGCTCCAAAATGTGTCCCAATGCTATCACCAATGTAACAAAATTTCTAAACAACTGCAATAACCTCGCCATTCACATATATTTTCTACATATCTGAGTTCTGATCCATCTCTAGTGCCTTACACTTGTTGCACACAAATTAGTTTCAGTACTTTACTATATTAATTTTACATCAGACTGGACAGAGAACCATTTTTTTGTATTTATGAAATGACTCATTTTTAGTCGCGTGCAAGTGACTCTATAAGTCACTCCGTCGGTCAGTCAGTCTGTCCGTAACACTTCTGTGCTTGACCTTTTTGGTTAAGATCAAAGGTCTGTTGTTAATAGATGCTGTTCTTAGCTTTTTCTGGCCTTTTGGCCAAAATCAAAGTGCAGTATCTGTTCTGGCAGATACTGCAAGCAAAGACCATATGTGGGGGCAGCCCCACATATAAGACCTTGGTCAATGTAGGGGCAACCCTATTCAGCTCCCCTACTTCCCGGGGAGTTGGTCCCCATTTCCCCTTCACTCCTCACATTAAAAATCGGCCTTGTGCCTAATTTGCTCGGTGGGGGAGCAAATAAATACCCTTTTCTTGGCCTTTTGGCCAAGATCAAAGTGTAGTATCTTTTCTTACTACATGCTGTACTTATTGTGATATAAAGTGGGAGATCACTTTTCTGTATTAATTTAATGTAAAATGATCACTCACTTTACAACCAGTCAGTCTCAAAGCCATTCAAGTCATTCTCCAGACCATTCAAGTTGTTTTTGAAGGATTTCAGTTATTTTTTAAGCATTCAAGTCATTCTTAAGGTCATTCAATTCATCCTCAAGTTCATTAAAGTCATTCTAAGTCATTTACTTCTTATTTATTTAAGTCATTTCAGCCCATTTTTCGGTCATTTTAGTTTATCTTTAAGAGTTTCATGTCAATCCTACATTCATGCATTCATTCATTACACGAGAGCATGCGACTAATGGCCATCGGCCTTGTTTTTTCCAGAACTATTAGGATATTTGAGATTTTTGTGTTCTCATTAATGATTTAGTGTGGAACTAATAGTTGTATTTTTTACTCACATTGATGCCTAACAAGCCACACCACCACTTAGACATAAGGGGTTACTATTTGGGACCATTTCTAGGAAAAATTAACAAGATGTTGCTTTATACTACATTTAAACTTCTGCATATCAGTACAGCCAGGGAAGCAGGTAGCAGGAAGGGAATTACAAAGTCTAGCAGTTCGAGGGAAGAAATTATTAGAATAGAAAGCTTTCTGACATTTAGAGACCTCAACAGTGAATAGGTGAGATCTTATTGCTAATCGGGTATGTCGAGGGGGTACAAGTGCAATAAGTTCATCAGAACACATTCCATTAAAATATTTGTAAAACAGGCAGAGATGCAACATTGCAGTGATGGGACAGGGGCTGGAGCTTAATTGATAAAGTGGGATATATTAGATTGACAACTCTTTTGTACAATGAACTCAATGCTAGGTTTATATTGAAATGTGTTTTTGCTAATATTTATTGAATAATGGTATTATATTTCAACATTTTCATGTTATTATTTTCAAAGTTGACTTTACTAGTTTTAAAAGGACAGGATAGGTAACCATTTTTTGTATTTATGAAATGATTGCTATTTTTTTCCAGAACTATTAGGATATTTTAGATTTTTTGTAGTCATTAACAATTTAAGGTTATTGTGGAACTAATTTTTTTTTGTACAATGAACTCAATGCTAGTTTATATTTATTGAATAATGGTTTATATTTCAACATTTTCGTGTTATTATTTTCAAAGTTGAATTTACTGTTTTAAAAAACGAATGCATTATGTGAAAATAAATAAGTTTTATTCATAAGAAAACAACAAAAAATGGACAAATTTATTTTGTGCCTCAACAATAAGTGAGATTTATGTTTTTTGCTGATTGTTTTCCAGATTTCATGATGAAATTTTTCATAGGGAAGTGTGGTACCAAGCTTTTAAACACTGCAGGGGTAAAACAAGATACAAAATTTTTGTTTCATAGTGCGCATTTTTATCATTTCTTTCCTAAAAACTCTTCAAATATATCATATAGATTATTATTTATGTAAATATAGATTATTATTTATGTAAGTATGCGAAAGTATATTCATCTCGGAACAAAATGGTGGTATTTTAAAATGCTTTGGTTTTTGAAATACGACCATTTTAGTAGAATTATCTTGAAATATCCAAAATGCTTTTATGGTCAGTGGGCATTACTATACTAAGAACTTAGGGTTAGAGTGGAACTAATTTTTTTATTTTGTTTTTTGTACAAAGAACTTAATGCTAGTTTTATATTGAAAAGTGTTTTTTGGTAATATTTATTTTTTTACAATAAAAATTTTTATAATAATTATAATTATTTATAATTTATATTAAATTTCAACATTTTCATATTATTTCAAAGTTCTTATTAAAAACGAATATACTAGACAGAAACAAGTTAAATATATTTAGCTCAGTCTTTGATAACTGTCCAAACATTTCATGTGGATCATTGTGAAAATTAATTGCTCACCTCTGGTCCAAAATATGTTAATACATAGTGGACGTCACATTATGAAAAGACAATACAAATACATCAATGAAAAAAGATGCATGCAAAACCAGAGGCTTTGATGGTATGGCTATGTTGAAAGCATAGATGAGAGCTCCTAGATTAGTAGATACATAACAATTGTGGTAGACAGGTAAGCTTATAGAATAAGGCCATTTCTAAAATATTGATGTTGAACTGATGATGAAAGTTCATTTCAACTCTGAAATCTAAAACATTTTTTTTTTCATTTTAAAAGGTTTCCATGCTTTTTTTTTTCAGAGTATGACGTAAAAAAGAAAATAGAATCTCATTTTTATTATTACGTCGAGAGTGTGTGTGTGATTGGAGGTGTTAAGGGTAAAAAAAATTTATTTTTATTTTAAATTTCTGTGCATTTTGAAATTATTTTGTAAGTAAGTTGTGTAATTTAGAAAAGAAAAGCAAAAAAACTTTAACTCCATAAAAACAATAACTTGCTCTAAGTTAGATTAGCCTGATATATCATACAATTATGATATATCAAATAAAGTAGACAATTTAAAACTTCAGGGTACATAACTCCTTCAATAAATTTTTTTTAAAATTAATTTATAAAAAAACTAAGAATAGAGCAAGTAATTGTCATATTCACTCAACAGTAGGTAAATATTATTGGAGAATTATTAGAATTTGATTTTGTAAATTTCTGGATTTTTTTTTCGATTTGATATGAAAAATCACAAGACATCTTTTTAAGTAACATTTTTTTTTTTTTTCAAATCTAACTTAAAAATTTAAATTTGTAAAAATTATTAAAACTGGATTTTGACTTTTTTCATTAAAACAATTATGTAAACAACTGAAATCAGATAAAAATCAAAATAAATTAGTTCAGCAGTTGTTACATAATTTTGATTTATTTGGAAATCGCTCCAGACAAGGCACAACATCACTTGATATAAGGAGTTAACATGAACAAAAAAATGATTATTGCAAAGATAGAAAATGCCTATTAATGCCTAACCTTGAAAAGACCAATGCTGTAAAATAAATAAATAAAATAATTCTGTGATCTAACAAGAAAATAAACAAACACAAACAAAAACACAAAAACTTGTCTTTACTTGTAAGAAGCATGAAATAATTCTTTTCCGCAATGATACTTACTTTATTCCAATGTTCTAGGATTTTCCTAACAATTTCTTTCTTCGTAGCCGAAGCAGAAATAATGATATTTACATTAAATGCATATTCTATTAACAGGGTTCGCGAGATCCTCTGCCGATGTAGGAGTTGTTCTGGAGACTCGGAAAAGGAGATGATGGCTTTGAAAGCTTCTGAATAAATAAAATAAAAATTATTTTAGAAATGAAAGTCAAACTTCATTTTTTAGAATCTTTTCAGAAAACCATGCAAAACATTGGATTCTTCAGATTATTCCGATGTTCTCATCTTGGGTTTTATTTTCACGTTTCCATTGATTTAACCTCCAACCTTTTTTTAATTGTCCAACTTGGAAATCTGGATGGAATTTTGAATGGAACCCTTTACTTTATTTAATTCATGAGGGTAGCATACTCTCATTCTGTCAGCCATGACTAGATAGAAATCCACAAGTAATTTGCAATTGTTTTTTTAAGGATTGAACCTTCAACCTCCAGAATAGTACTTTTTTTAGATAATAGCAAGGTTAATAAGCTATTATTGATCTATCTATCTAGTGATAAGTGGATAACACCAGTGACCTTGCTAGAAACATTGTTTTGGTCAAATAAGTGTAGCTCAAAGTTAATTATGTAAATAGTTAAGTGACATGTTTATAAATTTAGCGGTACTCAGCTATAAACATAAGAATTGAGAAATCCAAAACAATAATTGATAAATAACATTGATAACGCCACATTTAGATAGTTGACCGGAGGTCACGTTAAGGAGACGTGTCCTTTAATTGGTTATGTCGCCGAAACTGACAGGTCAAAATGATTAGAACAGAGAGTTTGGGGTTCGTCACTAAGCTGTGCGGATGTGCTCTAAAAAGGCCAGGAAGCAGGGCTAGACACACACAACAGGCAGACGTAGCAGATTACTGAAACACTGAGACATCTGAAATAAATTTATATTTATAAAATTTAAAGTCGTCCTGTGTTTCACAAAGAAGAAAAGTTAGGTATGTCTACATCGTCTTATTGTATCAGTATGGTGGACATTCATCACACACACAGCGCCCAGCAGCAGGAACACAAAGGATCTCCGGACAGAAAGGTATGAAGCATAATTCTTCCTCCATATATCATCCCCCGCTATACAACGCTTTAATCATTATACTATGGATCCTTGCAGACAATTCTAATATGAATCATGGGAGATTTAATTTTGTTTTTTTAGATGTACAATCTTACTACTAATCACTATACATCACCATTTATTTCTACAGATGATTATACATATATATATATATATATATATATAGTCTTGGAAGTTTTTTTAACCTTTATAACTATACAAAAAAAAATTAATTTTTATTTTTTATCATTCGTTAGAAAACTATTTAGTCAGTAAGTCATTGAACAATCTGCTATCACTGCCTCAACTTGCTCTCTCAAATTCACTATAGTATTAATTGTAATTTAAGGGATCATCAGTTATTTACCATGAAACACTTTCGGGGATTTAAAAAAAAAAACAGTATATTAAATTATGGCTCCCCAGCAGTATTGATCAAACACCACCTCCTTTAATCTTAAGAAGACATGTAACAAATATTAGATCTAGTTTCCTATTCTTAATTAATTTGACTAACCTATTCATGTTATAAAAATGAATTCCTTACCTGTGAGATTCATCTGTTTCCAAATTCAAAATAGATATATTTTTTAATTTACCAGTCTTGTATTTATAAGATTAGGATTAATCCATTTAACTACTTATCACCCCCACTATGATTAGTATTTTGTATATTTACATTCTTATTTATTGAAAATTAAAAATACATAAAGGTTAAAAATATTTATAAATATATACATTTTTTTTTTCATATAATAAATTTTATACATTACTATTATAGTTTTGATTTCCTTTATTAATATATTCTGGTTAATTTTATACGATTCAAAAGCATCAGGATAACGAACAAATGCTTTATTTAACTGTTTAAACATTTTAGTTTTATCCTCACCTTGTTTTATCATCCTTATTACTAAGATAGAAACTGGTGGTATAAAATCTATTAATTTTAAAGTCACGCAAGCTATTCTCAAAAACTCTGACATAATGGTTCCATAAAACATAAAAACAGGGCAGGTACTATCTTTATGCAGCATACAAACTATTTGAAAGGGGAAAGAGTTTCTATTATCAAATATTTTATAAAGAAAAATCACATCCTCAATTTTTATATCTAAATCCAGAAATGTAGCCTGTTGTCCTCTATGTTCATAATTCAATTCTAACTCCTTTGGATATTTAAAATGTATATTTGTTTTGAATTCATTGTTATCGTTTATACATATAAGGCCATCTATAAATCTCCTACACCCATGAAAATTATGTTTTGGATATATCATTTTTTATTTGTGATGACATATATATATATATATATATATATATATATATATATATATATACTCGAGTCTATGTAAATACAGATTTGCTCAAAATGGTGCAGGATCCAATCCCATTGGGATACCTATCGTTTGGGGTAATATTTTATTCCCTATTTGAAAATAGCATTCTTTAATAAGATAACTTAAAAGTATTTTTAAAATACCTTTAGAAACACTCGTTTTGCTATTTTTACTTTTACACCAGAAAGCTTTAGAGTTTGAAAAGTCTATATATTTACCTTTGCCACCTTCAAAAGCTAAATCTACAGTATCATTTAATTCTTTTATAAGTTTTTCATGTGGAATTTTAGTATATAACATATTAAAATCATAAGTCGCTAAAGATTTTGCTTTTATTTTGGAGTTTATTTTATCTCATTTTTCTTTTATTGGTTGTGAATTATTTACCACCCAAAATAGATTTATATTACTATAGAATTTTCTTTTCTGGTGGAAATTATTTGATTTATAGTTAATTTAAATATTTTAGATATAGCTTTACTTAAAGGTTTAGTAATGCATGTCTTTGAACCTACAATAAACCTAGTGCTAACTGGATATTTGTGTACTTTAGATATCCAATACATACATGGAAGCTTTTTGTTTTTTTCTTTTAATTTTAATCCTACTTTTCCACTAATAATACTATCATTCAGATTAATGCTATCTAAATTATTATTATTTACTTTATAGGTATCCGAAACATTACCTATAATTCCTACTTCTAACAATAAACGTTGTATATAATAATTTTTACATATAAAAGCTATATTATTCGTCGCTTTATCAATAGCAACTATTACAAACGTCTTGAAGTATTTTAAGTTCCTCCAGTATTTCTGAATTTTTAAGAGGATTATTTTTTTAGGGTGTTTAAATTTTTTTTTTATATGTTCAACCTTTTCATTTACGCATTCAAGTACATTATTTTTCGATGCATCAAACGTAGACTGTGCTTATTTACATTTATTTACCATAGGCATAATAAACCTTCTAGTGCTTTAGTTACTTCTTTAACTCATTTAGTGTACTTTAGGCATTTAGGCTCTCTATAATTGGGACCTTTAACTTTGACATCAACCCCCAGTCTTGGGAGAGTCGTGCTGCGGAATGTTTTGCCTGGCGCTGCGCCATCAGCCTGGGAGCCGACAGGGCAGAGGATCAACGCATGGCTCATGACCAGCAGATGCGCAAGAGGAGGAAGGAGAGAGCTGTCGATTCACAGCCTGCCGATACCACCTTCACGTGTCCAGAGTGTGGAAGAGTCTGCCAAGCACGGATTGGCCTCATCAGTCATCTCAGGACCCACTGACCCCCCAACGCTGAACTGATTGATACCTTGGTCATCGTCGACTTTGACGGACGAGCAAGAGAGAATTGAGACCTTTACTAACGAGTTTTCTTAATTTAGAATTATTTACTATCTTTAGATTTCCTGTAATTACATGTTTTAGCTCATTATTACAGAAAGGAGAGGAATTGCATTCACATTCTGGAATATTATAATATCATTTATATTTATATGTTCTACTGTTATTTTATAATTGAAAACCGTATTACGTATGGTTGACCCTTGTTTATAAACTATTGGTTTTTGATCTTTTGTTTGTAGCTCATTTGGTAGTAATTATGTTGTTTTTTTTTGTTTATTTAATATTTTAGGTAAATTTATATCATCAAAACCTTTATTTTCATACAAAACTACACAAATATTTCTAGGTTTCTTTTTTATACCTTCCACAGGTGGCTTATATAATTTAGTGTCAATTATATCCGGAATATAATCGTACCATTGAATGAAATAGTCTTTGCTCTATATCGTATCCGGTTGTAATAATATTTTCGATGCTATTTCATGCTAAACCTTTTTTGTTTGATTAAGGAGTTTTCTAATAGAATTGAAAGACTCAGAAATTTGATTAATCATAATATCTTTAGTTTTACTAAAAAAGTCCCCGCATGAAATAGCTGATTCTCTATTATTTCTATTAACATTCTATCTCTAATACTGTAGTGAGGCAAAGCTGGATATAATTAACCTACATTTTCAGAAACTTGTAGGTTATTTTTTTTTTTTAACTTCAATATCAAACCATATGGGTAGATTACTCGCATTTTTTTAAAATTATTTCGTCATCCTTATCTTATGCATATATATATATATATATATATATATTAGTGATGGGATGATTCCAATATTTTTCCTGATTCCGATACAATTACCCGATTCCGATTCCTTATAAATCTCTAAATATTTAACTGTAGAGGTGTTATTTTTCCTGATTTCTGTAAAAAAAAACACGTTAAATGTGTAGATATTTTCCTAAACGTAAAATTACACTTGTGGAGGATGATCTATAGATTTTAGCTTTAGTGGTATTTTAAAATCAATAAATATTTATTATTTTATCATTATTACTAGCAATGGAAGATTTTACTTTAAATAAAATCAAATAAAAAAGACAATTAAAAGGATCATTTGGCAACGGAAAATAGGCGTCAATTTTTTTGATTCCGATACCTCCAAATCGATTTTTCCAATTCCAATTAATCGTCCCAACACTAATACACATATATATATATATATATATATATATATATATATATATATATACAACTTTTGAACGCCGCTACAGACAGATTTATTTGTTATAATAAAATCCTATCTTACTTCCTATGAGCGACATCATCACAATTGCCAAGATCTATAGACAAAGTAGTTTATATTTTCTCCTCCACCTGAAATGTCCTCCCATTCTTCCAGTAAGGACTTAGTAAATATATTACCATTATAACTATATTGACCTCACACCCTTATTAACTGGATTAAACACTCAGGCACCTACAACTACCATTGCACTTCACTATTCGAAAATAATGATTTCTCCCCAATAACATTCCGCCTATTCTCATGGACTGCGACCATGAAATTCTATTCCAGATTGTACACAAACATACGAAAAACGGACACTACAGCCCTTAATCAATATGGCTGATCAATCGCCATGCATTGTTTTAAATCATATGTTACTATCATTGTTTTTCCTTTATTTTACAGACTGACTTTTACATTTACTTACAAGTTACACATGCCATTACGCATTATTAGGATTAACATTATGCACACATTGTTACATTAGAAAAAAAAGTCACAGCTTTCTTTACATCATATCTGGTTTCCGTGTCTTAAATTGACTGATGCTAAAATGAACTAATCTCTTTTTAAATCATTTATCCTTTACTATCGTGACTTGTCCTTTATTTTACAGACTGATTTTTACAAAAATTAACCATAACATTTACTTTTTTTTTGTTTACATGAAAGTCACCACTTATCAAGGCCCGGAAGCCACTTGGGGATAAGGCTTATTGCGTGTACAGTAATCAAATGGATAGTATCGTAGTAATTCTTTGTATTGGAGATTTGATAAAGTGTCTTACTTAGGGGGGGGATTCATCAGGAATTTGTTTATGTTGGACTTGAAGACATCCAGATTGTAGTCAGGTGGGAAACAGGCAGACGGAACAGAGTTCCACTGGCGTGCACTTCTAAGAAAGAAGCTTTGTTCATGGAATCTACATTTTTTTTTTTTGGCACAGTTAAAGAGTGGGGAAAATTTTTGACAGTGCTTTCAGCTAGATGGGTGTTTATTGTGAAAGATTGGCGAGGGGAAACCAGAGATTGGAGTTCAGACGAGCACTTGCCATGGAAGTAATGATAAAAAAAAGACAGGCTCACAATGTCTCTTCTGTGGGAGAGAAGTTGCAAGGAAGAGAAAAGGGCATCCCCCACTAAACCACAAAGTCTATTTTGTACTCTGTCAAGGCAGGATAGGTTGTTTTTAGCAGCTCCTGCCCAGATGTGGCAGCAGTACTCCATCCTTGAACATACGTGACTTTTATATAGATAGAGAATTGCATCAGCAATGAGATATCTTCTGGAGCGGTAGAAGGATCCTACCATTTTTCCAGCGACCATGGCAACTGACTTGATGTACGTGTTCCATTTAAGATCAGGAGTAAAGGTCAAGCCCAGAAGCTTATCAAAACACGGAGCCTCCCCTAGACGCGAGACATCCATTTCAACTGATGCCAGATGGGGATCAAAGCGTTGATTATGTAAAGCTAGAAGCTTGGTTTTAGATGCATTAAAAGTAACCAGCCACCTCTTACCACACTGTACTGTGTGCTCAAGATCTGAGGAGAGAGAATCAGAGAGAACTTTGTCATTTACGGCCTTAGATGTGTTGCCATAGATGGTCGTGTCATCAGCATAGATGTCAACGAATGATTTAAATATGTGTTTTGGGAGATAATTGATGTAGATCAGCAAGAGAGTTGGGCCTAGGATAGACCCTTGAGGGACTCCAGCATTAATACTATATTAATATCATAAAAGATTAAGATGCCATTGCACAGAATTTGGATTAACATTATTTACACATTGTTACATTAAAAAAAATGAACTCACAGTTTTCTTTAGATCATATCTGATCTTGGTGTCTGAAATTAACCGATGCTTCTGGTTTGACCTTTACTCCTGATCTGAAATGGAACACGTACATCAAGTCTGTTGCCAATGTCGCTGGAAAGATGGTGGGATCCTTCTACCGCTCCAGAAGATATCTCACTACTGATGCAATTCTCTATCTATATAAAAGCCAGGTACGTTCAAGGATGGAATACTGTTGCCATATCTGGGCAGGAGCTGCAAAAAACAGCCTATCCTGCCTTGACAGAGTACAAAATAGACTTTGTGGCTTAGTGGGGGATGCCCTTTTCTCTACCCTGCAACCTCTCTCCCACAGAAGAGACGTTGCGGGCCTATCCTTGTTTTATCGTTATTTCCATGGCAGGTGCTCATCTGAACTTAGAGGTAGGGAGTACTGGGTCGGGTCTTCAGATTTTGGTGGAGACCCCCTCAGATCAAAATATGCACTAAACCTAGGTAAGAATCGAAAAAATTTTGAAAAAAAAATCAAAATTCATCTGTTGGCGCCATTTTTTAGATTTTTAGGCTCCGGAGGCCCAAAAACGCCCATTTACCCATCTTTGCAAAAGAAGGGATAAGAAATAGCAGTTGAAACTTAGGTATTTTCACTTCTTTTGACTTGGTCAATGAATTAGGATAGGAATGACACAATGTATAGCTAAATTGAGTTTTATTTTAGCATATAAAAGTCATTTTTTAGTACAAAATCGGGATTTTAGCACAATTTTCACGGTGATTTACACCCTAGATGTCATTCATTTTGCGGAAAGAAATACCCTTAATCATCCAGTGTTCCAAATCTGGTAAATTTTACATAAGAATGTTTCTTACAAAGCTTCATACAAAAATTGTAAGTGTTATTTAACTAGTTTTCCAAGGGGCTTGGGGACTAGTACTAGTAGTGTTATCTGAGAAAGGAGTTGTTTTGTTTATTTGGTCAGTTCAAAATGAGACTCTGAAATGTAGAGTCTCCTTGCTATGTTATTTTTATCATAATCATAGCACACAGTTGAAATCTCCTTCTCCTTGGGTCCATTCATATTTTTATTTGGGTCCATTTTGAATATCCTGACACAGTTATATTTCTCTTTCAGGATTGTATTGAAGAGTCAGCCGGTAGAATGAGTAGTGTTGCAGCAGTGGAGCGGGAGGAGAAAGTTAAACATCTATCTCTTTACAGAGAAAGACGTTTTACTAAACTGGGATATTCGTGCTCCTCGATCCTCGATACATTGCCTTACATTCGTATGGTTCTTGACGAGACTCATCTCAGCAACCAACATGTCGAGATCGTGAGGATGTTACTGGATAGTGAATTGCTACTGAGTCAGTTGAACTGTCTTTCATTGTTCAGGTACAAAGTCTCATTACCTCTCCTAAATCTTGTTGAGGTAGGAACGCAGGATGATCTGTGCAAAATTCTTCCAAAGTTGTTTGAGGATCTTTCAGTTGGAAAACTGGACACCTTGGAAGCGTACACTGTTCAATACAGACATATAGATATTGAGGAACCGACATCTGAGTTGGAGATAAAACTTTTGAAAGATATGTGTGTACATGCATCCAAAACGATCAAACTTCAATGTGGTAGAGAGTACGGATTTGAGCAGTACAATGACATTCGTGCCACGCAAATACACAAGTTGACCGTGGAAGAGCGAAAAGACCTGGAGAGCAACAATGTTATGTGTGAACGAGAACTTGGAGTATTCGATCATCGTGCTATTGTTTCGAAATGTAGGAATAACAAGTTCAAAGCAAAATCCTTGAGAAACGATATGGTCTTGCACAGTGTGTCATTGGATGGTGCATCAAAAATTTCGACGGCAATTGCAAAACTTTTGAACAAAAGAGAAGACGAATGGAATGAAGAACAAAAGACTCTTCTCCGTCTAAAAGTTGAAGAGAAGATAAAGAAAGCGATGAACGCAAGCAATTACACTACTAAATTGCTCATAAATTGTAAAAGTTGGCGTGGTCCGTGTGTTAGTTCTGAAGAATTGATGTCGGTGCTAAAAGATCATTCAGAATTACAAGAGAAGATTGTCATGACTGAGTTAGCATATTACAGAGACACCCACAAATCAGATGTAACTGCAAATCCTGAACTATTCAAACTCAACAAAATCACTCATGAAGAGCGGCTTATGAATCTTTGCGCACTCCTGGATGGTTGCCCAGTATCCACAAGAATTCCTCTGCCCACTAATGATGATGCCCTAAAAGCCATCACTTGCATTCCACGAGTTGCAGAGGAAATGGTTGAGTTACCTTTAATCCTGAATGTGAATCAGATGTGTGTGGTGTTGTGGACAGTAAAGGGGGTGCCAACATGGTTTCTGGGGTACTGTACTAAAATCCTAGACAACCAGGAATACGAAATTGAACATTTGGAGCGTGTTTATGAAAGGAAGAACTTAAAATGGAGGTACCCAAACCCAGATGATAAGCAAACTATCGATGCAGATCAAATTGTCGAATGCGAAATCAACGGAGACTCGGATGTTCTTTCAGACCGAAACATGCAATTCACACTGCACAACCACAAAGAGATTGCAGCCAAGTTTGATGGAATATTGTAGTGCTTGTAGTGTATATCTGAGTCACTTTTGTTAAGTCTGTTAAGCACTTGGAAATCATAAAAGGACAGGATTATGTTGATTTCGGCCTATTTTCAGCAATTTTAGGTCCAATTTGGCCAAATTCACCCCTAAAATTGCCCTTAAAGACCCCAAGACCTGTCAATAATCATGGTTCTCTGCCTTATATGTGTGTCTGAAGTCATTCATATCCATTGGGAATGAACAAGGATCGATTAAGTGACTGAGAACAGGATTTTGGCAATTTCGTCCTATTTTTGGCAATTTTGGGTCAAAATTTGGTCTATTTCTCTTCAAAAAAGGCCCAAAAAGATCTGAGACCTGTATATAATCGTACTCCAATGTCTATTTTAGGTATCTACAGCAATATATACCTTTATAAAGGTGGACGAGGATAATTTATGTGACCCAAGATGGTTTTTGTGATTTTTGCCTGTTTTTCGGCCAATTTATGGCCAATTTTGGCCATTTTTTGACCGAAATTGACCAAGAATACCACAAAACCTGTTTAAATACACGACCCTGTGTCATTTGAAACTATTTATATCCATTAATGGGCATTGGAGATACACAAGAAGCAAAATTATGCCTTGAAATCACTCATATTGACATTTCGGACACATATTTCTTGAAAAACCAGCCCCAGATCTAAAAAATGCCGCCAACAGATGAAAAAAATTTTTTTTTCAAATTTTTTTTCGATTTTGACCTAGATACACCTTATATTTTGATTTGAGGGGGTCCCCACCAGATTTTGAAGATGTGACCTTTTTTCGACCCAGTACTCCCTACCTCTACTGAACTCCAATCTCTGGTCCCCCCTCGCCAATCTTTCACGAAAAACACCCATCTAGCTGAATCCACTGTGATAAATTTCCCCCACTCTATATCTGTGCCTAAATCAAAATGCGGATTCCATGAACAAAGCTTCTTTCTTAGAAGTGCACGCCTGTGGAACTCTGTTCCGTCTGCCTGCTTCCCACCGGACTACAACTTGGATGTCTTCAAGTCCAATGGTAACAAATTCCTAATGAACCGCCCCCTTAAATAAACATTTCATCAAATCTCCACACTAACGTAATGTACTTGCAATAACCCTTATCCCTGAGTGGCTTCCGGGCCTTGATAAGTGGTGATCACTGTGTAAAAAAAAAAAAAATCTTTTTTAATAATTTATCCTTTATTTTTACAGACTGATGTTTACAAAAATTGATTATAACATTAAGTAAAAACTTAAACATGCCATTACGCATTATCTGGATTAACATTTACACATTCACATTCCACTAAACTGAACACATACTTTGTTACCATCATCGAGAAAAATATTGTGACAATATTTTTCTCGCTGATGGTCACAAAGTATGTGTTCAATTCAGTAGAACATTATAATTGAAAACTAATCCCTGATGATAAAAGTCATAAAATTTTTTTTTCTTTTACAATTTTACTTTTTTCTTGTCTGAAAGTTAAGTTTGTTATGGACGAGATCAACATGAAAAAAAAAAAAAATGTAAATTGTGGAATTTACAGGGGGAGGGGCATTTTCATAAACGTTTGCCGAATCTCTCAATAAAAGAGAGTTGTAATAGTCCCCTAAATTAATGTGGCACCGAGTCTATATTGGGTAATTAGGCAAAATAAAAAAAAATTATTTTTCACTTTCGAAATCATAAAAACTATTTCTTTGTATATAAAACACATTTTCACACTCTAAGCCTGAATTACGTCCAGATAACTTATCAGTTTCATTCAGTTTGTACTTGACTACATTTAAACCCATTTTCCTCTTTTAAAATTATTTTGTCTGTCAACACACCGCTAAAGTACAAATTTCCCCTTCATTACATTGCCTACGGATATACTTATTTGTTATATGTTAGCTTTTGCTTTTTTTTTCTACTATAGTTGTTTTCTGTTTAGTTTTCGTTTAAGGACTCATTTTCCACTACTCAAACACTAACTTTTTTTTTTAGGTACTTTTTTACCCTAATCACCAACTGCACTATTTCCTTTAAACTGACAACATCTATAGGTTTTAGATTATGCTGAATAAGACAATCTATTTTAACTTTGGTGGAGACAAGTAGTTTTCGAGATATGATGACATGCATTACCCACTGTAATTCAATGTTCTATACACGCGTGATAAAAAAAAGTGTACTTCTCGCCACACAACATTGCCATCCACCCTCAATTTTTTTTTGTTTATAGTCTTTGTGGGTTGGTATGCTGACAACATATATCAAGGTTGAACTTGGAGCAAATACTTGGACAGCCCCCCCCCCCTTCATAAAATGAGGAGTCTATTCCGAAAGCTGGTCTTACGATGACAAGGTTGGTCGTATCTATTCCATACAATGCTAACATGAGGAGGTTAGAGGTGTCTATACTGAAAACCATTCTTAACATTAAAATGTTGGGGATTGGCCACTAACAACAACCGTGGTTTAATTTTTTATGAGGAGGGATCATGCTTCCACCGGGCAACACCAGTTAACAGGTCCTGCTAGTTAATTACAAAAGGCTATGAGAGGCAATACTCACAAAGATACTGGTTTTGCTTGGTAGAAGTTAACTCCCTTGGTGCAACTTGAGATTTCAAATTTAGCAATTTATGATTTGGTTGTTTTGTTTTATGGTATACCAACCATTTTCTGATTATTTATGCTGAATCAAGTAATTGTGGAAAAAAAAAGTTTTTATTCTTCAAATATTTATTCATGATGTTTGGTTTGGTTGTTTTGTTTTAAAACATATCAACTTTTATTGGGAAATTTATGATTCAAGTTCTTTATATCTTCAAATACTTATTCATGGTGTTTTGTAGAGAAACATGGTTTTTGTTCTCCGCTTTATAAACATAATATAGCTGAAAATGGAAAAAAATAAATAATAGTATCAATATTTAGTGGAGTTAAACCAGGGAGCCGATATCTCCACACAGCCTATTCTGGAAGCACCTGCAGCAATTTATGAAAAAAAAATAAGATAAAAAAATAAATTAAATTAAAAAACAAATAAATAAAATTCAAACAGACAAATTTATTAAAACAGAACATGAATTGATTCCTGTCTTAAATTCTACTGATATAAAAACAAAAATCAATAAAAATCTTGGACCTACTCATGACGAAAAGAAAGTATCACATTCCAAAAATTACACAAATTGATTCAATTCAATTGAATTTACTCAGCATTACGAAGAATTCTTAGTAAAATTATTTATAAAAAAATTAAATGACTTAAGTGCCATCAGCTATAATCGAACCTGAAACCAAAACTTATGAAGAATTCTTTGTAAAATTATTTATTACAAGAAATGGAAGTGCATAACAATTAAACGACCCGAATATAAGCGTGACACAAAATAACACACACACTATCGTATTAATATATAGATAACAGACTGTAATGATCAGCAAGGACCATGTGTTGAGGGCACCCCATTAATATATCCACATGGGAGCGACTGAGCGATAAAATAAAAACATAACAGAATTTAAAACCAAAAGGAATACTGCTTACACGTTATTTAACGATTTGTCATTCATTTTTGAATGTTACGGATTCCGTAAATGTGCTGCCCCCATGTTACATTCATGGATTAGCATCAGAATGAAGACAACACAGAACTAAGTGTAATCACAGCTTTATTGAGCGGCCATCTTACAATGAGAAGTCCTCCTCTTTTTATAGAAGAGATATAGAAAGGGGAGAGGGCTAGAGAGGGCAATGTTGGGGTTTTGGTTATACGTAACACCTCGTAAATAAAGAAGTGGGAAACTTAACTATAACTGTTAATTAAAATATTCGCAAGCTTGTGTGTACAAAAATGGCCATCACTGATAACATAAAATTACATGACTCAATATTTGGAAAAGTACTTGTTTTTCATCTAATTTTAAATTTCTGCCAATAATACACTGTGACAAGGCCGTTTGGTACGCGAGTGCACATTTAACAGCCTTTGTTTATGCTTGCGCATAGCATAAACAAAGGCTAGGTTGTGAAATGGAAAATAGTCCCAGAGTTCAGGGGTTAATACCATACAAACGGTAAATTTACGATGGAAACAGTTATCATATTCTTTTAAAGCACACCGAAATCTACAAAAAAATATTTGTTCTATCCGAACTTGAGACGGGCCTTAAAGTAAAATAATACCGATTTTTCTTTATTTTTTAATTTCACTTGTGTCTTTATTAAAAGATGAAAACAGAAAAAGAAATCGAACAAAAACCTTTTAGCCAATAAACACACAAAAATGCCCCCCCCCCAAATCTCAGGTGGCCAGAAAGTGGGTGCTATTTTTTTTGCGACGGAAACGGTTTGCAGATTCGTTTTTAGCACACCGAAATCTACAAGTTTTTCCTTATATCAGACAATTGCTATTCAATTTGGACAATCCCCTTTTTATGGGGAGCTGGTTTCCCCCCACAACATCTTGGAGGAAAAAAAAAAAAAAAAGCGCTCTCGCAGTAAATAAAATACTGCCCCGCAGTCAAAATTGACCTCATTAAGTCATTAATTTAAAATGGGCACCTGCGAATTCTAAATAATTAAATAAATTCAAACGTGTTTCCGTTAGTATTTCGTGGTGGCCCAGTGGTTAAAGTTGCACTTTTTTTTCACACTTTAATTTCCAACTTCGACTCAAGGGTTCGGGTTCGATCCTTCATACTTATCTACCAAAACTTCTTTTTTTTTAAAAATTTTAACCACTCCGCCCTCCCCGACACAAATACCCGGAGTTTTGATTTACCCAAAACCACACACACCTCCAAACACCCGGGTAACGCCGGGTACCCCCGCTAGTTATTAATAAAAGTTACTTTTCTACCTACATGGCTCATTATTTTTTATTTATGTTTTTTATAAATAATTACACAACACTTTAAATTAAGTTACCTTACGCTAGAACAGAACACTGACCACTCTAATTTGTTGTTTTAGGAGTATTCGAGGTCGCTGACATCAAATCTGATAATCAAACCCGCTGCAAATTTACCATTTGCATGGTATGAATCCCTAGACCTTGGGACTATTTTGTGTCATTTCACCGCCTTCGGTAGTGTTTTTCTTACATAATACGTTCGCGTGCGAACGGGCGTAGTGGGGTGTCGTATCACATCGCGTAGGAATTTTTCAAATAAGAAAGTTAAAAAAAAAAAAAAAATATGTGGTTTTTTAATTTATAGCACCACCACCGCCCCCTCTCCAATGTAAACAGAATTTTTGTGAAATGGTAAATGTCGGCACATTATTTACGGAAAAACACTGAATTAAACTGCAGAAGCACCTGTTAATGGAATACCCCCCCCCCTAAAAAGAACGAAAAAACATAAAAATGTTTGGTGGTTATGTTTTTGCAAACCGCTCGTGAAAACTTTAGATCAATTAAAAAGCATTAAAACTACGTAAGACAAAAAAATAAATAAATAAAACACATTTGTTTTTAAAAACTTTACTTTAAATGACCGCTTAAAGATTCCTACACAATATAAGACACCGCACGTGAACGTATCATGTAAGAAAAACACTACCAAAGGCAGTGAAATGGCACAAAATAGTCCCAAAGTCTAGGGGTTCATACCATGCAAATGGTAAATTTGCGGCAGGTTTGATTATCAGATTCATTGTCAGTGACCTCGAATACCCCTAAAAAAAACAAATTAGAGTGGTCAGTTTTCTGTTGTAGCGTAAGGTAACATTTACCTAAAATTGTTAGGTGAAAGTACAGTAGGTACCTCCACGGCGATGTGTAAAACGTCAGTAGTACACATTTTAATAGTGAGGTCATCATTTCGTGTGTTTGTGTTAATTTCTATGGAGAAGCGTTTGTATTATAATTATTAATGGAGTAACCTTTTTTTTGCTATGGATAAAAAATAATGTAAAACAAATACATTTTTATTAACGAACTACACAGACTAGAGTTAATAACATAAAATAAATTTTAACGTCTTCTGTTGACACATGTATTTAAAAATGTTCTTTACAAGCCTCCGTACATTTTTGAAAACCCTCTATCAATTTAAATAATAAAATCCAAACGAATTTTTTTAAGGTTGATTTTGGATTTACAATTTTTATTATCTCAATAGTCTTATATTCTTTTATATAAATATATTTTTTATTACTGGAAACCTGTTATTAAAAAAAATCCATTTAAACTTCATATCGCGTAATATTCGAATTTAATATAATTTAAAGCTTTTTAAAAATAATTATTTTTTAGATTTTTTGTTGTTGTTGTTTTTGTTGTAATTCGAATAATTATATTACCAAGAAAAAGAATTATCCAGAAAGTGTTGTGGTTTTCTTTTGTTTTGTTTTTTTTAAACATTGAATTGATGTCCAATTTTATTTACAACTTTGAGGTAAGTAAAATAAATAACAGGATTTTATATATATATATATAATATATATATATATATATATATATATATATATATATATAAATTACTATTTTTTAATTATTTGATCTTTTCAGCTTTAAAAAAATGTTTGCAAAAGCCTGAAGAATCCTAGAGCGGAATATTCACTGTAGCTTAATCGCCATATATATATATATATATATATATATATATATATATATATATATATATATATATATATATTTTCAAGTTTTACCATATCTTTTTGAGGGGCTACTGCTAGTGCACTTTAACTTACTGATCCGCGCTATTTTTTTAAATCGTATTTCCAAGTTTAATTAAAATTTTATGTTTTTTTTTTATTCAATTGTAAGGTTAAAGTACAGAATAGGTACAAAACACCCTCCCCTCCCCATGTTAAGAATGGCTTTTTAAATAATAAGGGGGTTTGTATTACTGTACACATAGATTCGAAAAAGTTGTCAAAAAACAAATATATAACAAATAAATGTTATCAAAGGCAAGATAAGTTACTTTTCTACCAAACTGGATACATTTTTCGTGTTTTTATTCAATGTAAAATATTTATTCAGCTCGAAAACCATACAGTGTTTACCGATGTATTGGAAAATTCAAGATGGCGTCTTATTCTCTCTTTAACACGGTAAGTGTGGGAAAAGATGTTATAAATAAAAAACCGGATAAAATACTGTTAAAAACTCGCTCAATATATGTTACCGTCACATAGGTTGACATATATTCGGCGGGTTTTTAATAGTATTTTGTATAGTTTTTTTATTGATAACACCTTTTTCCATACTTACGATGTTAAAGAGGGTGTGAGACGCCATCTTGAATTTTCCAATACATACATCGGTAAACACTGTATGTTTTTCGAGCTGAATAAACATGTTACATTAAAACACAAAAAATATATCCAGTTTGGCAGAAAAGTAACTTATCTTGCCTTTGATAACATTTATTTGTTATATATTTGTTTTTTGACAACTTTTTCGAATCTATGTGTACAGTACAAACCCGTAATTTTTAATATCGTATTCAATTCAGCTAAATCCATAACAATCGGCACTTGAATGAATGGTTTATTTTATTGACGCTACACCGTAATCATGTGATTAAAATTTTAGTAGACGAAAAATTGGGAGACAAAAGAGGAGTTCTGGGAATTTTTTTTTGGTATTATTATACAAACACCGTGACAGCGTTAGGGTTAGGTTTAGGGTTAGGGTTTAGGGTTAGGGTTAGGGTTAATTCGCTGTCACGGTGTTTGTATAAATTTACCTTTTTTTTTAATTACCATATTTTTCATGAACAAGCTTTAAAAATGTTTCAAAATTATCTAATATTTTTTCACTTTACATGGTCTCTTCAGCATGAGACCATTTCATTTCTCCTACTGATGTATTTTAGTGATTTATCGCCACAAGTGCTAATCTGGACTTGCATTAATTTTCCTGTTAATAATTACATATAACTATAATCTCCAGCAAATATATAACAAAATAATCCATGCTCCCTTCGGAGCCGATATGTATTTCGCCATGGGGGCCTCACTCGTGTACGTCCGCCCTACCGCTTTTTATTTTTTGCTCAACACACACCTCTAAACACCCGGGCACCCAGACTAGTTCTAAATAAGAAAGGATTAAATTCAACTAAATTATTTGTTTTTATTTGTACAGTAAACAAATACTTTACTTTTTTTTTGGCAGAAAAGTAACTTATCTTGCTTATCTCTTATATTTGTACAGTAAACAAATACTTTACGAAGGCGACGACTTGTACAGTTAAATTTAACTCAAACTTATGCAAATATACAATGAAAATGCGACAGATATTTCAACGATATCTATGCTACATTTGAACATAATGTTTTTATTTCGAAAAAATATATATCAAACCTTCGGCGGAAGATGCTTTGATTGTTTTCTTCGTAACAGAATCCACCAAATCAAATATTGTTTGCTCCGATAATTTCGTGATTATTTTATAAAATTCTTGGACTTGAACTTCAGTAAAAGATGGGTTAAGGCAAGACATGTTTAAAATCGAATTAACGACAACAATTTCCCTTGTTTTTCCTGGAACATCATAAAATAGTTCAGAAAAAAAATCAAATAATAAAACTGAAAATAAAATAAACTTCTTTTATTAAAGGGAGATAA
Organism: Euprymna scolopes; assembly: GCF_053919585.1. NCBI lineage: Eukaryota > Metazoa > Mollusca > Cephalopoda > Sepiida > Sepiolidae > Euprymna > Euprymna scolopes. Next base: position 28,473,763 of record NC_136485.1, read on the forward strand.
ATTAGATTAGCAAACTTACCGGTGTAAAATGTTATATGTACCGCCTTAAAAAAAGAAAAAAAGGAGACTTTTGAACGTTCTTGAATGATGCAATTTGATTCCAGTTAATTTATTCTTTTTTGTATCACCTATTACTAGTGCTATTTTATTTTCTTAAATTTAAAAAAAAAAAAAAAAAAAAAAAATCAAGATGCTGTTTTGGTACATTTGTAGATAAACACCCTCCACTGAATCATCCCTTCCTCTCCAAAAATAAGTATATATTTTTTTAGGTGTCTATTTAGAATTTAGAGTGGACGATCAGTTTCGTATATAAAATTAACGTAAAATGATTCTACATTTTTCATTTAACAACTTTTTTACGACTAATCCTTAGTCCTAGTCGTTAACAATTTGGATTAAGTTAGGATAAAGGTATGGATAAAGTTATAACACTGCAATGAATGTTCTGAGAAATCATTTATTTGAAAAAAATTTTTTTATTGGAATGTTATACAAAACTATTGGCAAGATAGACTGTTTTTGAAAAGTTACTTATAATTCATGTAACTGAAATATGTATTTCAGTTTTTTTTTGTTTTATTTTTTTTACATGGAGGTCACCACTTATCAAGGCCCAGAAGTCATTCGGGGATAAGGGTTATTGTATGTACAGTAATCAATGAAGAAAGGGAAAACTTAAACAAGTTGTGGTCAAAGAAAGGAAGATATGACGACGATGAAGTGAGTCAGATTTTTTTGTTTTTGGTTTTTGGGAAAAAATCGTCACTTTTAAAAGAACTTAAAATGCAATTTGGTCGACTTGTATGTATTAAAAAGTCGTAATTTTTAAATGAGGAATTTAAAATGAAATTCGGTTGTATTTGCAATTTAATTACAAAAAAATGGATTCTTGTCAGCATTTGAACATTCTTGCTTCTGTCCCGTTCAGTCCTGTCCTCCTGAACTCCACTGCTGCCATCTTGACTGCTGGCCTTATATTCCTTCATTCCAGTGTGTAGCCTTGTTGATATGCAAATTACATCAAACTACATTCCCCCCTGATCCTATACAATCATCTCATAAACTTAAACGCTGCTAGTCTCTTATGGCCTCATTATTTTATAAAAGAGGGAATTAGGGGTGGGAAAGGATGCCATAGAGGCCACAACAAAGAATACATGAAATGAACAGCATTGGAAGCGTGTAGATTCTGACTCCATATAATTAAAGACAGACGAATATTGAAGGTTGAGAACCGACTTTATTTACTACCAACAATTTGTATTAGGAGAGGCAAAGTGTTCGTAGGATGGAATGTGATTTAACAAAGGAGATGAATGTTCGCAAAATGTTTGTAGGTATGTATGAATTGACAAGGAAAGAATGTTCGTAAAATGTTTGTAGGTATGTGTGAATTGACAAGGAATGAATGTTCGTAAACTGTTTGTAGGTATGTATGAATTGACAAAGAATGAATGTTCGAAAAATGTAACTTATCTTTTGAATGATGGAGAGGGTTAGGGTAGGCCGGCCATCCTGCTGTCGGTGATGAGTGTCCTGGCTTGTAACTGGAAAGCAAGTGACTTTTTCATCAGCAGCTAGAAGCCTGGCGTCTTCGTCTTCCTTTTCCTCATCTCTTGTTTGGTTTGTTTTGAATTGAAGGCGTTTTGGCCCATAACATGAGAGCGTAGTCGGCTTCAATTCACTGGTGCCTTATTTCTTTTTCTTCTTCATCTCTTTAGGTCGGGTGGGAGAATCTGCCCATGTGTTCACTGATGCAACTGGGCGAATCTCCTCTTACCATCTGTCGGTTCCCTCAAATCCCTTGTTTTTATAGTGGCAAACTGGCTCCCAGCGACTGTGATATTTGAGGTGTTTATTTTAGGCGCGGAGCTCTGCCATTGGTCGATAATTATTTTGTGGTTATCTTATTTTTTTCTTCCCAAGCGGAAGCGATGCATGGAGCCATGTGCAAAAAACGATTTTTCATTTTGTCTCTCATGGTGGATGCGTTAATATCCAGTTCGCTGCTAATTCTCATCATGTTCCCACACTCTCTACTAGCCCTGGCTTTCCTGTCAGGGACATCTTGAGGGCAATCAGCTTTGATCAATGTGGGGGAAACCCTTCATATCAGACAATTGCTATTCATTTGAGAGTTCCCCTTTTTTGGGGGAACTAGTTTTCCCCCATATTATAAACTACCTCGTGGGGAAACAAATACTATGACAGAAAGGTGAAAGCTTAACTGGCCTCAGGCCAGGTTTAAAAGCCACTTTCATTTCTGTGCCGACTCCTATGATTCTTAACTTAATTACCAACTCAATGAATTCACTGTCCTCTTTGGTGTAATGGTTAGCAAGGATGACTAATTACCATACGTTTTCTTTCTCTCTATCTTTTTTTTTTACATTTTTTATTTTGTCTTTGTGCCATTATCCTCCGCCCGGGCAAAAGTTAATTAGCAGCTTTTTTTTTCACATTCTTTTCCTCCTTCACAGTACGTGTTCGAGCCTGTCTGCCTACTATCACTTTTTTTTTTTTTCAAACACACACCTACAAGCACCCCGGCAACGCCAGGCACCCGCACTACTTTATTATAAAACCCAATTAACAGAAAATGATTAGCCCATACTTAAGGAACAATGTGGCATAAGTATTATTCAAAATGCGTTTCTTAAGCCTTAACTACACTACAAAGTCTTATGAGAAAATCATTTATTGCTGCACACACAATATCTAATAATATTCTCTCGCAACATTTGTTCAATTTTGTCTTTGAATCTTTAATATTTTGATATAGAGTAAAGCAGACTTCACTTTCCAGGATTGAAAGAATAATCAAGAGTGTTAAGATCAGCTGATGAGGAAGGCCATTATTCTTTGCTAATCCAGAACTAACAGTTGTTTCCACACCACTGTTGAGTTACATGAGCAGTTTGGCTTGTCGCACAATTTTGTTTGAGAGTTCAAACTTCATCATCATACACAGAATTACACTATGGAGTCAGTGCACCTTCCACAATGTCCTCAATGTAACATTCTTTGTTAATTTTGATCCCATAAGCGGGAAAAACAAATGGAGATTTTCCTATATCAGAAATGACCGCCCAGATCATCACTGATGCTGGTGTTTGTGTTCTCAACATCTTTCCTGTATTACAAGGTATCGCCTCACAATTTCTCGCAAGGTCTCTATCATTTTGATGATTGTGGAACTGTTAAAGTGAGAATAACTTTATATCCATAAAAATGATCTTATTGAGCGTGCCCTCCCTGATACAGTTTAACAAGAATAGACTTTTAATGAGTCTCTTTGCAATTGTGGGTACGGAGAGAAGTTGTCACTCTTGAAGCTTATAGTGTGACATCTGTAGATTACTTCGACACAGTCTTCACGTAGTGCTTGGTAATGTTTGTGTTTTTTTTTATTTATTTATTTTTTTATTACATTTTCCCCCCAAACAAGGCACATTGCCACTTTGGTGTAGGGGGCTACTATCAGGGGAAACAACTACTGGGGTACTATGTAGGGATTTGGGCAGCAAGATGTTGGTTCACGTTGCACTTGAACTTCTGCATGTCAGTACAGTTGGGAAAGCAGTGACCTGGAATGGAATTCCAAAGTCTAGCAGTTCTGGGGAAGAAACTACCGGAGTAGAAAGATCTTTTACATTTAGTGATCTCTACAGTGTGGGGGTGGGATTTTGCAGCTTGTCGGGTCTGTCGAGGGTGCTCACGTCGTGGGGGCACAAGTGCTTGCAGTTCATCAGAGCATTCACCATTAAAATACTTGTAGAACAGGCAGAGGGATGCAACGTTTCGTCGATGGGACAGAGGCTGAAGCTTAGATGCCAGTTTAGGGCCTATCAGATTTGCGACTCTCTTTTGAACCTTGTCTAGGAGTGAGAAACTAGTAGCCGATGCACCAGCCCAAGTATGACAGCAATACTTAATACATGGGCGAATGGTTGCCTTATAGAGGTACAGGATACTTTCGGGTGTTAGTAGTTTTCTAGCACGGTAGAGAGAGCCCACCTTCCTTGCAGCGGCCCTGGCAATACCCTCGATGTAATTGTTCCAACTCATGTTTCCTGTGAACATTAGGCCAAGGAGCTTGAAAGGCGTACTCTCAGATAAAGAGTCGTTGGCCATTGCTATAGGTGGTAGAGAAGGTTTCTTGTAATTATTGAATGAAACCAGTTTAGTCTTGGCGGCATATAACGTGACCATCCATTTTTGTCTCCATTCCACTACTGATTGGAGGTCATCCTCTAGTGCTTCTGCCATTACTTTAGATATATGTTCATTTGTTTTCCTGTCGTGCCTGCTATAGAGTGTGGTGTCATCAGCATATATACCCATCTCAGAGTCAATTTTGTCGGGGAGGTCATTTATGAATATCAGGAACAGTAGAGGTCCAAGGATAGATCCCTGGAGCACTCCCGCATTTATATCATATTGTTTAGATGTACGACCATCGAGGACAACCTGGATTTTTCTCTTATCTAAGAAGGATTTAATTATGTTAAGTATTCTACCAGTGATACCGTATGATCTTATCTTCCTGAGGAGGCTCTCATGCCATACCCTGTCAAAAGCCTTAGATATATCTAGAGCTACCGCTCTGCCCTCTCCCGCTTTGTCCAGTGAATGGTATATGCGTTCAGAGATTACAGTGAGGATGTCTGCTGTGGAACGGACTTGTCTAAATCCATATTGTTGGTCGGTCAGAAGTTTAGCATCTGTAAGGTGCTGGACTAGAGCATGGTTAATTAATGTCTCAAATATTTTGGCAAAAAGTGGGAGGAGGCTAATAGGGCGATAATTTAATGGGTCAGTTCTTTCGCCAGAATTCTTGAATACTGGTGCCACAGAAGTAGTTTTACAACAGCCCGGAAAGCATCTTGTTATTTGTCTCATAGATCTTCTTGGATTTCGCCTGATTTTTGATGAGTTTAGGTGGTCTGGAGGTGCGACTAAGTTTTCAGGGAATCGTCCTTTTCATGAACATTCTTTTGAATTTGAGGTTTTTCCATAACGTTTCTGGTAGACACAGGCTCTTATGCTGATCTATGATAAATCTTCTTTTCAATTAAACAGATTGAACAGTTAAAAATTAGTATCACTTGTTTCTGAAAAACAAGAAATCATATATAACATTATAATATACTGACAATAAAATAGTAAATTTATTTTAGTATTATCATAAAAATAGTTCCGAAATTTTGTAACAGGATGCCCCATCCTGTAGTTCACCCGATGAAGAGACACATCTCTAAACCTTGTGACTGCTTAGTCAATTTTATTCATGAATCTGCATAAATGAACATTTACTTACTGAAAATAAATTTATATTCTTATGAAATTTTTTGTTATAAAATTTTATTTTTCTCAATTTTCCATTTATGTCTTAATTATTACTTGCTAATATTCATCAATGTTTCATTTATTTTAATTATCACTTTCATTACCAATGTTTCATTTATTTCTGTTTTCATATGCAGGTCTATATATATATATATATAAATATATATATATATATATATATATATATATATATATAAATATATATATATATATATATATATATATATATATACTAGCAAAAGTACCCGTCGTTGACTGGGTTAAAAAAAAGCCTACAGAAAATGGACTCTGATTTATGAAAGTATGATAGGTTATGAAAAGGAAGGGTTGTAAAGAGATAGCTTCGAATTTGGGGGTATCAAAACCAAAGAAAAATATGATGAAAGTAAAAATAAAATAGATAAACCCCATAATTTATTATACCATACCTGTTAACACTGAAACACTTATCACAATATTCTGTGGATCTATATTAAAAAAAACCTTGTTAAACTTTGTGACATATTTTCCTTCTATGGAGGTCAGGTGAGAACAAACACCTCATAATTTTATTATACCATATTTCTTCAAACTGAAACATAATTATCAGAGTATACTTACGCAGATAGATATGAAAAGTCTTTATTAAAGTTTGTGCCTATTTCCATTCTATGGAGGCCAGGCGCGAACGCAGACCCCACAATTTTATTATACCATCCCTATTTAAGTTAAAACATACTTATGAAAGTATTATTATGTACATCTATATCAAAAACACTTGTAAACGTTTTTTTTTTTTAATTTTTAAATTTTTTATTTCCATACTTTGTGGACCAGGTGCGAACACAGACCACACAATTTTAATGAACCACCGTTCTGCCAGATCAAACATACCCATTCCTGTGTCTCGATACATATTCTATCATTATATGTAATCGTTTTTTTAAAATAGTCAACCATATAGGAGCCTATTCGTGACCAAACACACACAAACACACACACACACACACACACACACACACACACACACACACACATTCAGCTTTATATTATAGATTTCCCTATAATATATACCAATTCTTATTTAAGAAACTCAATTTAATTACAGAGCAATATAGTGAATAAATGACAAAAGACTATATTCCAAAGTTCATGATGTTGATCATCTTATAATTTATTCCTTTAATTCAGTTGAGATTTACAATTCTTGTATCTGTTTCATGTTCAATTAATTTAGGAATATTCTGCCAAAAGGTTCTATTTAATAATTAGTAAATTTACTAATTCTAATTAATGTACGCATACTTATGAAAATAACATCAATAGTTATAAACTATTACACATGTTTGTATACACGAAACTAAACTAAACTAATAAAAAAAAGCAGTTTACCATTTACGGTTATATTAAATCATTTATTAATTTGAATTTGAAACGATACATAATCAAGTTCACTTAACTGTTATAATCAAGTTTATTCCTATTTCAATTATAATTCTTGGTATTATTTAATTCTAAACCTATAATTAGTTTGGTTGAGATTTAAAATTTCACTAAATACTCAATTGTTTACCTTAAGCGAATTAAATTAGAACAAATCCATCTTATATTAACTTTCCTTTTTTAACATTCATTCTTTTATCATACATAACTAGCGGGGGTACCCGGCGTTGCCTGAATGTTTGTTTCCGGGACGGGGGGGGGAGTTTTAAAAAATGTTATGGTAGGTAAGTAGGAAGGATCAAACCCGGAGTCATGAGTAAAAGTAGGAAAATAAAGTGTGAAAAAAAACAAAAAAAAACATCTGCAACGTTAACAGTTTGGCCACCAAGAAAAGTCCATTCCAGTTGTTTAGGAAAAAAAACAAAAAAAAAAACGACTACGGTAGGTCGGCGCGAACGTGAAAATATAATGTGAATTGTCCAGCACGCTAACCACTACGCCACAGAGCACTGCAGCTTAGTTTAGTGATTTTAAATAACTTCACATGAAAGAACTACGAAGCCAAACCGGTGTTCTCTTCTCAACTGTTCCTTGTGAACGATCCCCAAATGGTGTTAAGTGGTGGCAGGGGGAGGAGGAATTTATTAGAGAGAAAATATTTTACCACTTCCATTGATCTTAACCGATTTTGGCTGTGACTTCTCAGCAGAAAAAGTATAGAAATCTAAGATTATCGAGGAATTTGAGAAATAATAAGCCTATAACACACCTCAGATATTGTTCTGTCGTTTGTGCATATTATATTTGCATGAAATATCTTGATTTTTAATCCTATTAATGTCAAAATCAGACGGGAAAAAATGAGTTCATTTTATTCATATAGAGATTAACTAATACGTTCAATATAAAATGTTAATATTAAAACTATTTCAAATGATAGTGATAAATCGTTAAGTTATAATTCATTTCTGCACAGATACTATCAAGAATTGTAAATGTCAACTGAATTAAAGGAATAAATTATAAGATGGTCAACATCATGAACTTTGGAAAATAGTCTTTTGTCATTTATTCACTATATATATATATATAAGAACAAATAGTTAATAAAACATGTTAAAAAACACTTTGGAATAGAGTTAAAAACATATTTAATTTTAAAAAGGAAGCACTAAATAAATGGATAGTCCTTAATCCACGGAGTTTCGAAGGAATACTTTCCTTCTCATCAGAGGGCAGGATTTAGCAAAATGCAGGATCGGATTTTGCTTGCAAAAGTATTAAATGAAACTACAAGTAAGTTATAGATCTTACTTGATAACAAAAAGTGAAGCAGAGGGAATAGGGTAAAGAAAAAAGTGATTTCACATGAATGGATAGTTTGGTGAAGGGTAAAATATCCAATGACAGTAAAATCCAAAGATGCAGAATCCCAAAAAGTTAGTTAAAATTCCATTCGCACAACTAAAATCCAAGGGAACCATGTAATTGGAAGATGATCCAAAGTAATTCAAAAAGCAGAAATCTGTGGAATAATTCACAAATAGGTACAAGGAAAAGGGAAAGAATTCCAATATATTATTAAAAGAAAGATAAAATGTGTGTAAAAAAGAAATGGAACAAATATACAGCTCGACTGTCGAGGCAAGATTGAATTAAAGAAATTTTGATTTTGTTTTGTTTGAATTAAAATTCAAACAAAACAAAATCAAATAAAAAAGTAAATTAAAGGAATCGTTTTTGGCCTCAGAAAATAGGCACAATTTTTCCGATTCCAATGCCACCAAAAGTTTTGATTTTTCCAATTGCTGATTCCAATTCCGATTAATTGTCCCAGCAATATATATATATATATATATATATATATATATATATATGGATATACATATGAAAATAGAAATAAATGAAATATTGATGAATATTAGCAGAATCGGAATTGAGATTTTAGTACAGAATCGGTAATTGTATTGGTATCAGAAAAAATATTGAAATAGTTCCATCACTAATATATATATATATATATATAGGATGACCAAACAAAAACGGGCCCAACTGTAATTAGACCCCGTTTCTTAGTGTTTTCTCTGAATGAAATGAACCTTTCGCCATAACTAGTTTATTATATTCAAGATATCACATCAAAATACTAGGGTCTTTGCCCTTTTTTTCTCCGTTGACCGTAAAATGCTCAGAAAAAAATTGAATGTCCTCTGTTTTTTTTTGGGTCACCCTGTATATATATATATATATATATATATATATATATATATATATATATATATATATACACACACACATATATGTATAACTACTTCATTTAATCACATAAATTAATATATGAAAGTATAAATTTATGCGTAAACTTTAAGTATTTACTTCAACAGGCACAATTTTTCCGATTCCAATGCCACCAAAACTTTTGATTTTTCTAATTGCTGATTCCAATTCTGATTAATTGTCCCAGCAATATATATATATGTATATATATATATATATATATATATATGATGGACTCTCCGTCGATTTTCGACGTACAAGACTCCGACAATTGACCTGAAGGTCTAGAACTCAGCGTGTCGACATTCACTTAGACGTATGTGGCACTTTAGTCCTGCTAGAGACTTGCAATGGCGACCGCAGTGGTGACAGACATATAACTGCGAGAATTTAGCTCTACACTGCTCAGTATTATTTTTTTACTTGACTCTCGCTTCTTTTAGTTTTTCGATGCAAAATGCTGAGAACTCTTTGATTTTTCTGTCACACATTTCTATCCACTTCCTTCTGTCTTTTGCAGTTAGCTCAATGTTGTTATATTCAATATTTAGAACCTGCAAATTAGACTTTATTTTGTCTTTGTAACGCAACCATGGTCGTCCCACGTTTCGACGGCCTCTGTCTAATTGGCCATACAGGAGTTGCTTTGGTATCCTATCATCATCAATTCGCATCACATGACCTGCCCATCGAAGCTGCGACTAGATTAAGAAGCTTTCGATGTTACTGATTTTACAAAGTGTGAATAATTTCGCATTTGATATTTTGTCTTTCAAAGTAAAACCGCAAATGGCACGTAGACATCTCTTATGGAAGACGTCAAGTTGCGAAATTTGTTTTCGGTACGGGGTCCACGTCTCCAAGGCATACAAAAGTGTGGACAGTACCACAGCCTTATATACATGAATTTTTGTCTTCAGGCTTAAACCCCGAATATTCCATAATCTTGTGTGCAGCTTGCCAAAGGCGCTGCTTGCTCGGGAGATACGGTTGATAACTTCATGGTCAAGAGATGCACTTGAATCAACCACACTTCCCAAGTATGTAAACTTGTTAACATACTTCAGGTTTTTCCCATCTACCTGAATCGAAATTTGAGGAAAATTGTGCACGGTTTGTTTCTGTTTAACACCCTGTACTTGTTTTGGTGTAGGTGGTGGCTGGTAGATGACTTCCATTTTCTTTATACTGATTGTCAAGCCAAAGGCTTTACATGCAGTAGAAAACCGATTTACAAGATGTTGAGCCTTCTCCCGAGAAGTCGCGACAAGGGCAGCATCATCTGCAAACAACAAATCTCTTATAATGGTTCTTCGGAGAAGTGTTTTCGCTTTGAAGCGTTGTTGATTAAAAATCCCACCATCTGTACGGAATTGGAAATGAACGCCAGTGTCAACATCTGCAAATGCATATTTCAGCATAACAGAGAAGTAAAGGGCGAATAGTACTGGAGCCATTACACAACCTTGTTTTGTTCCATTTGTCACATTGAAAGGCTCAGAAGAGTCCCCATTGGACATCACTGAAGCCTTCATGCCATCATGGAAGGATGTTATAACTTTGAGCATATTGTCAGGTATACCAATTTTCTTAAGGATTTTCCATAGGGCAGTTCGGTTGACAGTGTCAAAGGCTTTAGTAAGATCAATGAACACTATGTATAGCTCTTGGTTCTTTTCTCGAACTTTCTCAGAAACCTGTCGCAGAGAAAAGATCATATCTATTGTACCCCGAAGAGAGCGGAAACCACACTGCGATTCGAGATATATCTCATCTACAAGATGTCTGATTAATCTGTTGATTATTAATCTGGCCATGATTTTTCCAGCAATTGAGAGCAGAGATATGCCACGATGATTGTCACAGGAATTCCTCAAGCCTTTATTTTTATAAAGATGGTAAATTGATGCATCTTTAAAGTTCTGTGGGACTTTTTCAGATGTCCAAATGGACACGAAAAGTGCATGTAGCTTTCTGGCCAGTTTATGGCCACCATATCTGTAGAATTCCGGTAGTATACCGTCATTTCCTGGTGCTTTACCCAATGATATCTGTTCAACTGCTGCAAGGACTATATCCTGGTCATCAAACTAATCCTGGTGCTTCCGTATGGGTAAGCCCAGCACTTCCAGGGCAGTGGAATGAGTGATATTTCGTAGCGCTTCCCAGGACGCTTCTATGTTGTCAGTTATTTCTACACCATCTAAATTTTCATCCAACTTGTCAGAAAGTATTGTTCGAGTTTCAGTATTCTTAAGCGACAATACATTAATACGTTTTGGAATAGATGACTTCTTTACCTGTCTGTGCCAAAGACTCAGAGACACCTTGCTATGTAGCAGGGCATGATCTGATAGGTAACAGCTTATATGGAAGGAGCGTGTTATTTTGAAGTCGCGAAAATCACGTTTCTTAGTGATGACATAGTCAATCATATGCCAGCTGTTTGAACGAGGGTGCATCCATGTTGTTTTGCGACAATTTTTCTGTTGAAAAACTGTGTTAGTGATGGTCATATTGAATTCTCTGCAGAGGGAGAGCAAATGAAGACCATTTTCATTCATTCTACCAACGCCATGATGCCCCAGAACCCCTTTCCATGATTGGAAGTCAGAACCGACCCGAGCATTAAAGTCGCCCATCAAAATGAGTTTGTCCTTATGACGAATACCACCAATTACTTCTCGTAGTTGTTGGTAGAATTCATCTCTCTCCTCATCCGGTCTGCTCATTGTTGGTGCATAGCAGCTTACAAGTGTAACCCGAGTTTCAAGTTCCAACTCAAGGGTCAAAGTCATAATGCGGTCCGATAGACCTTTGGGAAGGAATTTCAGTGATTTGGCTAGTTCTGATTTTACGACAAATCCCACACCAGAGAGTCGAGACTCATCAGGCCCTCTACCCTTGGAGAAAAAGACATAGCCACCCTTTTCCTCCTTGAATTGGGAGACACCAGCAAGGCGTGTTTCACTGAGTGCCGCAATATCGATCTTATATTTCTTAAGTTCATGAGATATCAACGCTGTTTTACGTTCTGGTGCATTAGGATTGTCCTGGAGGGTGCGAATATTCCACGATCCAATATTAAATTTCTTACTTAATTTATAATTATTTCGACTGCACACTGGATACCCAGACAGCTGCAGTTCACTGTCAAGGTGAATGTGTATGAGCAATGTTTAGGCCTCCTTTTATCGCCCCTTCTCCATACATGGGGAAAGCAGTGCTATCCCTAAATAGGGCTGCTTTGCCACCAATGGAGGACACGAGCTGTGCAATTGCACACATATTTGCACAGAACGGCCATCACCCATTGGCCGCCACAGTGAAGACATTCGGCTAAGGACTTCTAGTGATACCCTTCACCTATGCCCATCACCTTCAACCTTACGCCCATGGACTTTGTTGGTGCAGGACCATGTAAAATCTATACCCCATCAAAGTTGTCAGAGAACCCACACATAGGCCTTGATTATAGTGGTGAAAGCCCGTGTACAACTATCCACACTTTTTGGTGCTGCTGATAGCACTAAATCGGTGCAAAGATTTGCCACAGAGGAAGCGAACAACAGACCTCAGGTTTTATATCAGAGTTTCCCTCTCCTAGATACATGTCTTAACAAAGACTAAGGGTGCATTTCTCCTTGTGGTCAGGTATAATCCCACCAGTTTTCTGGATCACTCTTCGTCTGGACTCTACCCTTTGACCTGTCCGGCTTGGGTGGCCCTACCAAGAGTACATGACTCCCGCCGGCATAGCTCTAGGGGTCATAGAGACTTGCAAAATGCCCCACCACGGTAAGGTGGTGATCCACGGGGCATATATATATATATATATATGGACATACATATGAAATCCACGGGGCATATATATATATATATATATATATATATATATATATATATATATATATGGACATACATATGAAATTAGAAATAAATGAAATATTGATGAATATTAGCAGAATTGGAATTGAGAATTTAGTACAGAATCGGTAATTGTATTGGAATCAGAAAAAATATTGGAATAGTTCCATCACTAATATATATATATATATATATATATATATATATATATATATATATATATATATATATATATATATATATATATATATACAGGGTGACCAAAAAACGGGCCCAACTCTAATCAGACCCCGTTTCTTAGTGTTTTCTCCGAATGAAATGAAACTTTCGTCATAACTAATTTATTATTTTCAAAACATCACATCAAAATACTAGGGTCTTTGGCCTTTTTTTCTCCGTTGACTGTAAAATGCTCAGAAAAACAATTTAATGTCCTCTGTTTTTTTTTGGGGTCACCCTGTATATATATATATATATATATATATATATATATATATATATATATATATGTATGTATATATATAACTACTTCATTTAATCACATAGATTAATATATGAAAGTATTAATTTATGCGTAAACTTTAAGTATTTACTTCAACAGTGCTCAATACATATGTAAACCTAGGTAGTAAGTTATAAAATATATATGGCGATTAAGATACACAGAATATTCCACGTTTCATCCATGCTAGGATTCCTCAGTAGTTGTTATAAGAAAACTTGTATAAATAGGAAAGAGAAGGAAGAAAGAATGTTTCTTTGCAAAAAGCAATCGCTTTGCAGAACTTGATTATTGTTTAATGTTTCTTTGCAAAAGCTGTTGCTTTGTGGAACTTAACTATTGTTCGTCCTTTTAACGCTGTTTGTTTCCTGTGGAGTTTGGCTGGGTTGAGGTAAAAAAGAAGGAAGCCTTGTATTCTCGTCCTGCAGTTACTGTTGAACCTTCTCCTTCGTGTCCGGTATGAATGGCGGAGAAGACTGAAAAACACGTGTTGTCTTCAGGGGGTCAACAAGCAAAAGAGGAAGAGAATTCGAAATAACTGCTCTCGAGGGGTTGGGAGGAATCTAAAAGGGGAGGTCTGTGATTGGTTGTTTTTCATCCAATCACAGGGAACCCCGTTAGTGACTCCTTAATAATTCCAATAAGGGTGCTGGCCTTACACCTAACCTCTCCAGAAGGTACATACATCGTCTAGCCTTTCCAAATGGTCACATGTTGCACTGGTCAGGCTCAATATTGCTTAACTTCGGTGATCTGTGATTGTGATTGTGGTATGGGTTTATAATAGTCACTGTGTGTTTTGCAGTGAGCATAGAGACGACTGTGGTTTATTTAAGCAACGATCATGTTAGCAAAAGAAAGAAAGCAATTTGTTTGGAATGAATTGCTCTTGTCTCAAATGGGATACTGTTGCCACATATGAGGAGAAGCTGCTCGCCACACTTTTTCATGCCTTGATAGATTTCAAAATCAGCTTTGAAACTTAGTGGATGATGCCCTTTTCTCCTTCCTGCAATCTCTGTCCTACAGAAAAAACGTTGCGAACCTATCTTTCCTTTATCATTATTTTCATGGTAAGTGCTCATCTAAGGTTCAACCTATGGTCTCTTTCGGCCAAACTTTCATAAAAAGAACTCCTCTACCTACAACCACTGACAACGATTTACCTCACTCTATCTGTGCTAAAATCTAAATGCAAATTCTATGAACAAATCTTCTTTCCTAAAACTGCTTGCCTATGGAACTTTGTTCTGCTGACCTGCTTCTCAGCTTATTAAAACATAGTCATCTTCATGTCCGATATAAACACTTTACTTGTTGAGCTGCCTCCTTAAATAATTAAATTCTACTCAATTTTCACCACTAACCCTCACTATTTTTTCAGTTCTCACCTTAGTTTTATGCTCCATCCCCATCTCGTCACCTCCCTATATAAGCTTATACACAAGCGATTTGGAACAGTTGAGAAGACAGTTGAGATTGAATTAAACAGAGTTGAGTTGAGAGTTTTAGAGAAGAGATCTTGAAGCCCCTGACTGCTGAAATATATGCCGATGTTGAATATCGCCATCAAGTCTTCTCTCTCACAAGCTGAAAGTAACCCTGGTTGAATATTTTTATCACATATGGTATTCACACAAAAAAAGACTTGTGGCTTGCTTAAACCCTCTGCTGCTAAGCAATTCATTTCTTTGACACTATTGCTGACAAAAGGTCTCCCTCTTATCTCGTATATGAAGACTGTTGGTGACGACATTAAAAAGAAAGAAAGAAAAGATGGACTCACTAGTTTGTGTCTGTTACTATTTCAATGATATCGAGATTTATGATGAAGAAAAAGGAATATTTCTTTGAACAGATTATTCCAATGCTATCGACCTGTTAATATAACCTATTGTTGTAGAAATTTATCAACGGCTTCTTTGGTGTTTTTTTTTTATTGCTGTATGGAGTAATATGCCTTCCGTTGCAGGAGCTAACCCTAAGTCCAAATGACGATATGTGGGAATTAACTTAATCACAATGTTGACGCGTTGCTGTTGTCTTGGACCATGGCTACCGAGAGAGTACTAAATCAACAGGTAGATAAAGAAAGTTTCCGGTGTTCAACCACGTGGCCATAAAAAATATTTTTCGTTGCCTTAGATTGTGCATGTTTTGTAAGAAATTCTGCAGAAATAAGCAGGCTCTTTATTGGACGGTATGTCCACCCACGGTTTTGTTTGAACCAATCAGATTGCTTGTTATTACTAACTGCCAAAGATGCTCTTGGCACCAAAATTATCCTTTCAGATCGCCAGAATTCAAAAAGATGTAGGCTGAAGTGGACATCGAATTCTCACTTGAAGCTCGAAGCATCAAAATTACTTTAAGACGTTTTAATGCCCAAACATGGGGCTAAATGTTATTATCATTTACAAGCACCAATGCCCTCATGTTGGGCGAATTATTATATTTTGCACATTGTTGTGCTCTGTGAATATATTGACTTCCTTCATTACAAATTAATGTCTGTCAAAGACAAACTTAAGGTCTACTGTTCGACCTGTCTTGTCCACCATTGGACTGTATCAACAGAGGACTCCTCGAGGCACCATCCGACTTGCAGTATCCATCTTGGAAGATATCTCAACTCTTCAACCTGTGCAGTTTTTTGTCAGCAAAAGTTTTCTACCCAGCTTTTATCGAAGATGAACTATTATCCTGTCACAGTGCACTTACATCATGGTTTATATTTTGCGACACCAGCCATTTTTCATTTAGGAACATTCTTATACACACCACCTTGCAGCAAATAGCCTCTTTCTTGTGTCGAACTAAGGTGAAGTAAATCTAATTTCAACTCTTTTTCCATGAAAAATGAATAGCAGAGACTTTGATTCCGATTTACACATGGAATTCTTTTAGTTGTATTCGATTTGGCAGAGAATTAATTCTATTCATTTGTTTTCTATCTGAGATCGGCATGTGCTGTAACGATGTCTTCTCATAAATACAGCAGTCATTCGGTAATTATGGCAAGGGGAAGCGAGGAGACGATACTTGGACGCGGCCAGTGAAAGCTTACCAGCATCAGTAGTTCAAACAGTCCTTGTCAGGGCTAACCCTTTTCAGGGCTACCTTTTTTCCACATTAATATGCGATTCTCAAACAAGTCTTATGTGATCCACAAACTACTACCATGCAACTACTACTGCCTGTCTGCTTCCTGAGAATTCCATTCTTCGACCAGCGACCTCCAGTTCACTCCTGTAGCCTTCCAACCCTTTGTGCCTCTTACAGCCTTCCAGCCCTTGGTGTCTACAGCTCCATCCTGCAGCCTTCCAGCTCCTGCTGCATCTACACTCTTCCAGCACCTGCCGCATCATCCTGCACTCTTCCAGCGCCTGATGCATCATCCTGCACTATTCCAGCGTCAGTACCCCCCTGAAGCTTTCCTACAGCCTTCCAGCATCACTTGAAGCCCTCAACAGATTACCATTCTTACTTATTTCCTTTTTGTAAATAAAAGGCAATTTGTCGTCTTTGAACCGAGTTCAGCCTTTTTGCTTTGCTGTTTCTTTTTTTTGTCCTCTGTGTCTTAATATTTTAGTTGTACGGTCAACTGGTTTTTATAACTGGTTGTTAAACCCTCTGCAACAATTCTTTCAGGGATGTTACCATCCCATAGTGGCAAATAGCGGAAGATGACGCATCTTTTGCAATATGGATTTTTTGCTTTAATAAAATTTTACGTTGAAGTTTAAAAGGGCAAAACCTATGTGAGGATTTTTTTTACAGTTTTTTATTCTCTTAAAGAGAAAAAAACAATTCTCCATTTGAATAATTATATAATTGCAATTATAATGATTACACATTGGGATAATCTAACAAAATATAACATTAAGTGGATTGTTTTTGAATTTTTATATCTATTGAAGGAAATCGAATATTTCATTTTATTTATTTTTTAAACTGCAAAACAAACAATTTTTATATGAAAATATTTTTCAGCCCGTTTTTTTAATAATAAATAAAACTTTTCATTGAGTATTTCCAATTATTTTAAAGTTAGAAGCATTTTTCACAACAGTTTTTTTTTTTAATTTGCTTTTTAACTAAAACGATTGATGAATTCAATATTTTAGCACCAGGTGTAATTTATTTCTTTGAAATATATTTAAAACTTAAAAGTTTTTGTTTGTTTGTTTGTTTTATAACATTTTATCTGTAAATAATTTACATAACTGAAATGGGAAATGAAATAGGAATTTCTCTATTCTCTCACAAAACATACAAACACAAATTCATCTTAAAACTTCATTAACTAATCAGTTTTAATTGTGAGAAATATCTCTCATAGCCTGAAGGGGGCCCGATGTCAGAAATAAGGCAATGAACAGAAACTTACCAATGGCCGTTGTTGACTTTAGTAGATCTGTTACAAAATTAGTCGGGTCGTCTTATTTTGCTGGTACGGGCTGAGTAGTCCTTAATCCCTTGTTGAGACTAATTTGGTATAGTTCATATTTAGACCCTGGGAGACTTAAATGTTTCTGTCAATCCTGTCGTGAATTACGACTACCAGAGCCATTAGTCCGATGTCTTCCTTTTTTTCTTCTCGACAGTTCTCATCCGGGAAAAACGTCATCATGTTTTTTTTATTTTCCCGCTGAAGAAAAAGGGAATCAGGCGGGGAGGCCCTTAGTGGCCAATCACCGACCTTGTCTCATTATGGTCAAGACCAATCAGTGGTCCTGTATCATCGTGTTATTTCTGACAAATTAAAGTTTTGATATGAACTAAAAATAAAGAGTACATTAAATTTTAGTTAACATATTTTCTTGTGTTTATCTTATAGATAAATTGTGTTTGGTATTTGTGCTGTGTACTTACTGTGCTGAAATAATAACGTTATTTAAAAAGTCATTCTTAATAGGGGGGGGTCTTTCTAACTATTCTGCACTTTCACCTAACAATTTAACATAAAAAAAAAGATACCATAAAATTTAACTTGAAAATCCTATCTAAAATATAGCACGGTGCATACACTACACAAGCACCACCACCACTACCACCATTATTATTCTTGCCACTACTGCTACAACAACAACAACAACAACAACAACAGCAATAAAAAAAATGGTTGCTCCCTAAAAAGCGCATACGCAAAAGGTTTTCATTGATTTATTTAATAACAAAAACTTTTTTGAAGGTATTAGTTGAGGGGGAAAAAAGGCCAAATGTAAGAAATTATTCAATCATCATACAGCCTCTAACTGTCGTTGTGTTGATCGATTTCATTGGTCAGGTTTGACCGGATATGTCACGTGCGACATGCCTTTGGCGCCAAATTGTTTCCTTTTTCAGATTATTAGTACCTTCCAAGACCAGCAATGATGAAGTACTCGTTTTTTATCATGCCTCTAGTAAGGAGTCTTGAGCACTAACTGTAGTGGCTTCTTGACTTCTGTTCTCAGCTGTGGATGAAGAAAAGAACACTTGTAAATGCCTGGGTGTCGGACTCTCTTATAAGACAATATGTCTTCAACTACATTATTATGAACTTACTTACTCAGTATGCAGCCAGTGGGTGTTGCAACCCACACTTTGAGGCCATGAAAAACGGCTAATCTCATACTTTACCTGCAGCAGACTTCGACAACATCGCAGACTGTAAAAGGACTTACTATGGCTTCCTTAGAAGCGAACTACGTGCTCCAAATTGGACAAAAAGATAGCTCGCATTATTTTGAAACATTTCCTGTTACCAATAAAGTTTCTGTTGAATTTTAAATGTAGAGTTGTTGTTTGTGATTGTTTCGTTTCTCGCCTTCAACTAAGAGCTTCGGTCATGCTAGATAAAATTGCCATCTTGTCTTAAAACAATTTCTAACACAAAAGCATTATTTGAATATATACAAAACAAAAATGTAACCAAAAATAAAAATATTAGTGTGGAAAATATAATATAATAATGACAATAAATGATAATAAAATGAAAATAAAATAAAAACAAGCACGAAATAAAAATATGAATCAAATTTAAAGAAATTTAAAGAGATTAAAAAAATTCCAAAAATAAAAGACACGCTCGATTACAAAAAACTGTGTATGAGAAAGATGCAAAGAAAGTGAATGAAAACTTCAGCCATTAAATTTAAATCCATTTACGCAGGGTCCACGTTCCCCTTGAAGTGCCAAAAAACACTGTAGATGACATCGACTGGTGCCACACCAACTAGTTGTGAAGGGTAAGGGAGGACGGAAAGTCCGAGGTGGGAGAGTACTAACCAGATCTTCACTGAAAGTGTACAGTTCAAATCTGGTACTTTGGGGAGGCATTTTGTCATGTTTCTTTAATTGTTTCTTCCCTAAATTCATAATTCAGTTTTATCAGTATTAGATTGTATATTGCTTTAAAGTTACATAATTTTACATAGATAATATTCATATTTTATATTGGATTAAGTTCAGTTTCATTATTAATCGAATTGGGTTCCTTTCTTTTCTTTAACATGTTTTAATTCTCTTTTTAAAATATAGTATCGAAAGTAAAAGTTCGACAAATCTTACCTCATTGCCTGAAGGCATTTTCCAGTTAACAGGCTGTGGGAGCCTTTTCTAGTCTCACACAAAAACACGCGTTCACATCTCATGCTATATTACTTGTCATATACATACACGCACAAAAACATACGCGTGCACGTCCACACACGTACATATATTCACGTTCGCGTACATACACTTACATTCACGTACATATACACATACACTAACGTACACACATGTACTCACATATACGCACACATACACGCACATGGGCAACGTCACTTCCCTTTTCAAAGGAAATCAACACATGCGTAAAAGACCACCGGAAACAACTATAAAAGCTGTTTCCTGCCTTTTTTCCGACTTGTCTTCTGAGCCAAGTGGTCGGTGGACCAGCCGCCTCCCTTGTGGCGCCCGCGCGTCTGTGCGCCTCACGCCACCTGCTACTATATGGGGCAAAAGCTAACAGACAGTACGTACACTTTATACGCTTTCTCTCTTCATTAACTGGATTGACTTTCTCACTCTTTTTTCCCTTTTGCTTTGGTCCATCAACCAAATAACTCTTCTACAACTTGTGCCGGAGAATACCTCCGCGTAGCTGGCTGTTAACATGGCGTGCAGCTTAACTGATGTCAACCCTCTCTCTGTTTCTCTTTCTATATCACCAGTCCCGCAACAAACGATGGTGACACCCGAACCGGACATGAACATGTATTACACCTAAAACATTCATTTTTCAACAGTAAATAAACGACACGTTTATTTTATCCAGCAATTGAGTTTTGTTTCCTTCTTTCCATTCGTTTCATTATTTTCTTTTGTAGCGAGTTAGGATATTCATATCCTGGCCCGCAACAAACTTGAACATGTTCTTCCACCATTGATCATATTGCTTTCTATTTAATTCTTTACATAGTGAATTACTTATTATATAGTCAAGCATGCACCATTGTTCCAAATTGCTTGTCCTGAGGTTCTACTGTACATGTTTGTTTCATTATTAGTGTCAAGAAAAGCATTAAATATCGTTTTTGGTATCGGAAATGAGGCTCAAATTTTTCAATTACAAATCTGAGGAGTTCCAACTCATTCACTGGTCCAATTTCTTGAATTCTTAGCACTAAGTTGTGTCCTAGTTTTAGTTTTCCAGCATCTTATCTGATATCCAAGCACTGTTTATGAGTTATTTGATGAGTTGCATATTTCATTTTGCTTCAATGAATCTTCATTTGATTTTGGGAGTTAAATTTCAATCTACTAACAGAGAATTCGTTATATTGTTCTTTACTTGTTATTCGTTGGTTTGTCTGAGTTGATTTTCGATAATTTATAGTTAATCCATCATCCTCCCTTCATTTCAGTGGATCTTGAAGGTATTTTCCTGTACTTTTGTTGGTAGTGTGTATTATAGGAACTCTGTATTGCTAGCTTGACACAAGTTCATTTGGTCTTTCCCAACGTCCCCATCTTTCCAGGTGCCATTGGTCTATTTCCAGTCACCATTTAATATATTTCTAAGAGTCAACATTGTAGACTTGTATATAATCATGGTTATCAGCTGTTTTTACTTGTGAAGTATTTCATTTCGTATTCCAGATAATAGTTTATTTTTTTATTTGACAAATTATCAAATGTTTTCCATTTATCAAAGATTTTCATGCGTTTATTGTCAGATTATCATCTATATTTTTCACTTGTGCCCCCCCCCCTCAATACAATACAACACTAATTATTTCAGATGATATATACAAACAATGAATGTCAGAGTGGCACCAAGAAAAATAAAGAATTATTTATCCAAGCAAAACGTGTCCAAAACCTGGTGGGACGACAACAACTATGGATGGCAGTAATTGCTGAGAATGCAGTTAGGAGATTCGGAATTCCTATCCCATTGATGTTACCACCTGACGAATAGTTTGGCAAAACGTCGTGAAACAACAACTAATGAGGATAATAGTCTGCAATAAATAAATAAAAAAAATATCGAATTTTGGATTCAATTCTTGAAATGACTGAATCATGACTGCATTGATTCTTCACCATCATCTTTGTTACTAAGAATTACTCAACAGTTGAGATCATGAGTGTATTGATTTTTTGTCGATTTGATTTATACTGCCATCTTTGTTCAACATAATGTCTCAACACTTTACAGGTTATGCGGCCAGCCATTGATTTTGCTTTGACAGATTGGAATCTAAATTTGAATTGTGGCAGGTGAAATTTTTGAGGTATTTAAGGATACAAAAACTACAGTTATTTAACCTCTACTAGAGAATCCTAACGACCCCAAATTTCTCAAAAAGAATGTGACTGTTTTTGCAGAACAGATTCAATGCTTAGTTGACAGAATTTCTCTCTGATTATAAGAGATGCTTTGGATTATGGACATAAAGCATTGAACATATTAAGAGAACAAAAGGGAAACCGAAAATTATATATCTATATACAGAACTAACGTCTCTAAATTGTAACAAAGATGAGATTATTACTATGTTATAATGGCAGAAACAACCAATAATGCCTTAAAACTCTCAGGTGAAATAATAACCTGTTCATATCAATGACGCTCAAGGGACTTCCAGCTGATTTTAAACCATTTACAACTGTTATAATGCAAAAAAACAAACCAATAACTTTCAGTGAATTTAAAGTGGCATTGCACAGTTATGAAGAAATGAATCAGATGCCCATGGACAATAATAACTCCAGCAATATTATGAAGTTCAAAAATGCTTCTCAAAAACCGACACAACCAAATTACACATCTCACCACAATTTTTTACCAAAAGTAATTACTCCAAGAAAAAGAATAAAATTATATTCTGTGGTTAAAAGTAAAGAACCTTACCTCATGCATCGTGCGGCTCATGTTAGGAAAGAAAATAAAAATGGCCACTCTCTGGTATTTATGGACTGATGATCACGTGATGTGAAAAGAGGGGGGAGAGGTATGCAAATGAGATGTGGTTGGGTCTCTCTATAAAAGAGCCGTCTTCTTTCTTTTAGGTGTCAGTGTGGAAAGTGCAGAGAGAAGAGAACAGTTGGATTTGGATTTGGAGTTGGATTTGGAGTTGAGTTCAAATTTAACGTCAAGCTATTTCGGCACAGTGACAAAAATGGGTGACCGAGTAAGATTGATTTACTGGAGAAGGTGACGTGGTTGCGTAGCTTAACAAGCTGAAGTTGGTGGCAAGGCTGCAGAAGATCGAGAATGTAGCCACGTTAATACCTATGTATTTGGAAGGAAGTGCTCTAGCGGTCTATCTAGAAATGGGAGAGACCGATCAGGCCATTGCTGAGAGCATCGAAAACTGGTTAAAGACCACATTTTCCGAGAGCGCATTTGAGGCTTACAACAAGCTCAAAAGCTGGGGAGTCTGTGGACGTGTGGATAAGGCGACTAGCAGGATTGGCTGGATATGGGGGACGCAGCCTTGAGAAGACTGTAAAGCTTGTGCTTGTAACTGGTTTCCCTGATCGCATCTCCATGGAACTGCAACGACTTACTGATATTAAACTGCTGTGGCAAGCAGAAAGGAGCAATCAGTGATGAAGCAAGGCCGTGGATTTACCGGTAAATGCTTTCGATGTCAAGGACCACACCTGATGAGAGACTGTAGGGAGCCACAGCCAGACATTATCTGTTTTCGGTGTGGCCAAGTAGGGCATATTAGCAGGAATTGCCCTTCGCTTCCGGGAAACGAGTAAAGGGGTGCTATTGCGCCAGTAGTCACCCATTTTATATTGAACAAGCGTATGAGAGTTTGTTGCCACAGTTAGTGATCACCATCAATGGAAAGAGCGCTAGAGCTCTTGTTGATACTGGATGTACAACAACACTCATTACTACGATCGTCACCAACTCTTGGAATGAAACCAGCAATGTTAGAGCGGTGGATGGCAGAGAAGTGGAATGCTGTGGAGAGGGCGATGCGGAGATTGTAGTAAGGAATATGCCATTGCAGCTAAGAGTGTTTGTGCTGGATAGACTGGTTGCAGGAATTGATGTGATGCTGGGCCTGGACGCGATAGACCGACTGGGAGGAGCTACTATTGCTAAAGGCCAGGTGAAGTTTGGCAATCAGAGTGCACCGAGAATAACAGGAAGTGTAACCAGGGGTGATACCAACCAACCGTCGAAACCCCGACCATGTCTGATTGAGGATGATGACTTTCGAGCCTGCTTCGATGGCGAAAAATGGATGGTAGAATGGCGATGGACCACAAAGCCACCTGTATTGACGAATCAGGTCAGCTGCTACAAAAGCACACTGAAAGGAGCTGCGGAGCCACAGTTTGAAAAAGAAGTTGAGAGATGGATAGATGAAGGAATATTAATGCCGTGGTCAGCGAAAGTTGAAGGAATTTTGCCACTCATGGCTGTGGTCCAACTTATTAAGAAGAAAGTTAGGCCAGTGTTGGATTTCCGCGAGCTGAACAAGTTTGTCGCTTGTCACACAAAGGACGGAATCAACGTGTGTGAAGAAGTCATAAGGAAATGGAGGAAGATGAAGTAGGCAATTAAAATTGTGGACCTGAAGTCAGCCTACCTCCAACTTCATGTGGATGAGAAATTGTGGAAATATCAATTGGTAGAGTACAAAGGTAAAGTTTATTGTCTGACCAGATTAGGATTTGGTCTGAACTCCGCACCAAAGATAATGGCGGCAGTTCTTAAGACAGTGTTGGCTAAAGACGATGCAGTGAAGAGAGGCACCTGCTCTTACATCGACGATGTACTAGTGGACGAAACAGAGGTGAGAGAGCATATCAAAGCATATGGACTGAGTCACTGGAAAACGGAATGGCTTTGGGATTTCGACTACAGAACAATAAGGCAGGGGAATTGATGTTTGGGCGAGGAAATGAGATCCCTGAAGCCAAGGTTGACCTAGCAAAGAGAGAGCTTTCCTCTATATGTGGAAAGCTGGTTGGCCACTACCCAATAGCTGGATGGCTGCGAACTGCGTGCAGTTTTATTAAAAGGCAGACTGGGACAGACAGTTGGGAAGATGCAGTTGATCAAAAAGTGCTTCTCATGATACAAGAAGTCATTGCAGAAGTGAAAAAAATGGACCCTGTGAGAGGAGAATGGCATGTAAAGGAGGGCCATGGAGGGGTGATATGGACTGATGCTAGCAGTGAAGCATTAGGGGTATTATTGGAAATAGGAGAAGTGGCTGTTGAAAATGCTGCTTGGCTACGCAAAAAGGATGATAGTGACCATATCAATGTTGCGGAACTCGATGCTGTGATGAAAGGTATAAATCTGGCTCTAAATTTGGGGCTACAGATAGTGAACATTAAAACAGACTCTGCAACTGTGGTGTTATGGATTAAATCGGAGCTGTCTGGTGATAAGCGAATCAAAACAAAAGGAGCAGCAGAGATGCTTATCAAGCGTAGACTTGGAGTGCTGGGAGACTTGGTTCGAGAATTCAAACTAAAGGTAACTATTACCTTAGTTCCGTCACAAAAAAATAAACTAGATGGGCTGACAAGAGTCAAGAAAGCCTGGCTACACAAGGAAAGAGATGGGGCTCCAGCATGTTGTGCAGTAGAGAATTTAAAAGACCTGCATAACCTGCATCATTTTGGAAAGAAACGGACCCTTTACCTGGCAAGGAAAGTAAACCCGCACGTCATAATGCAAGACGTCCAAAAAATGGTGGAACAATGTAGGGAATGCCAATCAATCGACCCTGCACCGGCTAAACATGAAAAAGGGGAACTGAATGTTGAAGAGAATTGGCAGAGATTGGCCATTGACATCACACATTATCAACATGAACCGCATGTAACTATGATTGATTGTGGGCCTGGGAGAGTAGCAATATGGCAGAAATCAAGAATGAAACAGCAGAAGAGGTAAAGAGAGTTGTCGAGGAGGTTTTTATGGAAAGGGGACCAGTAGAAGAGGTGTTGGTGGATAATGGTACGTCTTTCCGCTTGGAAGTTTTTAGAGAATTATGTGCGAAGTGGAATGTGGGGCTATATTTTAGAACTGCATACCGTCCAAGTGGAAATGGAATTATAGAGAGGCACAATCGCACTATAAAAGCTGTGGCATCAAGAAGCCAGATTTCGCCCCAAGAAGCAGTTTTTTGGTACAATATGACGCCGAAGGCTGGTCAAGATGAAAATTCAGTGCCGCACCAGTCTATTTTCTCTTATGAATGGCGACATCCATTGGCTGTAACACAGAGAGAAGAACAGGCCTGCGTGGACATTGCAGTTGGTGAAGAGGTGTGGGTGAAACCACCCAATTCTCGTTGCACGACTCGCTGGGGAAAAGGTACAGTGACTGAAGTACTCTCCAAAAACAAGGTAGCGATTGACGGAATGCCTCATCACATTTTAGATATACGGAGAGTCTCCTTGCCATCAGAGGAAGAGTAGGTTAATGCTGATATTGAAGTGTCTGAAGAAGAGCCTCTTCGACGATCGCACCGCGAATGAAGACGCTCAGCGTGGATGGCAGAATATGATACTAATTATTCATCTTAGAGATCAAGGGGGCGTGTGGTTAAAAGTAAAGAACCTTACCGCATGCATCGTGCGGCATGTTAGGAAAGAAAATAAAAATGGCCGCCCCCTGGTATTTATGGACTGATGATCACGTGATGTGAGGAGAGGGGGAAGGAGTATGCAACTGAGATGTGGTTGGGTCTCTCTATAAAAGAGCCGTCTTCTTTCCTTTGGGTGTCAGTGTGGAAAGTGCAGAGAGAAGAGAACAGTTGGATTCGAAGTTGGATTTGGATTGGAGTTGGAGTTGGAGTTGAGTTCAAATGAATGTCATCTTCTATAATTGTAGACAACCTAATCACAAATGTTTCCAATGCCGATATAAAAGCTCAAAAATGGATTCCATTAAAAACGTTGAGAACTTTGAGGAAGAACATACATTTCTATTTACATGTAACTTAGACAATATAACAAACGGTAAAAATCTTCTTGTAGACTGTGGTGCTACAGCACATGTTATCACCAAGGAATCTGATTTTATTAAATTTCATTCTACAAAGTCATTTTGTTGAACTGGCCGAAGCTAGTCAAATAAATATAGTCTTGAAAAGAGGCGATGCTAAAATATCACTAAAAAATAATAAAGGTGAAATCTGTAACTGTATTCTAAAAAAATGCTCTTTTCATACCTACATTTAAGCAAGACATATTTTCCATACAGGCCGCCATTAAACAAGGCACAAATATAAAGTTTGGCCAAAACAAGTCAAAATTGATATACCCAAATGGAACTGTATTTGACATTAAAGAAAATGGCCGACTATATTATTTAAAAAGTATGGTTCCCTCAAAAACTGCCTGTCACGACTTGGAAACCTGGCATAAAATTCTGGGATACTGCAATACAGCTGATATTAAAAAGTTATCAAATGTAGTCTAAGGCCTGAAAATAACACCTTCAGATGATCTTCCAAATTATGATGTTTGTGCACAAGGAAAAATGGTGAAATATATAAGCAAAACACCAGATAAAAAGGCCCCGAAAATTCTCTCACTTGTGCACTGTGACTTGGCAGGCCCGATAAGTCTGATGAAAAGAGATAACTTAAGGTATGCATTGAATTTTGTTGACGATTATTCAGGTTTAATTATGGTTTATTTAAAAAACAAATCTGACACTATCCTCACTACTAAAAAATATTTAACTGACATCGCCCTATATGGCTAGGTATTTTTTTAATTGGGTTTGCTATCGTCACAAGTTTAAGTTAAATGTACATGTTAAATCGTGTTTGTACTTAGATTAGATATTGCTTCATTAAAATCAGGTAACGAGTTACAAAACCCAAAAGGCGAGCACACAATATGAAACAATGGTTCTTGAGGAAACGAAAACAAACTGATTTATTTATTTGATACTTGGATTTGGAACCGGCTGTTAAAAATCTGCATCAGTTTTATTCAAATTTTCTGTTTATTGGTGAATAAATTAGTTTTGTTTTTTAAAAAAAAGAAATTATTTTTATATAAAACTCTTAACTTTTTGGTTTATTTGTGAAAAAGTTTTACTTTTAAAATAAAAGAAATTATTCTTATGTTAAACTCCTAGATTATTCATTTATTTACTTGTGAAAACGTTCAGTGTGATAGCGGTATCAACCACTATTCCCTTTTGCTTGCTATAGGGTTAGCGAGTATTCATACAACTAAATGACAAGAGATAGATAGATACCTAGATAGCGAGAGAGAGACAGAGAGAAAGAGTTGACCTCGTTGCGAAAGAGAGAGAGAGAGAGAGAGAGAGAGAGAGAGAGAGAGAGAGAGAGAGAGAGCTTTTGTACTTCCAAACATCGTAGCTTCACCATGGCCCATTTGACTCTTTCCTTTTTCTACATCGCCTTTTCCTTCTGCGATCATTCGTTAGTGCCTCGCTAATGTAGGTAATTTTCCTTTTTTAGTTTTAATTTCTTGGGGGGGGGGGGGGCGTTCGTACCGGTAAGCTCTGCTATTTACATTTTTATAAATTTTTCTTTCCAGAGTATGGCCTCGGTATTTATAAAAAGGATTAGAGGTGGGAAAAGGATGCCATAGAGGCCACAACCAAGAATACATGAAATGAATAACGTTGGAAGTGTGTAGATTCTAACTCCATATAATTAAAGACAGACGAATATTGAAGGTTGAGAACCGACTTTATTTACTACCAACAATTTGTATTAGGAGAGGCAAAGTGTTCGTAGGATGGAATGTGATTTAACAAAGGAGATGAATGTTCATAAAATGTTTGTAGGTATGTATGAATTGACAAGGAATGAATGCTCGTAAAATGTTTGCAGGTATGTATGAATTGACAAGGAATGAATGTTCGTAAAATGTTTGTAGGTATGTATGAATTGACAAGGAATGAATGTTCGTAAAATGTAACTTATCTTTTGGACGATGGAGAGGGTTAGGGTAGGCCGGTCATCCTGCTGTCGGTGATGCGTGTCCTGACTTATAACTGGAAAGCGAGTGACTTTTTCATCAGCAGCTAGCAGCCCGGAATCTTTGTCTTTCTTTTCCTCCTCTCTTCTTTGGTTTGTGTGAATTAGGCATTGTTTAGAATTGAAGGCGTTTGGCCCATAACATGAGAGCGTAGTCGGCTTCAGTTCACTGGTGTCTTATTTCTTTTTCTTCTTCATCTCTTTAGGTCTGGTGGGAGAATCTGTCCGTGCGTTCACTGACACAGCAGGGCGAATCTCCTCTTTCCACTTTTTGGTTCCCTCAAATCTCTCGTTTTATAGTGGCACACTGGCTCCCAGCAACTGTGATATTTGAGGTGTTTATTTTAGGCACAGAGCTCTTCCATTGGTCGATAATTATTTTGTGGTTATCTTATTTTTTCAAGAGACCTCACATGGAGATTAACTATTATCAAATGTTTCCCTTTTTAGTTTTACACACAAATACGTCATAACGCAAAATACCATCGAAGTTTAAAACTATCTGTGTGTACTTTAATCTATTATAACTATTATGGAATGTTTTGTTATTAATTTTTGACTCAAATGGATCACAAAGCAAAATATATTGTTTATTATTATTACATACCTTACAGTTTGGGCTAATTTCTTGCCAACCACACCCAGAAAATGAGGTGTCTGTTGCGAAAGTTTTTCATAACATAGGTAGGTTGGGGGTGTCCATTCTGATTGCCGTTCTTAACATGAGGAGGTTGGTGGTTGGACTACAACAACAACCGTACCTTACTTTTTTACACATGGGGGATGCTATCACTGGGCAACGCCGGTTAACAGGACCTGCTAGCTGATACAATATTACTAGATGAATATTTAATATGATCAGATTGCCTAAAAAAAAGATCCAGGTTGTCCTCGATAGCCATACATCTAAACCAACATGATGTTAACGTGGGTGTAGTCCAGGGGTCAATCCTAGGACTGTTATTCCTTATTTAAAATAAGGTATGCAAACAAGTTTTTTTTTTTTTATCTATAATCCCGTCCCTTACAACAACATAATATGTTTTGGTCAGTTTCAGATAATTATTTTAAGCATATTTGGAACCCCTTCAAAACAAGCAAAAAGAAAATATATATAAATATTGTTTATGAAAAATAAGTGCACTGTTATAAAGTTCATTCTTCTCTTAATAATCGCTGAAAATTTCGTATTGATTGGATAATTACCTGATTTTTGGTAGATTTTTAAAAAGACGGTCCATCAAAAAGTACTTACCTTCCCCCCCCTCTCCCCCAGTTTTGCCGGTGCCTACCATACATCTAAACCAACATGATGTTAACGTGGGTGTAGTCAAGGGGTCAATCCTAGGACTGTTATTCCTTATTTTTATAAACGACCTTCCTGATAAAGTTCTGTTTGAGATGAGTATATTTGCTGATGACACCATGTTCTATTCTTGACATGTGGAAAAAAATGAAACACACACACATATTCATATGTAGTAGTGAAACAAGGATAAAAATGGATGACAGTATTTAATGCTATGAAGACAAAGATCTTTTCCTTTAACAATTATAGGAATCCTTTTCAACCACCATACCATTCGTAATAGCACCTTACCTGAGAGTTCATTATTTAAACTTGTTGGTTTAACATTCACAGGAAACACGAATTGGAACAAACACATAGAAAACATTGCCAAAACTGCTGCAAGAAAGGCGGGTTCCCTCTAGTGAGCGTCTAACATTTGAAATTCCCTTCCTGCACCAACATTTACAAGCTTAAATGTAATGAAAACAAATATCTCAATTTACATCTCCCTAGTTAAAAGGGCTCCATAGGTTTGGCTTTTAATTCACAATGGCAACTACCTTGTTTGGGGGTGAATGAAATTAAAAAAAAATATGCCTGGTCTGGAGTTTTGACCACTCCGAATTTGATTTGTCCACTTGAAAAAAGTAATAGTTCCCTGTTGTGTTTATGACCTACTCAGGATCTTGCAAATTTAATGGCTATCTATATACAAAGCCCCCAGCAGTACTTTTTTAAGTGGATAATTGGGTGGTCTGCGTTAGAGGACTAGATATTCCAGCAGATGGGCAAGGAAGGGCAGTCAGTTGATCTTTGGACATCTCATGGTGAGTTGAAGCTTGTGTGCCTCTCAGACAAAGATTATTTCTGGAGCTTTTAACTAATGAATTGTGTTGGAAGGATTTATGTTTTATTTAATTTTCATTTGTGATTCACTTGTTCATTAAAATAAAATGAGTATTATTGTAACATTTAAACATTAAAACTTTGTTGCTTGTTTGAAATGAGGGTTGAAATTTTATTTTGAGGGAGATTCTTTCTGTTATAGTACTGACTGAGACAAAACACATTCTATAGCAAGCCCCACTCTCCCCAATGGTTTACTTCTGCTTGTGCAGTTGTCAGATTCAACCGACAAAAGTCCAGTTCAAACAAACAGAAGTATATAGAAGCTAAAAATAATTGTAAGAGAGTAATAGCGACAGCTAAGACAGATTACTCTGAAACAACCAGAAAACACATCGAAGCACAGAAATTAGGGACCCGTGATTTTTGGAAAATCTACAACAGTGTAGTAAATAATGGGTAGTCAACGATTCCCCCACTATCAAACAATCATGAGGCACACCACTCCCTCCTTGACTTTCCTTTGCGGACAGGCACCACACTAGATGATTTGAGAATCACCCCTTCTCAGGTACATGGTATCATAAAAAACCTAGACACCTCAAAAGCATGTGGACTAGATCTCATCCCGGCTGTGCTATTAAAAAAATTCTCTGCCAAGGTTGCTCAAGTTCTCTCCAAACTTTACAATAAATGCCTGAACAAATCTTGCTTTCCCGACTTCTGGAAAACCGCTTCTGTGGTACCAGTCTTCAAGAATTCTGGTGAAAGAACTGACCCACTAAATTATTGCCCCATTAACCTCCTCCCGCTTGTTGCCAAAATATTTGAGTCCTTAGTAAATCAAGCCCTAGTCCAGCACCTAACAGCTGCTAAACTCCTGACTGACAAACAATATGGATTCAGGCAAGCCCGTTCAACAGCAGATATCTTAACTGTAGTCTCTGAACGTATATACTGTTCACTGGACAAAAACAGGGGAGAGTAGAGTGATAGCCCTTGATATATCTAAGGCTTTTGACAAGGTATGGTATGATGGTCTTCTAAGGAAAATTAGATCATATGGTATCACTGGAAGAATACATAATGTAATTAAATCCTTTTTAATAAGAGAAAAATTCAAGTTGTCCTCGACGGTTGTACATCTAAACAATATGAATAAATGCGGGAGTACCTCAGGGGTCTATCCTTGGACCTTTATTATTCCTGATATTCATAAATGACCTCCCTGATAAAATTGTTTCGGAGATAGGTATATTTGCCGATGACACCACTCTCTATAACAGATATGAGGAGAAAAGAAATGAACACATATCTAAGGAAATGGCAGAAACACTAGAGGATGACATCCAATCTGTAATGGAATGGGAACAAAAATGGATGGTCACATTCAATGCTGCCAAGACTAAGCTTGTTTCCTTCAATAACTACAAGAAACCTTCTCTACCACCAATAGCAATGGCCAAAAACACATTGCCTGAAAGTACTTCTTTTAAACTCCTCGGCCTAACGTTTACAAGGAATATGAACTGGAATAGATACATTGAGAGCATTGCCAAAACTGCTGTAAAGAAGGTGGGCTCTCTCTACCGTGCTAGAAAATTACTTATTCCTGAAAGTATCCTGTACCTCTATAAGGCCACCATTCGCCCATGTATGGAGTACTGTTGTTACATTTGGGCTGGTGCATCTGCTGCTTGTCTCTCACTCCTGGACAGGGTTCAAAAGAGAGTCGCCAACCTGAACTGTCATCTAGGCTTCAGCCTCTGTCTCATCGACAAAATGTTGCATCCCTCTGCCTGTTCTACAACTACTTTAATGGTGAATGGTCTGACGAACTGCAAGCACTTGTACCTCCTCAACCTAACTACCCCCAACAAACCCGACAAGCAACTAAGTCCCACCCTTTTACAGTAGAGATCCCTAGGTGTAAGAAAGCCTTTTACTCCAATAGTTTTTTTCTCCAGAATTCCGGGATTCTGATTTCCCAACTGTACTGATATGCAGAAGTTCAAGTGTAATGTGAACAAACATCTTTCTACTCATCTCCCTTCATAATGCCCCCGCAAATTATGTCCCTGATAGTAGCCCCCTACTTCAAAGTGGCACTGTGCCTTGTTTGGGGTGAGAACTGAAAAAAACAAAAAAACAATGAGTGAATGCAGAAACATGCATAGTTGCACTCACACTACAGGCCAGTCATCCACATGCATTACAACTGTGTGTGTATATATATATATATATTCATCCTAAGCAGATTTAAGGAATATTAAATTCACAAGCAATCTCCAGTCGCATATATATCCCAGTCAGGGGAGATAATAGCATTAAATTTTTACAATGATTGCTGGAAGATGCCGGTCTCCTCCTACATGCAGCGCCTGGTATTCCCAGGTAATCACTGATCTGATACCGACCAAACTAAATGTTACTTAACTTCAATGATCTAATGAGAATCTGTGTGTCAACATGATATTGCCATATATATATATATATATATATATATATATATATATATATATATATATATATATATAGTATTATATGAAAAGTCTAAAATTTTTGTCACCACCTCCAATTTTACTGTCATGACATCATTTCTAGCAAATTTTTCAAACATAACCACTTAGGCTGGAATGCTGTGTTTTGGTTTCGTTTCTAGCTGACAGCACTCAAATATTATGTTTTAACTTTTGAAATCACTACTATATATTGGGTACAATATAATAATCAATAGAGTATCGATGCTGTAATAAGATAAAATCTGTATGAATTAAAATATATTTAAATGCATATTATGATTGGAGTGTTGGGAGGCTAGTGTATATTGCTTACAATATAATAATCAATAGAGTATGTTCTATAATAATAAATATGAAATCTGCATACATTAAAATATTACATTTAAGCATATCTTATGACTGGGCAATGTCGGTCAACCTTCTAGTATATATATATATATATATATATATATATATATATATATATATATATATATATACACCTATGCAACCCGCTACACATGCAACAGTTTTGTGCATATTTGCATTAGCAAGTAAAGCTCTATTGCATCAACACTTGGATTTGGACTATGTACATTTGCAAACAAATGCTACAACATTTTTCTCTCGTAAAATATAGAATGAGCCATAACAATGTGCAGTAATCTATCTTACAAATACAGTAGAATCCAGGGATACATTTTTTACAAGTTACAGTGTGAATACGATTTTTCCAGCCTCTGGTTACTGCCCCGTCTTATGGTGTTATTCATAATGTTATTTGATTATATGCATGTGTATTATATACTGTATTGTGTTACTAATTTTTAATATGTACTGTATAAAATTTTGCTTAGGCCCCACCATACAGCGATATCACCTTATGATCCCGACCCAGGAACGGATTAATGCTGTATCCTGGGGTTCTACTGTAGTGAAAAGGAGCAAATATTACACAATGAAATTTGCTACAAGTGTTGATGGTTCTTGTTAAAAATGTCGACAATGTTAAGAAAGAGGTTTTTTTACCGAAATCAATTTGATGATTAGAAATTAATAAAAAAAATTAAGGATATTCAAGAAGAAATTACTGCAAATTGAAATGAAATAATATCAAGGTGACTTCTCAGTCATGTTTCCTCTGACCCAATTTTGTTTTTTACTTAGGTTTGAAAATCTATTTTGTTTATGTTCTCTACAGTCTTTTCTATTAAAACATGTGTTTTTATTCATCTAACATTCCTTCTTATTATTGTTTATAGCATCTAGTCAAGATAAATTCCTAAAACATCAATTCACTATATTTGTTTTTGAATTGCTTTTATCTATTTAAAACAAATCTAATTACATCTACACAATAATAATCTACTGGCTCAGATAATTCGGCAATATCCCAGGTGTGCTAACATTCAACAGTGTATTGCATCTTGAAGACCATATTGGACAGACTGAGTAGTGAAATAAAAGATCAGAAGGTTGAAATAAATGATTTAGACTCATTCAGAAAAAAAGAGAATACTTTTTATTGTAGCAAAAACAATTTAATTATTTAACTATTAATAACAGAGCAAAGATTATCTTCCTAATCTCTAAATCACATCAAAAGTACTATTATTTATTGTTGTATCAATAGAATGTGAGTTTTCAGTTTGCTAAAATTAATCAAGAATTATTTTGCAAAAAAATAACTTGAAAACGTTGGTGTTGAAGGAATAATCCATTACATAATTTAGATTCTAGAAATTACGTCAAATTTAAGGGTTAAGTTTAAGAATTTTGGAAAAAAAAAGGAAATTCAAGTAATCTTGCTTCATTCATGTCTAATGATTATCAATGAAATTCAATAGACATCTGATAGATTTGAAGTTTCAATTTGGTGGTTGTGCTCGTATTGTGTTCCCTTAAAAATGCCCCAAAGAAACTGAAATATATATGAATTATTGTTACAATTCTCCCAAAATTGGGCGTATCTAATTTATTATGAAAGTATTCAACCCCCTTTTTATCTCCTTTGTATGAAATTAAAGTAAATGTAAAGCACATTTGGACCCCTTAGAGATAATAGTTGTGTTGAAGATTTCATAATGATCAGTTTATTAGTTTAGGAGTGAATCATGTACTTATCAGAGATATTTTTTTTGAGATGAGGATTGCTAATTTGTACTATTTAAAAAAAGAACTTCACTTTAATCCTACCATAAGGAATCAAGTAAAAAAAGAGACTCCAGTATCTTTTTTTTTGTTGTTGTTCGCTGTTTTTCTGATGTTTCTATTTAAAGGCATTAAAATGAAACTTGATTAGTCTGTAAGTTACCAAATGAAATGGTCATAAATACAACCATCTGAACCTTCATGATGTAATATGTTCCAAATTTCATATCTTACAAATAATCTGAAAATACAGCTTTTAAAAGAAGAGTAGTTCTGTAAATAATGCAATCATTTTCAATCACAAGCTATTATGTCTTTGAATAGGACTTAAGAAAAGTGTCCAGTGAACCATGGATTTTCCGATACTTTGAATGGTCATAACTCTAATTCTAATGGACTAATTTAAAAAAAACTAAGAACCATATTTCTTTGTTTTTTATGCTCTTTTCAATAATGCTTACTTTGTGTTTCTTGGATGTAAAGAAAAAGATGGTCTGGTATTGCTAATTCAACACACTGCCGCCATTTAATTTAAAAAAAAAAAAGCCATATTTCTTTGTTTTTTATGCTCTTTCCATATGAATTAATTTGAGTTTCTTGGATTTAAAGAAAAAACAAAATGGTTTGGTATTGTTAATTCCACCCACTGCTTCCAATCTTCCTGTGGTGCTGTCCATCAGTCAATGTTTATTATATCTGGATAAGTGATGACCGATTAGTAAAAAAACAAAAATAAATAAAAAATAAGAAAAAATCACTCAGGTATTAAAGGTTTGTAAAAAAAGTAAACAAAATTTAGTGAACAAATTAACTTTTATACATTTACCATGCATTAAATGAAAAAAAAAGACCATGTTTTTAATAAAAATTGAAAATCTTTGATAATTTTTATTTTAATCTTTATAGACATCTTTTCAGGGTTCAATCAGACATTATACTGCGAGAGTCACTTGCTTTTGATGATCCATTAACACTGAGCCAAATGTTTTTGATTTTCCAGTTATTGCCATGCAATGGATCTTGAAGAAGCATAAATGCTTGCTAGAAATGTCCGAGGCAGATTTGTTGGGGGTAAATTTTCTTTTTGTCAAATATGAAGGAATAGAAGTCTTAAGGATCTGTGGTTCAACGGATGCAAGTGCTATGTTATAATCTCTTCTTAATAAGAGTCTTCTAGAGATTGATCCTCAGTATAAGTAATACTAAGAAAACAATTAAAAGTAACTTAAGACTTCTACATGCTTGACAGAACAAATTAGAACAAAGTTCCATTTGAAATTCCAGACAGATTTCAGAGTTTGACATAAAGACTGCTGAGTTTCATAAAACATACCTGAAAAAAGTCAGAGGTTACATCAAGTGAAAGGTTGTGAGAAAAACATTCGACATGAGAACAATAATCAGAATAATCCAAAAATTAAAAATATCAAATGAAAAATAAGATTTACTGTTGCATTTTATGGTATATTATATGCTGGATCTGGTTAAAAAAAAATAAATGTTGAAAAATCCTGTTTTTGGCAAAATAGTTTATTAAAGAATCTGACTTTACTAGTTGTATATTTAGTGGTTTCTTATTTGCACATTTGTTTTATAGCTATATTTCTGGATATTTCATTTTAGGACTTGCATATGCATTTATTTTTTCTGTAGGATTTGCGTATGCATTATTTTATGGGCAAATGTTCTGTTTGATAGGTTTTGATTTCTGTGTGGAATTCAAATATTTCAATGGTTTTTATCCTTAAAAAGATTTTTTTAAGGTTTTATTCTCTTGAAATATTTTGGCCATATTTTAGATGAGGTTTTGCCTTTTAACAGGATGTGTTTCGTATTATTTGGATTCTTCACTGTTCTCATCTTGAGTGTTATTTTCACGTTTCTTGTATCTTATCGAACTTGGAAATGTTTCTCTCAAACTTGGGAATTTGGACAGAATTTTAAATGGAAGCCTTTATTTACTTCACAGGAGTAGCATGCTCTTGCCTCATCAGCCATGACTGGATAGAGGTTCTAAGTAATTCGCAATTGTATTATTTGGTCGCTCACACTGAGAAATTCAGAAATGTAAAGATAGCTTTCATTGTGAGTTGATGTCTATATTTGCATTTTGGTAAATCTTCTCTTCTTAGAAAGAAGGAGTATGTTAAATAAGTATGTCTATGTCAAGTCTGCTTATGATTCTTGCAATCACACTAGCATCTACATGCTCCAAAATGTGTCCCAATGCTATCAGCAACGTAACACAAAATTTCTAAACAAACGCAATAACCTCTGCATCCACATATATTTTCTACATATCAGAGTTCTGATCCATCTCTAGTGCCTTACACTTGGTGCACACAAATTAGTTCCCCTCTCTCAACCTACCAGTACTTTATGATATAAATTTTACATAGGACAGGATAGGTAACCATTTTTTGTAATTTTGTTTTGTACAATGAACTCAATGCTAGGTTTATATTTATTGAATAATGGTATTGTATTTCAACATTTTCATGTTATTATTTTCAAAGTTGAATTTACTGTTTTTAAAAACGAATGCATTAGACGGAAATAAATTGAATATATTTTAATTTGAATAAGTTTTATTTATAAGAAAACAACAAAAAGTGGACAAATTTATTTTGTGCCTCAACAATAAGTGAGATTTATGTTTTTTCTAATTGTTTTCCAGATTTCATGACGAATTTCTCACCGGGAAGTGGTGACAAGCTTTTAAACACTGCAGGGGTAAAATAAGATACAAAATTGTTATTTGATAGTGAGCATTTTTATCATTTCTTTCCTAAAAACTCTTCAAATATATCATATAGATTATTATCTATTAAAGTATGGGAAAGTATATTCATTTCGGAACAAAATTGTGGTATTTTGAGGACTTAAAGTGCTTTGGTTTCTGAAATACGACCATTTTAGTAGAATTAACTTGAAATATCCAAAATGCTTTTATGGTCGGTGGGCATTACTACACTAAGAACTTAGGGTTAGAGTGGAACTAAATTTTTTATTTTGTTTTTTGTACAAAGAACTTAATGCTAGTTTTATACTGAAAGTGTTTTTTGTAATTTTTTTTTTTACAATAAAATTTTTTATAAATTTAAATATTTATAATTTTTATTAAATTTCAACATTTTCATATTATCATTTCAAAGTTGAATTTACTATTTTTAAAAACGAATATACTAGATAGAAACAAGTTAAATATATTTAACCCAGTCTTTGATAACTGTCCAAACATTTCCTGTGGATCATTGTGAAAATTAATGGCTAACCTCTGGTCTAGCATATGTTAATACATAGTGGACATCACATTATGAGAAGGCAATACAAATACATCAATGAAAAAAGATGCGAGCAGAACAGAAAGCTTTGATGGCATGGCTATGTTGAAAGTATAGATGGTAGACAAGGCAAAAGTCGATTTCTATTTCCAACACGTGCTACAATATCAATATTGAACTGATGATGAAAGTTCATTCCAACGCTAAAATCTAAAAATTTTTTCTTTTCATTTTAAAAGGTTTCCATGCATTTTTTTTTTTTTTTTAGAGTAATGATCTAAAAAAGAAAATAGAATCTCATTTTCATTCTTCTGTTGGCAGTGTGTGTGTGTGTGTGTGTGCGTGTGTGTGTGTAAATGGTAAAAAAATTCATTTTTATTTAAAATTTCCATGCGTTTAGAAATTATTTTTTAAGTAAATTGTGTAATTTAGAAAAGAAAAGCAAAGAAACTTTAACTCTATAAAAAGAATAACTTGCTCTAAGTTGGATTAGCCTGATATAGCATACAATTATGATATCTATAATATAAATCTCACCTGTCTGTTTAAATGCATGTATGTTTGTATATCCGCCTAAAAATTTCGAAAGAGGCAACGGATTTTTACAAGATTAGTGCTATTTTAAAGCTTGACCCTTCGGACAACAAATATCGAAAAATTGGCGAAAAACATTAATTCCTTCACCTTCAACTGGGCACTTTTCTACAGGGAGGGGTTGCTATTTTTGTCGATATTTTCCAAGAGTTACCTCCTCTTTTCGAGTGACTAGCCTTAATTTAAACCTTTGTCACTTCTGGTTTGGTGATGGGCGCAACAGCAAAGGTGTCACGTTTTTTTTTACATTCTTTTCCTCCTTCGCGGTATGGGTTCGAGCCTGCCTGCCTACTACAACTTTTTTTTTTTTTGCTCAACACACACCTCCAAACAACCAGGCAACGCCGGGCACACAGGCTAGTATCATATAAAATAGACAATTTAAAACTTAAGGGGACACAGGCTCGTATCATATAAAATAGACAATTTAAACCTTATGGGGACACAGGCTCGTATCATATAAAATAGACAATTTAAAACTTAAGGGGACACAGGCTAGTATCATATAAAATAGACAATTTAAAACTTAAGGGGACACAGGCTAGTATCATATAAAATAGACAATTTAAAACTTAAGGGGACACAAGCTAGTATCATATAAAATAGACAATTTAAAACTTAAGGGGACACAGGCTAGTATCATATAAAATAGACAATTTAAAACTTAAGGGGACACAGGCTAGTATCATATAAAATAGACAATTTAAAACTAAAGGGCACACAGGCTAGTATCATATAAAATAGACAATTTAAAACTTAAGGGGACACAGGCTAGTATCCTATAAAATAGACAATTTAAAACTTAAGGGGACACAGGCTAGTATCATATAAAATAGACAATTAAAAACTTAAGGGGACACAGGCTAGTATCATATAAAATAGACAATTTAAAACTTAAGGGGACACAGGCTAGTATCATATAAAATAGACAATTTAAAACTTAAGGGGACACAAGCTAGTATCATATAAAATAGACAATTTAAAACTTAAGGGGACACAGGCTAGTATCATATAAAATAGACAATTTAAAACTTAAGGGGACACAGGCTAGTATCATATAAAATAGACAATTTAAAACTTAAGGGCACACAGGCTAGTATCATATAAAATAGACAATTTAAAACTTAAGGGGACACAGGCTAGTATCCTATAAAATAGACAATTTAAAACTTAAGGGCACACAGGCTAGTATCATATAAAATAGACAATTTAAAACTTAAGGGCACACAGGCTAGTATCATATAAAATAGACCATTTAAAACTTAAGGGCACACAGGCTAGTATCATATAAAATAGACAATTTAAAACTTAAGGGCACACAGGCTAGTATCATATAAAATAGACAATTTAAAACTTAAGGGCACACAGGCTAGTATCATATAAAGTAGATAATTTAAAACTTAAGGGCACACAGGCTAGTATCATATAAAATAGACAATTTAAAACTTAAGGGCACACAGGCTAGTATCATATAAAATAGACAATTTAAAACTTAAGGGCACACAGGCTAGTATCATATAAAATAGACAATTTAAAACTTAAGGGGACACAGGCTAGTATCATATAAAATAGACAATTTAAAACTTAAGGGGACACAGGCTAGTATCATATAAAATAGACAATTTAAAACTTAAGGGGACACAGGCTAGTATCATATAAAATAGACAATTTAAAACTTAAGGGCACACAGGCTAGTATCATATAAAATAGACAATTTAAAACTTACGGGGACACAGGCTAGTATCATATAAAATAGACAATTTAAAACTTAAGGGGACACAGGCTAGTATCATATAAAATAGACAATTTAAAACTTAAGGGGACACAGGCTAGTATCATATAAAATAGACAATTTAAAACTTAAAGGCACACAGGCTAGTATCATATAAAATAGATAATTTAAAACTTAAGGGGACACAGGCTAGTATCATATAAAATAGACAATTTAAAACTTAAGGGCACACAGGCTAGTATCATATAAAATAGACAATTTAAAACTTAAGGGCACACAGGCTAGTATCATATAAAATAGACAATTTAAAACTTAAGGGGACATAACTCTCTCAATAAATTTGTTTTGAATTAATTTATAAAAAAAAACACAGAAAAACTAAGAATACAGCAATTAATTGTCAAATTCACTCAACAGCAGGTAAATATTATTGGAGAATTATTAGAATTTGATTTTCTAAATTTCTGGAAAAAATATAGCTATTTTTTTTTCTAATTGATATGAAAAATGACAGGACATCTTTTTAAGTAACATCTTTTTTTTCAAATCTTACTTGAAAATTTAAATTTGTGAAAATTATTAAAACTGTCTTTTGATTTTTTAATTAAAACAATTATGTAAATAGATTACATCAGATCTAAAACAAAATAAATTAGTCCAGCAGTTGTTGCATAATTTTGATTTTTGGAAATCGCTCCTGACAAAGCACAACACCACTTGATATAAGGAGTTAACATGAACAAAAAATGATTATGGCAAAGATAGAAAATGCTTATTAACCTTAGTTTTGGAAAAACCAATGCTGTAAAATAAATAATTAAAATAATTCTGTGATCTAACAAGAAAATAAACAAACACAAACAAAAACTTGTCTTTACTTGTTGGTAGCGTGAAATAATTCTTTTTTGCAATGATACTTACGTCATTCCAATATTCCAGGATTCTCCTGATAATTTCCTTCTTATCAGTTGAACCAGAAATACTGAGATTTTCATTAAATGTATATTCCATTAACAGGTCTCGTGAGATCTTCTTCCGATTTAGTAGTTGTTCTGGAGACTCGGAAGAGGAGATGATGGCTTTGAAAGCTTCTGAATAAATGAAATAAAAATTATTTTAGAAATGAAAGTCAAACTTCATTTTTTAGAATCTTTTCAGAAAACCATGCAAAACATTGGATTCTTCAGATTATTCCGATGTTCTCATCTTGGGTTTTATTTTCACGTTTCCATTGATTTAACCTCCAACCATTTTTAGTTGTCCAACTTGGAAATCTGGATGGAATTTTGAATGGAACCCTTTACTTCATTTAATTCATGAGGGTAACATGCTCTCATTCTGTCAGCCATGACTAGGTAGAAAGCCTAAGTAATTTGCAATTGTTATTTTAAGGATTGAACCTTCAACCTCCAAAA
Organism: Euprymna scolopes; assembly: GCF_053919585.1. Lineage (NCBI taxonomy): Eukaryota > Metazoa > Mollusca > Cephalopoda > Sepiida > Sepiolidae > Euprymna > Euprymna scolopes. The sequence continues at coordinate 28,516,485 of NC_136485.1, forward strand.
GAGTGCAAGTTTACAACTGAATTACATTAAGTACTTCAATCATTATGTTATGGGTCCTTGCAGACAATTCTAGTATGAATCTTGGAAGATTTATTTATTTATTTATTTTTTAGATGTACAATCTTACTACTAATCACAATTTCTACAGATGACATATTTATATATATATATACTAGCTGTACCCGGCCACGTGTTGCTGTGGCTTAGTTTGTTAAAATGGAACACATTCCTCAAGAAAAATTGCATTTCCTTCGTTTATTTACTTTTATTATGTTTTGCAATTTTTTTTTATCAATAAAAGTTGTTGTTTTTTTCCCCCAAAAAATTAATTTTCTACCATAAATTGTTAGGTGAAAGTTTTTTTTTTTTTTCAGGAAAACTCGCACTTTTTTTAAAAAATGAAATTTGGCAGTAAACGTTTCTTTTTGAAAACGGAATTTTTATTATAAAAAGAACAGATGCATGCTTTATATGAACATTGTAAATAGTTAGGTGAAAGTAGAGAAAAGTTTGATTTTTTTTTTCAAGAGACTGTACAAATTATTTTTTTTCAACAGATGTTAAGAAAAACAGAAAACATACTTCCGTCATTAATTATGCAAAAAAAAAAAAAAAAAAGTGGAAAACGTTCTGTTATTAATGTTTGCTAAAAAATAAATACAATAAACTTCGCTGAAGTGTTAGCATATGCTGCATCTTAAAAGTTTGTTCATGCTGACAATTAAATAAAATAAACGTCTAAAAATTAGTAAAAATAAGTAAAATCATGAATGACGGCTGTTTGGAGGGGGCAAGTAAGTAGGAACAACACCATCATTTGTGTAAAATAATTAATATTCGAGAAATTGTAAACAATAACAAAAATACCTGATACCAAATGCATTAAAATTCAAGTATCTTTTATACGTGCTGAAACTGTGTTTAAGTTATTTTTATTTAATTTCTTTTATTAAAAGTGGTCTTTCCAACAATTAACTGGTTGCATGTCGTTTAACCATTGGGGACTTCACTCTTGGAAAATTGTATAAAAAATCTATGACTCTCACTAGCTCTAAATTTGGGAGTGCAACTCGAACTTAGGGTTAGTGGTAGATAAGTCATTTGTTAGGTGTGCCAGAAATTTCGTGAAAAATATTGAATAATTCCACACCGTTTTCCAAGCTTATAACTCCTCGAAAAATGTAATTCAAGTCCTATTTTTTTTTCAATTAAAAGAGCAAGGACCAAGGTTTCATTAAAAAAAAAAAAAAAAACAAAACAAAAAAACAAAAAAAACAAAAACAAACAAGGTGTTTTTTTTTTAAAAAAAGGTTTTAAAGTTCGGACTTTACAGGTAAATTTCTTAAAAGACTACTTTTCTTTAATTTTAAATTTGAATATATTATTTATTGATCTTTTATCTTCAATTTGTGATATATAACACTTTGGTGAGTAAATTAATTATTTACTTTTTAATAGACATTTCAAAATGGGAGGCGTGAATTAATTCGGCCCCTGTCCTTCCAAGCTTATAACTACTCGAAAAATATAATTTAAAGCATAATTTCTTTTTCAATTAAAGGAGCAAGGACCAAGGTTTCATTTAAAAACAAACAACGTGTTTTTTTTAAAAAAAAAGAAAAGGTTTTAAACTTCGGACTTTACAGATAAATTTCTAAAAGAAAAACACTACTTCTTTTTTGTTTTAAATTTGAATATATTATTTATTGATCTTTTATCTTCAATTTGTGATATATAAAACTTTGGTGAGTAAATTAATTATTTACTTTTTAATAGACATTTGAAAATGGGGGGGGGGGAGCTTGAATTAAAAAAAAATGCTTGCCTAAAATATTATATTCGGTTTATTGGAAAGAGCATAAAATTTCACATTGACCCTGAAAATATCGTAAAAATTGAACCAATAGAAAAATTTTGATAGATTTTTAAAGTTTAAAAATTGAAAAATACTGAGCTCGTAAAATTCAATTAATTTCATTACTGTTTTTTAAAAAATAAAAAATAATATTTCTATTACTTTTTATACAACTTTAATAGTTTATTTTGGAAGTATAATCCATACAGAAAATAAACAACCCACTTTTCAAAGAGAAATTACAAGTTTTTTATATTTTATTCGCAGTTTCGTGTTAGGGGTGTCCAAAATTTATACAAAAATTCTGATACACTTAGTCATTTGTTTACAACTTTTAAGAAATTAAGCCTCGTTACTCCTTAAGCGATAAGTGGACATTTGTTCATTATTTTTTTTATTCAGTATGTAAAATCCACTTTGAATAACATATTTAGAAATTAGAAAAATAAAAAAAAAACAAAAAAAACTTTGTTTTAGCATGTTAAAAGTATTTAGGTTGGTAGATAATTAAATTTTACTGTGTTTGGTATAAGTTTTTTTTTGCTGTTGTTTCTTGCTTTTTAGAATTTTTGACTAAGGGGGGTTGTTTAGATCGTATTTTAAACTAAACTACGGAGGTTGGAATGCCCTCCCCCTAAAATGTACTTGGAGAAATCGATTTTATAGAGAGATTTAAGAATGGTTAGCCGAACAAAAAGGGGAAAAAAACCCCAAATAATCAATAAATAATTGTTACCAAAGGCAATAAATGCTACTTTTTTTTACTTACATGAATGAGTTTATTTTATGTTTTAAAGTATTTTCAAGCGCTTTTCTTTATTTTTTAATCTAAAATTGTGGGTGTGTGGGTGCGAAATATCTCCAGATTTTCTAGAATTCTCCGCTAGATTGCAAACGAAATCTCCAGATCTAGCGGGAAAACCCCTAAATTGGAAACACTGGTCACGTGACGGCAAGCGGTGATAAATAATTGTCCATAAATTAAAAAAATGGCCTATCGGTACAAAGAAAACCACCTATTTATTAAAGAAAAATTAAATATAATGTTATAATTAAAAAGAGATATATAAAAACATGCATGGTTACAATAAACATATCATACCAAAATGTCGAAGCAATCATTTATTTAGTTATTTAGACTATTAATTACGAACGAACCAAGAGTTACATTTTATATATATATATATATATATATATATATATATATATATATATATATATATATATATATATATTGAGTAAGATGATTGATGATTTATTATTAAAATTTAAAATTAAAAATCGGTTTCATAAGGAAGAACAAACAAAATCAATAAATTGTACGATCATTTCAGAAACGATGTTTTTATTGAGATAGACACTAAGTCATGGACAATAATTTTATCATATAGTTTTTTGAAACAAAGTCTCCTCATCAGCAAAAATATTGGGTGTTTTTTTTTGTTTTTTTAAAGACACCAAAAATAAACCTTGTATTTTTTTAAAGTAAGGCAGATGTATCTGGAAAGTATTTAAATATAAAGGAAAAATAGTTACTTTTTTATGGTGATAAACAAAGTAAGATAAATTGAGAATAAAATTAGAATAAAATCATAAGATAAAATTGGGTTTAAATGCAAGGTTAAGATTTTATTAATTATTAAATGAACAATTTTTACTTTCCATATTTGGTTAGACATACCTGACTCTTCAATATTTCCTCATGTTATGACTTTTTTTTACGTTCAACAGAAAGATTGCCAAGTTTGACAAGAAGGTAGGATGTATGAAGTTACATTGATGAAAACATTGTGAAAATAACACTCAAGATGAGAACAATAGTCTGAGGAATCCAAATAATACGAATGATTAATCCCCATCTTAAAAAACAAACATAATACAAACCTTGACAAGAATATCACACATATAAAAACCAACTACAATTAATTACAGATGCATCCACGACTTCTGCTGGCCTAGCAGCATCCCTTTTCGTCTTGAGAGGAGACAAAGCTCATCTCGCAGGTTTATTCAATGCTCATAAAAAACATCTAACCAAGCAGGTTGGCTAGCCTGTGAGTTGGAAGCTCTGGGGATTGCTTCAGCTATCAAGCACTTCAGTCCATATATAATTCAATAGGAACACGTTACCGAAGTGCTCACACATAGTCGCCCCTGTGTACAAGCATATGAGAAACTCCAACATGGTGCATTCTCTGCAAGCTCTAGAGTCACAATGTTCCTGAGTGTTATCTCTCGATATTCTGTTAAATTATCCCATATACCAGGGAAAAATGATATATCAGATTATGCTAGCCGGAACACTATTCATTGCAAGGAAAAATGCCAAATTTGTAAATTTATCAACGCCCTAGAGACATCAGCAATTAAAGAAATCACTGTAAACGATATATTAGCTGGTAATTGTCCGATTTCATACATGACTTGTAATGCATGGATCCAGGCTCAACAAGATTGTCCGGACTTACAACAAGTGTATAGACTATCATGCAATGACAGAACTCCATCTAAGAAGAAGAAAGGTTTAATCACTATTAAAAGGTATTTACAACATTGTAAACTCTCAGCAACCCTGGCAGATTGGTTAATCATAATAATACACAGGAGGAAGCCTTGCACCCAGCTAGACAAAGAATCGTTATTCCCCAAGGAGTATTAGACGGACTTTTAGTCGCTCTACACTTACAACTTCATCATGCCAGTAAACACCAGTTAAAGCAGATTTTTAATATGGGATTCTATGCACTGGATGTGGACAAGGCCATCAGTCGTACCATAGATAGTTGCCACACCTGTATGTCACTAAAGCAGATACCAAGCCAATTCAAGAAACAATCCTCAACAAAACCACCAGATAAAATTGGGAACTGGTACGCTAGTGATGTCGTAAAACATGAAGGACAATTAGTATTATTGGTTCGAGAAAATGTTTCTGCCCTAACACATGCAACATTACTATTATCAGAAAGCAGCCAATCTCTAAGAGATGGTTTAATCACAACCATATCGAGGTTCCATCCCCTGTGAGGTGATGAAGTAAAGATCAGGGTTGATGGCGCTTCTGGATTTCAAGCCCTACTCACAGACAGTTTACTGGGATCATTCCGTATTAAAATAGAGATTGGAGAGATAAAGAACTGTAACAAAAATCCAATTAGTGAACGCTCAGTATCAGAATTTCATACGGAATTATGCAAATTCAAACCGTTCGACGGTAAGATAACGGATACTGAGTTGGCCATGATAATATCTAATATGAATAGTAGAGTTAGTAAAAACGGCTACTCTTCTCTAGAAGTTTGGACAATGAGAGACCAAACCACTGGAGAGAAACTACCGATAGAAGACGAAGACCTGATTAAAGAAAAATACCAAAATGGTTAAAAAGTCATGAGGCATCAGCTAAATATAAAGGCCGAGGCAAAACTACTGAGATAAAGATCGATGTCAAAGTTGGGGAGATTGTCTATCTATACCAAGATAGGGTGAAAACTAACGCCCACAATAGATATATGGTGATGGAAGTTGGAGATCATTATTGTACTGTGCAGAAGTTTATGGATAGACAGTTTAGGGGAAAAAGATACAAAGTGAAGAAATGTGATATTGTGAAAGTAGAACAACACCCTTACCATTCCACCACCGATCAAAACGGAAGTGAAAATGAAATAAGTATCCCTAAATATATCGAACCCAATTCATTATTCAATGAACGATCGGACTCTACTAAACAGAGGCACACAAAGCAAGCAAGATGAAAGTACAAACTATATGGACCCGATAGACGAAAGCCCCCAGAGTATAGTTCCTGATGAAATTAGTGATCTGTGTCGGTCTTCACGAATCTGAAGACGTCCAAGATTTTTAGAAGAGAACTATGTGATGTATAGTAACTCTGATTAAGTTCTATTCAGAAATCATGCCCACACAACTTGTGGGAGGGGGGGATGGAGAAAAAAAGGACTCCGTCACTGCTTAGTGACCATTCGGCGTAGGAATATGTATCCTGCTGAGATGCTCTCTGGTTACATACAAACTATATACTTATATAAGGCCGTCAACACTACCAACGTACAGTGTTTTATTCAAGTCTGCTAACTATTCGGCGCTTTGTCTCTGACGGGATCGTTTTCTCAAGTGGATTATTATTGTTATCTGCTTTTCCCAGAAAAGGCACCTTAAAGTCACACACGATATAAAGAAAATCATTTTTAAGCAAATTTGACTTTTTCCATGGTTCTCGCCTCCATGTTAAAAATGGCTTCCTAAAAATTTAGCAAAAATTTCAATTATTCGGAATTATTTCCCTTATTACTTTAGACTGTTTTCAAGATGGCACTGTAAGAGCGTTGCTCATCATTTAGCCAAAAACTTTGATTTTCTTATTTAAAAATAAAACTACTTGATCAATTTGTGTGATTTTAGGCATGCAATATTTTCTTTCTGTCACAGGTATGTACATCATGTAGATTTTCATTCTTTTTTTTTTTTTCTTCATAGGGAGAAGTTATGAACAACTACTCCCGAATCATCCAAATTATACAAAGCCATTTGTTTCTGAGTTTGAGTGTGAATCAATTCAGGGAGGAATATGACGGAGGAGGGTGTAAAATCTTTGTTTTGGAATTTTCACATATGAGCAGAAAATTACAACCTCTTGCACAGGAGAATGCTCTAACATCAACAGAGAATTAATCTAAGGGAGATAATCCAAATAACTACATTTGGTGCTTTTTCAGCGCTAAATAAAATTCTAATTTTGGAAACTTTATGCTTGTTATAAAAAATTTAGTAATTAAATTTTAGGGAAAACAATCCAATAGTTTTAATTATTATTTTAAATATTTAAATATTTTCATCGATTGGGTTGAGGACTTGAAAGATCATGTGTTTTTAATTATAAAGGCTATGGGAGGCAATACTCATAAAGATACTGGTTTTGTTTGGTAGGAGTTAACTCCCTTAGTGCAACTGGAAATTTCAAATTTAGCAACTTATGATTTGGTTGTTTTGTTTTATGGTATATCAACCATTTTCTGATTATTTAATGCTGAATCTACTAATTTTAGAAAAAAAGTTTTTATTCTTCAAATTGTTTATATTTTCAAATATTTATTCATGATGTTTGGTTTGGTTGTTTAGTTTTATGCCATATCAACTTTTTTGAGGAAATTTATGATTCAAGTTCTTTATATCTTTAAATACTTCATGGTGTTTTGTAGAGAAAAAGTATTTTATGTTGTAAACATAATCGAATTGAAAATAGGAAAAAAATAAAAAAAATAATAATAGCATTAATATTTGGTGCAGTTAAGCTAGGGAGCCGATATCTTCAGACAGCCTAATCTGGTACCACCTGCAGCAATTTATGAAAAAATAAGGAAAAAAATAAATTAAAAAACCTCTGATCTGGAGCACGTGGTACAATGGGGAAAGGAGTGGTTGGTTACTTTTAATGCATCTAAAACCAAACTTCTCTCTTTACATCATCAACATTCTGATCCATATCTGGCATCAATTGAAATGAATGGCTCTCGTCTTCAGGAGGCCTCAAGTTTTGACAAGCTTCTGGGCTTAACCGTTACTCCTGATCTTAAATGGAACAGATACATCAAATCTGTTGCCAAGGCCACTGGAAAAATAGTGGGATCTTTCTATCGATCCAGTAGATATCTCACTGCTGATGCAATTCTCTATCTATATAAGAGCCAGGTACGTCCAAGGATGGAATACTGTTGCCACATCTGGGCAGGAGCTGCTAGAAAGGACTTGTCTTGTCTTGATAGAGTTCAAAATAGACTCCGTAGAAGATGTCCTTTTCTCTTCCCTGCAACCTCTATCACAGAAGAGATGTTGCGAGTTTGTCTCTGATGTATCGTTATTTTCATGGAAAGTGTTCGACTGAGCTTCAGTCTATGGTCCCCCCTCACCAAACTTTCACAAGAAACACTCGTCTAGCTAAAAACACTATGAATAATTCCCCCCACTCTTTATCTGTGCCTAGACCTAAACGTAGATTTCATGAACAAAGTTTCTTTCTTAGAACTGCACGCCTGTGGAATTGTCTTCCGTTTTCCTGCTTTCCAGCTGACTACAATATGGTTGTCTTCAAGTCTAACGTAAACAAGTTCTTGATTAGCCATTCCATATAAGTTAACAAATTTACTGAATTGATTACTATATTGTCCAATTTCCACTGTAAATAGACAAATTTATTAAAACACAGAACATTAGGCATCTCCAAAAGTCACCACAGAATTACCCCCTCCCTATATGTAAAACGATGTAACTTTATTATAAATTAATATCATCAATATAACTTTTGTACCATTTAAAAGAAGGGCAAAATAAACTAGTAATAATTAAAAAAAAATTTTTCATCGTACGAAAATAATGAAATTGCGAGACGAAAATCGTGTTTACATAATTGGCGCTTTAAAATAACGTTCCCATGTAGGAAGCATTCTGGACGTGAAAACATACCCGTGTTTAATAAATGTAGCAAAAATCAAATAATGGTCAGATTTTCGTGAAAGTTTCAATACTTATCCATTTTAGAATGAAATTACATATAAAATGCAGTTTTCTTAAAATATACGAGGGGAAATATTTTTTTAGTGCGTGCCCCTCCCCCCTATTTATTTTTTTCGAAATTTTAACAAAATATATTTAAATCTATCGAAATTTCTATTTATTATGAAACATAAGAGTTCAAATAATAACCATATTTACTTTAAAAAAATTTAAATACACGTATTGAACAAAAGCTTACCTTGAAGTTGCAATTAAAAAATGATATAAATTTAATATTATTATGTTTTTTTAAAAAATAGTATTTTTTTCTAATTAATATATACTATAAGCAGTTGACTTGCCAAGAAAAAGAAACTTCCTAAAAATTAATTAATTTTTAAAAGATTAATACGATTAAAATTGCATTATTTCAAAATGTTCCGTTACAACATAGATTTTTAATTAATTGTGTTTAAACTTTCTTTTCACTTTTAAGTTTTAATATGGACATGGCTCTTGTCAGCTATTTTATCTCCAGATTAAAACCGATTTGAAAATATTATTGCACAAATATTAAGCATTTTGTAGCCTCCCCCCTCATATTTTGTTTGTCTCTTTTTACCGAACAAAAGTATGGAAGCCGCTAGTTAACTAAATGAACATTCAGTAAAACTATTTCATATTCAATATGCAAATGTTTATAATATTATTAATCATTAAACTGTATAAATCTTAAAACCTAACAAAATTATAGCAGGTTAATTATCAATTGCAGTTTGAAGATAAACAAAGGTTTAAAAAAATCATTAAGTCGCTCCTGCGTTCCGTAGTTCATATAGTTTACACAAGTCTGACGTCACGAAATCATGCTTTCTTTTTTCACATTGTTTTGGCAGTGCCTAGAGAACATGAATTGATCCCTGTCTTAAATTCCACTGATATTAAAACAAAAATCAAGAAAAATCTTGGACGTGCCCATGACGAAAAGAAAATATCACATTCCAAAAATTTCACGAATTGATTCAATTCAATCGAATTTATTTAGCATGGGAGAAAATTACAACCTCACAGGAGAATGCTCCAACATCGACAGAGAATTAATCCAAGGGAGATAACCCAAATAACTACATTTGGTGCTTTCTCAGTGCTAAATAAAATTCTAATTTTGGAAAATATGTGCTTGTTATAAAAAATTTAGTTATTAAATTTTAGGGAAAACGATCCAGTAGTTTTTATTATTATTTTAAATATTTAAATGTTTTCATCGATTTGATTGATGACTTGGGAGATCCTGTGTTTTTAATTATAAAGGCTATGAGAGACAATATTCACGAAGATACTGATTTTGTTTGGTAGGAGTTAACTCCCTTGGTGCAACTTTCAAGTTTAGCAATTTATGATTTGATTGTTTTGTTTTATGGTATATCAACCATTTTCTGATGCTGAATCAAGTAATTTTTGAAAAAAAGTTTTTATTTTTCAAATTATTTTTATCTTCAAATATTTATTCATGATGTTTGGTTTGGTCATTTGTTTTACAGATTATCAACTTTTTTTGCTTCATTTATTATTGATTGAGATTGTCAAACTGACTTCCTCATCTTGGTTGTTATCGTCACAACGTTTCGGCCGTTTTGCCCTCCAGCCTTCATCAGGTGTTTTGTATCGAACTGGGGAACATATTAGTGGCATATGGCCGAGTGGTCCTAGACATTGTATCAAAGTTTACAGTTACCCAAAGGTGCTGAGTTCAATCCTGAACGAAGGCAGTGAAAAAGTAACATTCAAAACAGAGAATCAGCAACTATGTCCCAGAGCCTAGCTGGAGTCCGAACACGGTACCCCCGTAATAATAATAAAGGGTTGGGTTTGAGATTCCTAACAAACGGTTCCCCAGTTCGATACAAAACACCTGATGAAGGCTGGAGGGTAAAACGGCCGAAACGTTGTGACTATAACAACCAAGATGAGGAAGTCAGTCCGACAATCTCAATCAATGAAAACACCTCATCTCAAAAATACAGACAATTACTTCATTTATTATGATTAAATTTCTTTATAGCTTCAAATATTTATTTATGGTGTTTAGTTATTTTGTAGAGAAAAATTGTGGGTCTTATTTTTTCATAAATTGCTGCATGGATACTACTAGATCAGCTTGTCTGTGTAGAGGTGGAATCGAACCCAAGACACCCAGTTACAAGACCGGAGTGGTCTTGGCGTCACACCCCCAGAGAAATAGACTCACCTGCTTGCATGAGAGGCGAGAGCGGGTTACTTAAACAAGACATTCCTGGCAACGAGTGTGTTTCCAAATATACGTCATCTCGCTGACATTTTACGTCGCCGATACAGGAAACCTGCTACAACAACGTTGGAATATGGATGAACAAACACAGCAGATATTACTGCAATGGATCCTTGAGCTACAGCAAGAGAATATCGTCCAGCAAACCACTTACAAGGATACTCGACAGACCTACCATAGAACCGAACTCAAGTGATGGTGACTGGGCGATATTCATTCATTCCCGGAATAGATACAAGGAGATGTGTGGGTTGACGGAGCCAACAGCATTAAGAAAGGAGCTGAGAACGGCCTTTCCCGAGAAGTAAACAGGCTGTTGTTCGACATAGTAGGAGCAGAAATTCTGAACTCCGTCACAGAAGAACAGCTGTTACGACACATAAAGCTCTTAGCCGTCAGAAGTCTACACAAAGAAGTGTACCAGAAAGAATTCCATTCCATAAGGCAGAAGGAAGGGGAATTGGTTACGGACTTCGTGGCACGACTTCAGTCAGTCGCAAAATTCTGCGACTTTTCAGTGACTTGTCCAAATGGGATAGGATGCGGTTGGAAAGTCAGCTACTCCAACGATATGGTAACAGGACAAATCATGGCAGAGCTGGCAAACCTGGAGCATCAAAGCAAGGTGCTGTCGGAGGCTATGACGCTTATGACACTTGAAGAAAAATTCAACAGGCTTGTCAGCGGACAAATCTATCCCCCCTCTATACCCTACTACAATGAGCATACAGAGGTCGGAGTTAGGCAGTGGCCTTGGGAGAACCAGACTGTATCAACTCCGAGAAACACTGAACTCTGTAAATAGTGTGGAAAGAGCTCACACCCTGACAGCTCAAAAAGCGGGGGGGGGGGGGATGCCCAGCAGCAAAAACGTCTTGTCACAATTGCGGCTTGACCGGACATTTTAAAAGAGTGTACCGAAAACCAAAACAGAGGTCCAGCAACAGATCTACAGTGGGAGTGGTCGGAGCAGAATCCGGAACTTTCACTACCCAAAGACACAAAAAAGGTTGTAACCGGATGATTTGCCAAGAGAGGTGAAGCAAACCTGACAAAACCAAAGGCTGTGCCACACCTTTCTTGGAACCAAAATAATGATGGTAGAGATAATTCCGATTCCAGAGGCCCATGTGGAATTCAAGCGCATCTCCATGGGGTCAGCTGGCCTCCATACTCACCACACTGATGCAAAGCCATTAGGTCCTTTTCTGCCAATTTTAGCAAAAGACTCAACCTAGAATCTAGGGCAGCTAAAGCGACGTTAGAGTCTAGATTAGATCGGGCGGTGGAGGAGGGGGATAGTGCTAGCGTTAATTTAATTAAGGCTCAGCTTGCCTCCCTTACTGAAAAGGAGCACCAAGCTTTAGCGATTAGGGCTAGGTTAAAAAGAATGCCCAAGGAAGCAACAAACATGGCTGCTGAACTGTGTGCAGAGGAGCCAAGCGGGCGATAGGCACAGCGCTCGTGTCACATTGCCGGACGGGCATACTGTGACCACAAACCAGGGTGTGCTGAAGGCGTTTAGATCTCATTTCCAGGAGCTTTTTTCCATGGAACCCGGTCTGTCATTAGAACAGTTCGACACCTATTTGGCTGATTTTTCTCACCTTTCGACAACCGAAGCGGCTAGGTGCGAAAGTGGCATAACAGAGGATGAAGTCATTGAAGCCTTGAAGCGGGTCGGCTTTAATAGGTCTCCAGGGATCGATGGTCTGCCCTACGAAGTGTATTTGAGGTTGTCGCACATTTTGTCCCTTTGCTGACGGTTTTATTTAACTCATGGTTTAGGAACGGCTCAATCCCCAAGTACTTTATAAAGTTTATGTGATAAAACTTGTTCGTAAAAGCAAAGATGGTGGGGATGGGTTAGGTAATTTCAGGCCCTTAACGATGCTTAACGCGGAGTTAAAGATTTTGGCCAAGATTCTCGCAAATCGTCTGCAGCTTGTCCTTGTTCGTCTAGTTAGCCCCGAGCAAACGTGTGCCGTGAAGGGCAGGACAATCCAGGATAACTTGCACGCGATATGCCTGATGATAGAAAAAGTCGACACTGAGGCCGCGCTGATCAATTTAGATGAGTCCAAAGCCTTCGATAGGGTTGACCATCGGGGCTGTTTTGTTGGCGGCCGGTTTTGGCCCGCAATTTCGCTCATGGGTTCATCTTCTCTATGCTAACCCCGCAGTGATGGTAGAAGTAAATGGGAGGAGGCCGAGACCCTTCAGTTTGTCACGTTCAATTCGTCAATCCGATTGTAATTCGAAATCAGATTGTATGAAACGGTAACAGGGGCCAAAATTAACTGCGACAAGTTTTCGGGTTTGCGCATCGGTGCCTGGAGGCGTATGCCCCTTCAGGGACCCTTTAGTTGGAGCGACGGGCCTTGCAAGATACTCGGCATCTGGTTTGGTCCTGACCTCCAGCTAGAAAAAAATTGGTCGGAGGTTCTGAAAGCGGTCCGATCCGCAACTCTGCTTTGGATCAGTAGAAACCTTTCATTAAAGGGGAGAGCGGAGATGTGTAATACCCACATCTATCCAATCTTCATTTATCGTCTATCAGTGCTTCCAATCCCGTTAGATACACTGCTTTATCTGCAGAGGGCTCTTTTTAACTTTTTATGGCTTGGAAGGGCCCCCATGGTCTGTTGTGATGTCTGCTACCTACATCCTTCTGAAGGCGGTCTAAGTATGCCAAACGTGGAGATTCGGCTCCACACATTACGGCTCTACTACCTAGATCGAATGTGCACACAGGATAGGGAAGACGGTGCCCTCTGGATGGAGAACACCAAGAAAGCCTTTCCGGCTTTGAGAGGGGAGCACGAGTCCCAGGGGCAGGCACACAGGTTGCCCCGAGGTGAATGCCCCTTCTACCGCGAGTGCCAGCGCACGCTGAAGTTCCTCTTAAGAGTTAAGGAAAGCCTCTCAAACGCTCTGCTGTTGTCCCAAAAGGCATTATATCGGGTACTAGTGAGGGGATCCATAAGGGATGTTATTGGTGAGGGGCTCCCTTTGATGAAGGGGCAGCTCCGCTCAATCTGGCCCTGGGCGCCTGGGTCGGGATGCCTCACTAATGACGAGGCATCCTTGACCTGGCTGGTAATTCGGGATGCTCTCTGGGTCGGTAAGAGACTTCACTCAGCTGGCTTGAGAATTTCGCCTATTTGCAAGCGATGCAGCGATGAGGTCGAGACTTTATGTCACGCCTTCATCTACTGTCGCATCGTGGTGCCGCTGATTGAGTTTGTTACAGGTCTCATGGTCCGCATACTGAACATATCGTCGTTAACTTTGGTTCCTATCAATGTATGCAGCAATTGGGCTCCGACAACGGAGAGGATTAGAAAAGAATTGTGTTTGACCTTGCTAGCAGTAATGAGAGGTGTCATTTGGAACACACGTATGAGAGTGGTCTACGGATCTGAGGACTTCGCGGCCCTCGACCTTATACGAATCTTCCGTTATTATTTGAAGAGTCGTATCAAGGCTGAGAGAGTTAGACTCTCTTTGTCAGACTTTGTTGAAAGGTGGGTATCAGTTGTGTGTGTGTGTTGGGTGAGAGAAGCAAGTCTTGACTGGTTCTTGGAATTTTGAGTAACAGAAACGAACGTCAGCCCTGACTCGTTTAAAGTCCAGAGTAGGTCACGATTTACGCAAGATTAGGACCATTTTCTAGGCTCCTGTGTTCATAACCTAACTAGTGTGTGATAGAGATCATTAGGCCCTTTTTAAGTTTGTCCTGTTTTTTTTTTTTTTTTTTTTAGCCCCGCTCCCTTCCCCAATTTAGGTGACAGATCGCTTGATTCGCCAGAGATGCTGGTTCTCTTTTTAAGTTTTCGTAAGAGGTGTTGAAATAAAGCGTTCGGACCTGCATCACCTTTTCGACTGGCGAATCAGCGCACCTGCCACAGTTTAGTAACAGGGGGGTCTTTTGTAACTAACATTGTATATATATCATTTTTTCTGTATCATAAAATTTTTTTATCCCAAACCACCCCTTTTCTTATGGGTTTTAATTAGTTTATCATGGTATGATGCTCTTATGGTGAACGACGAAGGATGTATACGCTGATGGATGTATAGTATGAATGTGGTATTGTGGTGAAAGTAGAGTAAATGTAGGAACTAGTTAGGTTAGATTAGTTAGCTTTAGACAGAGAAGACCGCCCTTCACCTTCCCCCATGTTCGGCCTTGTGCCAAATTTTTCTAAAAAAATATTTTTGTATATATTTTTTGCGAAAAAAAATACTTACCCCCATTAGTTCGTCTTTTGGTCGTATATGTCTGTTTACTGGGCCTATTTTTATACATTTCTGTTATTATTATTGTTATTACTATTGTTATTGCTGCTTTGTTAAATTTGTTATTCCTTTTCCTTCTCTTCCCCCGACGCTAGTTATTAGCACCGGATTTTTGGACGTTCTTTTTTTTTCCAACGGCCATGGCATCTGCCAGCTGTTCGCCGCCGGTTCCTGTTAAGGAGACATCCGTCCCCGAAAATGAAGGATGGAAAAAGCCACCTGCTGCTGTCAAAGAAAACTTATCCGATCGGCAAAGGACATGGTGACTAAACTTATTGCAACAACTGGTATGAGAGCAAAGCGCATTACTAAAGCGCATGGATATAATACATGAGCATCCCTCTTCAAAAATGAGGATGACTGTGTCAAATTGTCACAGAATGAAATCATAACTAATGATTTCATTCTTAGAATGGAATACTAGGAGGACTACTCTCTCCATTTTTGAAGTTCTTGGAGTAGTCCCAGGGGAATATTTAGCAGCATACCTCCTCCAATTTGGAGATATTACCGGAGTTCAGGTTGACCACTACAACGGCGTGTGGTCCTTTGACATATTACGAGACAAAGAAACGTATTACAAAATACCGTACTATATGGAAGCAGAGGTGGAAAAACTGCCAATCATAGTGGCAGGAAGACGGACAGCATGCTGGATTTGCGGTGAAGTGGGGCACTTAACATACACGTGCCCCAAAAAGCAACCTACCCCCAGAAACCCTAAAAATCGGGTTCTTGAGCATTTGGAGTCGGCCCCACCGGTTGGAACCAAGATACCTGATCCTGAACAAAAAGAAAAGGACACGCATACAAATATATCACCTGAGGAGTTTGAAAACACCTTCAACTCTGAAGCAGCATCTCCAGAAAAAAAAGGAGAGTGGAAGATTGTCCCATCCAAGAAAGCAACACCCAAGACATACGCAAAGTCGCTCACTAAAGAGGAAAAACTAGAAATTAGGGCAAGCAGAGATCCGGGAGGAAACAAATTTAAAGAACTACTCAAACTTAAGGACTCCCTTGATGAGAAGCGTGAAGCATGTAAATCTGTCCCCTTCCCCGAGTCCCTGTTTCCTGAAAAGCCCAACCCTGCTCCGAAGGAAAAACGTTCCGCCAAAAATGTCCCAGCCCCAGTTAACACCTCACTCCCTACCAGGGAAAAAAAATGACTTCATTTGGCGCCCCTCAGAAAAAAAGAAGTCCAAGACCTTCCCCTTTTTCCACCCCTGCCAACACCCCCCCCCTCCCTTCACCCATGAAAACTGACATGCCCCCTCCCACCCGCTCTGAGAAAAAGAAGCAAAGAAGCCCATCCACCGAATCCGAATCTCGGAAAAAAATCCCCCCTTTTTTTTCTGGCAACGCCATATGCCAAATAACCCCAGAAAGGGAACTAATAATGAAGACTCACAAATCTAAAGACTACAAAAACCTATTGGCTTTTAAATTAGTTCAAAAGAAAGATACCTCAAACCCCGAAAACTTCCCCAAAGCCAATAGGATTTTAACAGTAGTTAGACCTAGAGGGGAAGCAAACAGGGTTTGGAAAATGATGGAAGAGGCGAATAGCGCCTTAAACCTCTATCTCCCTGTCGCTTTTTTCAACGACAGAGAAATAGCAGAAATTAAATCGGTCGGGTCCCTATAAAGATGTTCCCATCACTATATAGGGCCATTAAACTAACGTTTCTTCTTGACATCGGCGGTTTGTCCCCTGACGGGTCAATCACTACTGAGATGACCACTGGATCCATGGGGACAGCTGTCGGTGTCTTGACACTGTCTATGTTTGGTCAGGATTCCCAACCCTAAGTAAACCAAGATGGCCTTAAGATTAGCTACTTTGAATGTCGGAGGGTTGAGGGACGCCTCTCGTAAACTTCGAGTTGCACGCGACCTTCAATGCCTCGATGTGGATATATGTTGCTTACAGGAAACTCACTTTTTTTTTACATGAAGTTCACCACTTATCAAGGCCCAATGGCCACTCGTGGATAAGGGTTATTGTATGTACAGTAATCAATGGGATAGTTTAGCAATAGTATTAGAGAATTGATAAGGTGTCATTACTTAGGGGGGGGCGATTCATCAGGAATTTGTTTGTGTTGGACTTGAAAACATCCAGGTTGAAGTCGGGAGGGAAACAGGCAAGCGGAACAGAGTTCCACAGGCGTGCAGTTCTAAGAAAGAAGCTTTGTTCATGGAATCTACGTTTGGATTTAGGCACAGATAAGGAGTGGGGAAAATTATTGATGGTGGTTTCAGCTAGTCGGGTGTTTTTTGAAAAAGACTGGTGAGGGGGACCAGAGAATGGAGCTCAGACGAGCACTTGCCATGGAAATAACGATAGAACAAAGACAGGCTCGCTACGTCTCTTCTGTGGGATAGAGGTTGCAGAGAAGAGAAAAGGGCATTCCCCACCAAGCCACAAAGTCTATTTTGTACTCTGTCAAGGCAGGATAGGCTGTTTTTAGCAGCTCCTGCCCAGATGTGGCAGCAGTACTACATCTTTGGACATGCTTGGCTCTTATATAGATAGAGAATTGCATCATTAGTGAGATATCTTCTGGAGCAGTAGAAGGATCCCACCATTTAAGATCAGGAGTAAAGGTCAAACCCAGAAGCTTATCAAAACATGGGGCCTTCCATAGACGCAAATATACATCATCTTGCCAACACTTTACCGTCTAAAGATCGATGCTACAGTTTTTTTATATTTTTGTTTCCTTTTCCAACTCAATCATGTTCTACAATGTTTCTGAAGAGTGCTTGATGAGAAAAAAGATACTACTTACATTGTTGGAAGCCTGAATTTTATAAAGGAAATCATTTTTAAGTGATTAATGGGAATTCGTAGGTATTACAACATAAATCTGTTTCAATCATTGAATTATCTCTTTCTTTTTTTTTTAAATTGTTTTCAAAATGGCGGACAAGACAGAAAATTGGATTTTCTTTATAAAAATAAACCTATTTAGTTTACATAATTTTTGAAGTACAATATTTTAGTTTACATAATTTTTGGAATACAATATTTTAGTTTACATAATTTTTGAAGTACAATGTTTTAGTTTACATAATTTTTGGAATACAATATTTTAGTTTACATAATTTTTGAAGTAAAATATTTTAGTTTACATAATTTTTGGAGTACAATATTTTAGTTTACATAATTTTTGGAATACAATATTTTAGTTTACATAATTTTTGGAGTACAATATTTTAGTTTACATAATTTTTGGAGTACAATATTTTAGTTGACATAATTTTTGGAGTACAATATTTTAGTTGACATAATTTTTGGAGTACAATATTTAAGTTGACATAATTTTTGGAGTACAATATTTTAGTTTACATAATTTTTGGAGTACAATATTTTAGTTGACATAATTTTTGGAGTACAATATTTTAGTTTACATAATTTTTGGAGTACAATATTTTAGTTTACATAATTTTTGAAGTACAATATTTTAGTTTACATAATTTTTGGAGTACAATATTTTAGTTGACATAATTTTTGGAGTACAATATTTTAGTTGACATAATTTTTGGAGTACAATATTTTAGTTTACATAATTTTTGAAGTACAATATTTTAGTTTACATAATGTTTGGAGTACAATATTTAAGTTTACATAATTTTTGGAATACAATATTTTAGTTTACATAATTTTTGGAATACAATATTTTAGTTTACATAATTTTTGAAGTACAATATTTTAGTTTACATAATTTTTGAAATACAATATTTTAGTTTACATAATTTTTGGAGTACAATATTTTAGTTTACATAATTTTTGGAGTACAATATTTTAGTTTACATAATTTTTGGAGTACAATATTTTAGTTGACATAATTTTTGGAGTACAATATTCTAGTTTACATAATTTTTGTAGTACAATATTTTAGTTTACATAATTTTTGAAGTACAATATTTTAGTTTACATAATTTTTGAAGTACAATATTTTAGTTTACATAATTTTTGAAGTACAATATTTAAGTTTACATAATTTTTGGAGTACAATATTTTAGTTGACATAATTTTTGGAGTACAATATTTTAGTTGACATAATTTTTGGAGTACAATATTTTAGTTTACATAATTTTTGAAGTACAATATTTTAGTTTACATAATGTTTGGAGTACAATATTTAAGTTTACATAATTTTTGGAGTACAATATTTTAGTTGACATAATTTTTGAAATACAATATTTTAGTTTAAATAATTTTTGGAATACAATATTTTAGTTTACATAATTTTTGTAGTACAATATTTTAGTTTACATAATTTTTGGAATACAATATTTTAGTTTACATAATTTTTGGAATACAATATTTTAGTTTACATAATTTTGAAATACAATATTTTAGTTTACATAATTTTTGGAGTACAATATTTTAGTTTACATAATTTTTGGAATACAATATTTTAGTTTATATAATTTTTGAAATACAATATTTTAGTTTACATAATTTTTGAAATACAATATTTTAGTTTACATAATTTTTGAAATACAATATTTTAGTTTACATAATTTTTGGAATACAATATTTTAGTTTACATAATTTTTGGAATACAATATTTTAGTTTATATAATTTTTGGAATACAATATTTTAGTTTACATAATTTTTGAAGTACAATATTTTAGTTTACATAATTTTTGAAATACAATATTTTAGTTTACATAATTTTTGGAATACAATATTCTAGTTTACATAATTTTTGAAATACAATATTTTAGTTTACATAATTTTTGGAGTACAATATTTTAGTTTACATAATTTTTGGAATACAATATTTTAGTTTATATAATTTTTGAAATACAATATTTTAGTTTATATAATTTTTGGAATACAATATTTTAGTTTACATAATTTTTGAAGTACAATATTTTAGGTTACATAATTTTTGGAATACAATATTTTAGTTTACATAATTTTTGGAATACAATATTTTAGTTTACATAATTTTTGAAGTACAATATTTTAGTTTACATAATTTTTGGAATACAATATTTTAGTTTACATAATTTTTGAAATACAATGTTTTAGTTTACATAATTTTTGAAGTACAATATTATAGTTTACATAATTTTTGGAATACAATATTTTAGTTTACATAATTTTTGGAATACAATATTTTAGTTTACATAATTTTTGGAGTACAATGTTTTAGTTTACATAATTTTTGAAGTACAATATTTTAGTTTACATAATTTTTGAAATACAATATTCTAGTTTACATAATGTTTGGAATACAATGTTTTAGTTTACATAATTTTTGAAGTACAATATTTTAATTTACATAATTTTTGGAATACAATATTTTAGTTTACATAATTTTTGGAATACAATATTTTAGTTTACATAATTTTTGAAATACAATATTTTAGTTTACATAATTTTTGGAGTACAATATTTTAGTTTACATAATTTTTGGAATACAATATTTTAGTTTACATAATTTTTGAAATACAATATTTTAGTTTACATAATTTTTGGAGTACAATATTTTAGTTTACATAATTTTTGGAATACAATATTTTAGTTTACATAATTTTTGGAATACAATATTTTAGTTTACATAATTTTTGAAATACAATATTTTTGTTTACATAATTTTTGGAGTACAATATTTTAGTTTACATAATTTTTGGAGTACAATATTTTAGTTTACATAATTTTTGAAGTACAATATTTTAGTTTCTTTATGAGTATGCGCATCATACAGATGTTTCTTTATTTTTGTTTTTTTAATATAAAGGGAATTCTGGAGAAGAACTCATAATTTTTTTGTTGCGTGAACGTAAATTCATAATTTATCCTTCTGATTACTTCCCTTGATTGTCCTTACAATTAACAAGATGACGTTTCACAACTGAATTGACAAAAAAAGAAACTTGGATATCTTAAATAATAAAAAAACTGGATTATTTTCCCTACAATTTGATTATCAGTTATCACCATAACAAGTGCTTCCTAAGATTATAATTAATTTGATACTTGTACAGTTTAGTCAAGACATTAAAAATGAAAATATCGAAAAAAGTTTAAATTGTATGTATCCGGTACAGTATTTTCTAACCTATATACAACTGCCAGCATTTCCCTCTCAATTTGCGCATATTTTTGTTTGGCATTTGATAGGGATCTACTTGCAAATGCAATTGGTTTGTCAACCTGTGTTAGCGCTGCTCTTAACTCATTCTCACAATCATCATTCTCGAAAGTAAATTCCTTGTGGGGGTTGTAGTATGTAGGGATGGGCGATTTTGTGATTGCTTTATTTACAGTGTTGAAAGCTGCTTGTTGGGAATCTGACCATGTCCACGGAACACCTTTTTTGGTTAGGTGCTGGAGGGGTTTGTCATTGTTGCAAGATTTGGATTAAATTAAATACAACTACACACTCCAGTATCAGCCAAGAAAAGATATCCCATTGGCAGATATGTTGTCACGAGCACCAACAAGTTTGTTATGTCTAGGAATCTGCAGAGAGCTCCAATCTTTCCTGGTAGTAGCATATCAGCGATAGCCCTCACTTTTTCTGAGTCAACTTGAATGCCATCTTTGATAACGCGATGCCCCATGAAAGTGATCACGTTTAGTTCGATCTCTAGTTTTTCTGGGTTAAATTTTACTCCTATTGTTTGGTATTTCTAAAGTAGTTTGTGGAGCCGCCTGTCATGTTCTTCTTGGTCTTTCCCATAAATGACCAGATCATCTACAATAATGATAACTCACTGAATGTCTTGAAATTGTTCATTCAGCTTTCTTTGGAATATCTCTGCTGAGGAATTCAGACCAAATGGTAGTCAACGCCAACATTATCAGCCAAAACATGTCTGAAAGGTGATCAGGACACTGGATGCAATACCGAGCTCAACATGCCAATATCCTGATGAGCAGTCCATTTTTGTGAATATTTTTGCATCTCTCATGTCACGAAGAACATCCTCGAGAATTGGTAAGGTGTAGAGATCTCGCATGAGTACTTTGTTGAGCTTGTGAACATTCAGGCATATTCTCATCATTCCATTTTTCTGTTTTGTGATGACAAGTTGGCTAATCCAGGGAGTGGGGTTTTCTACTGGTTTAACCACTCCTAATTTGGTTAGCCGACTTTACACCTTTTTCAGTTCAGAAAATATGGCTATAGGTATTCTCCGATGTGCATTACAACTGGTATTGCATCTGGAGAGTAGCAACACCTGGCAGTTTGCCGAGTTGATCATCAAACAGCTCCTTATAGTTTTCCTCTTTGTTGACTGCTGCGACACAGTGGAAGTTCTTCTCTTTTATCTCCACAAGGTTCATTTGTATGCTCGCCTGCTGGCCAAGTCATCTTCATCTTTGAATATTACAAATTCTACTGTTGTTGTTTTTTTGAGTTTTTTTTCTTTTCTTCGTCATACGCCGAGTGGTTTCATCAGAGATTTGTTTCAAATTCCTTTATAGGCTTTATCCTCTTTGCAAACAGTTTGGGGAGATTATTAATAGATGCCCCAGTGTCAATCTCGAAAACAACTTCTTTATTCAGAAGCATAAGGCATTTAGCCTCTTTTGCCTGTTTTGACTTTGGGTTTTTTTTTATCGCAGTCACCCATGGGTGTATTCTTCATCATCCTCCTCCTCTGATGTGTCTAGTTTATGTACTCGTGGTGGAGGTGCAAAACGCTTCTTGCTTTCATTCGTTTTTGATTTGTGTCTTTTTCATGCTGTTCTGTCTTTGTTTGGAGTGTCCTTTCTCGTTGCATGCATGGCATGGTTTGCGATGGGCTGGGCATCTGCTGCGTTTTGGCATTCTTTTTTGGAGACTGGTTTCATGTACCCTCATCACATGGGCTGTATCTAGTCCCATTCTTTGACTGTGGGTTGAAACCATTTCAGCCACTTTGCATATGTCTACACTCTTCTGTAGAGTAAGGTTCTGTATTTTTAGCAAATCCTGCTTGTTTAACAGGTCACAGGCACCTTCTACAATCTGGTGAGTCACTGCATCGAGTGCAGAAATTGCACGTCTTCGACAGTACTCTTAGATCATTGTAGAATTTGTCAAAGGCCTCTCCTTCATCCTGTTTCTTCTAATGGAATGCAAATCTCTTATAAGTATTGAGAATTTTGGAAATACTCTTCCAGTGCTTGTAGTATGTCCTCCACCGTGTGCTCAGTCTCCAGGATGTCAAACTGCATGCCCTGGTATATTTTTATGGCATCATTGCCTAGGAAGTTCTTAAATATAGCAACCTGAATTTCTTGTGGTTTATGGTCCAGACCTGTTAATAATAGGTAACTGGACCATCGTTTATGAAATATTTTCCAGGAGTCTGTCTTATTCCCACTAAAAACGAGTCGTTCTGGCCCTTGATGTGTAAGCCAGACATATCGCCAGTCTAGGAGACGATATTAGTTGCAGTAGTTATATTCTCTCCAGCAGACATCACTGTGAGACAGATGTGTTTTTTTTTTTTCGAAATTAATCAATGCAGAGACGAAAAAAATTTTAGGCAAAAATCATTTGCGATAGCAACTCGATAACAATAATAATGATAATATTAATAACAGACAGTAGAAATCACCAGGAACCATGTTTTGAAGGTACTCCATTAATACATCCATGTAGGAGCGACCGAGTGTTAAAAAAACAACAGAATGTAAAACCAAAAGGAATACTGCTAAAACGTTATTTAACGATCTGTCATTCTTCTTGGATGTTACGGATTCCGTAAATGTGCTGCCCCCATGTTACATTCATGGATTAGCATCAGAATGAAGACGACACAGAACTAAGTGTAATCACAGCTTTACTGAGCGGCCATCTTACAATGAGAAGTCCTCCTCTTTTTATAGGAGAGTTATGTAAAAATGGGAGAGTGTTAGGGAGGGCAGTGGTGGGTTTGGTTATACGTAACACTTTGTAAAAAAAGAAGAGGGAAACATAACTTTAACCATTAATTTCAATTAGAAAATTAAAAATTTCTGGCTCCATAAAAGATAGGAAAAGTTTTAGATTAATTGATTATATGAGAAAAATTTAGATATGTTGACAAAAATGTTTTAGCTGTAAAATCCTGCCAAAAAACTTAAAATTTAGTATTGGATTCATTTTGCTTTTAGAATATGTTTTTAAACAAATAAATTTAAAGACAAAAATATGCTTTAAACTAATAAATTTAAAGTTAAAAAATATGTTTTAAACTAATGAATTTGAAGTTAAAAAATATGTTTTAAACTAATGAATTTGAAGTTAAAAAATATGTTTTAAACTAATGAATTTGAAGTTAAAAAATATGTTTTAAACTAATGAATTTGAAGTTAAAAAATATGTTTTAAACAAATAAATTTGAAGTTAAAAAATATGTTTTTAATTAATAAATTTAAAGTTAAAAAATGTTTTTAAACTAATAGATTTAAAGATAAAAATGTTTTAAACTAATAGATTTAAAGATAAAAATATGTTTTACACTAATAAATTTAAAGTTAAAAGTGTTTTAATCTAATAAATTTTAAGGAAAAAAAGCTTTAAACTAATAAATTGTGTGTTTTTTGTGAGACTAGAAAAGGCTTGTACAATACTCCCCTTCCCAGGAAAAAATATGCAGTGTATATATATATATATATATATATATATATATATATATATATATATATATATATATATATATATATATATATATATTTAAATAAGTAATGTTTTGGGCAATTGACTTCTCGTCCTGTTTTTTTTTTTGCTGTTGGTGGGGTTGTTTCAAAAACGTAAAAAAAATATTTACTTACACGTGGAAAAGGCGTTTACTCTTTTTTTTAGGCTGACATTTGTCTTTTTTTTGTGCTGACATGTGCAACGAGTTACTTGGACAGTGAAGTGAATTGTTCGTTTGGAAGAAAAAATTTTGTTCGTGTTGACGTTGTGTGCAGTTGCCGGTGTCTTCGCAAGTGAGTCTGCGGTAGTGTATGTACATTGACTGTACGGGCGCTTGTTGCGCATTCGTTCATGTTGAACGGTAGTGTCCAGTTGCCAGCTGTCAATGAAACTTCCAGTTGTGAGTTTATCAGTGTGCATGGTGCATCGCAACTCGTATTGTTGATTCAACTTCTTCCTATGTGTTAATAGGGATGTCCTGTAATTGTTTCTTTGTTGTTGAATCTGCTGCGCAGGAGAGAATGTGTATAGGCCTATGTGATTTTTCTCCTCGCATTTGTTGCAGGGTAATGTCAGGAAACAGTAAAAAATGTTTGTTGAGCTCGAATTTTTTAAAATTCGGTATGAAGTCGACAGCTCCATGTTTATTTTTCTTTGCCGAGTCTGACGAGGGGTTTCGTCATTGTTGTTCATCCGCTGCTGGAGAAATTCTCTTTTTCCTCGCCGTCTGTATACCCAACATTGCTTGTGTTTAGTGAAATAACGGGGTGATGTGCCGGTTGTCTGAAAAGGAAAAGAGTTCTGGAAAAACGAGGTCCGTTAGCGCAAAGAGGAAAAGGGCGATTCAATACCATTGTTGCTTGTGTAGATTCTTGTCGCTAGTAGTTCATTTGTTTTTCTTTGTTGAAAAGTTCGTTTTTTTGTTTATCAAATAAAACGCGCGTCTCACTCGAAACAATTCATTTAAAAAAAGTAGGGTCACCATGTGTGTCTGTTTCATGTCAGTCGGTCGCCAGTTTGTTATGCGCGTTCATTCCACGTTCGGGTGTCAGCAGTTTGTAGTGGGACTTATGGTATAGAAGGAAATGCATATTCATAATCACGTTCGGGTGTCACCAGTTTGTTGTGAACTGGTGGATATATTATATATATCCCCCAGTCGTACAAAATAGGAAAAATGAATTGAGTTGAGAAAGAAACGAACAACGCGTTTATTGAAATAAACAAAATAGTTTGTTTATTTCGTGAAGAAACAAATAAAAGAAAGGATACAGCACGTGTTTAGTTTGGCGTACATTTCTCGCTGTTAGCTGGTGAGAGGGAAAGTTTATTGTTGTAGAGAGAGAGAGAGAGAGAGAGAGAGAGAGAGAGAGAGAGAGAGAGAGAGAGAGAGAGAGAGAGAGAGAGAGTCAATCCAGGCCATGGAGAGAGAAAGCGTGTAAGGTGTACGTACTGTCTGTTGGCTCTTGCCCCACAGATAGTAGCAGGGGACGTGAAGTGCGCAGGCGCGCGCCCCGAAAGGAGCGGTTAGTCCGTCGACCGCTCAGGTCAGGAGCTGAATCAAAAAAGGAGGAAACAGCTCAGGTCTCTTGCTTTTGTAGTTGTTTCCGGCGTTCTTTGCGCATGTGTAAATTTCTTTTAAGGGGAAGTGACTTTGCCCATGTGTGCGTACGTGTGCGCATATGTGTACGTACATGTGCGTACGTTAGCATGTGTGTGTATGCACATCAATGTGAGTGTGTGAACGTGAATATATGTACGTGTGTGTACGTGCGCTCGTCTGTTTGTGTGCGTGTATGTGTATGACAAGAAAAGTGGCTTGAGATGTGAACGCGTATTTTTGTGTGAGACTAGAAAAGGCTCGTACAATCTTTTTTATCAAATTGTTAGGTGAAAGTACAAAATAAGGCAGACCCGAACGAGTATCACTCCATCCCCTCCTTATAATTTTAACCGGTATTCTGCAGTTGGCATTTTTTATGAACTAACCTAGCGTAGTATAGACATCCACAACTTCCCCATGTGAAGAACGGATTTCGGAATAAATACCCTCAACCTCAAAAACTATAGTTGTGGGGGGTGATTCTCGTTCAGGTCTGTCCAGAATAATTAGAAAATACTTTTCCCTTACCATGTTAAGAATGGCTTTCTAAATAATAACGTTATTTCAACGTGGTAACATAAGTGCCAAAGCAAAACTAGCGAAAAATCTTTATGATCTATGCACAGATCACTGAACGGAAATCTCATGTTCCAAAAAGCACATAAATTAATCAAGTACAAAACAGATTAACGATTAATGAGAAATCGTCACCATTTTACTCCCCTTTGTTTATGACTTCTTTTTTAATAACGGCGGGCGAGAAAGTTACTTTTCAGATATGCATAACATTTGTGCCCAACCCCTAAAAATTAGTGTTTTTCACCTTTTTTTTTAAAACCTTTTTTCCGACGATTACTATAGATTACAGACTTAAATATCATGTCAGCAGAAAAAAAATTTGAAAAAAAAAATTTAATGTCTTTTAAGAGGGGTTCACTTTCTCGTTATAACGTTCTAAACAGGTGACACGTCGGAAAAGAAAAGACAGTAAATCAGGTAGCAATAAAGTAAACCCCACGAATATATGTCAGCCTATATTGCGGTAACATGAATTTAGGAGAATTCGTTCCCGGAAAACTCGTCTCCGGAAAACTCGTCCCCTTTCGCTAGGTAGGAAATCTAGTCCTTTATTGAATAAATATCGATTGAAAACACATTTTATGACCCTTCTTGACTATATTGTCTTTAAAAGAGAATGCACATCCCATAATATTTAAAAAAAATATTTTTACTTGTTTACTGTGGTTTTAAAAAAAATTAAATTGACTTTTCTAAGTTTATTTAGTTAAAAAAAAAGACAAGTAATGTCGAGTGTTACTTTTGAACAAAAAATGTCCAACATAATAGGATAACGTCTTAGGAGTTTCGATAATCGCTCAAAATAGAAAATGAAAGAAAATGCTGAGGTAGATATAGTTTAACACGAGTCTCCACCCTCTCGGAAAAAATAAATTTGTATATTTTTAAGTAATGTCCAAGACATTAAAAAAAAAAAAAAATCAAGCTACCGGAAGTGGATACGGTTGATTATGTAACGAAACCGAACGGAAGACACGAAAAACGAAACCATATATTAATAAAAAACAAACAAACAAATACTTCAGTTTTTAAGATTTCTGGTGTTATTACGAAACAAACAAACAAACAAAAAGAAAACACTTCTTGTATTATCAAATAATAAAACAAATATTTTATTTAGAAAAATTGGTACTTTACGGAAAACGTGGACTCTGCAGGAACGGTGTTTTTAGTTAATGATTGCCCCCTCAAAGCGAATGCGCAAAAGATTTTGATTTATTTAATCACTAAAATTTTTTGAAGGTAGCATTTGAGGCCAAAAAAGGAGGGGGGGCAAAAGCACTATTTGAATATGTATAAAAAATATTTAACAAAAAATTAATATTTAGTGGAGAAAATAATAAAAAATAAAAATAAAAATAAAATAAAAACGAAATAAAAGTATGAATCAAATTCACACAAAGAAATAAGATTCAAAATAAAATTTAAAAAATAAAATAAATACAGGCGCAATTAAAAATAAAGTCTGAGATACGAAGAAAATGAAAGAAAACGCTTTGAGGGAGCAATCATTAAATAAAAACACCGTTTATGCAGGGTCCACATTCCCCGTGAAGCACCGATTGATACATTTTTATACAATAAATGTTTTTGCAATTATATATTAATACATTTTTATACAATAAATGTTTTTGCAATAATATATTGATACATTTTTATGCAATAAATGTTTTTGCAATAATATATTGATAAATTTTTATGCAATAAATGTTTTTACAATTATATATTGATACATTTTTATACAAGAAATGTTTTTACATTTATATATTAATAAATTTTTATACAATAAATGTTTTTGCAATAATATATTGATACATTTTTATGCAATAAATGTTTTTGCAATAATATATTGATAAATTTTTATACAATAAATGTTTTTACAATTATATATTGATACATTTTTATACAAGAAATGTTTTTACATTTATATATTAATAAATTTTTATACAATAAATGTTTTTGCAATAATATATTGATACATTTTTATGCAATAAATGTTTTTACAATTATATATTGATACATTTTTATAAAATAAATGTTTTTACAATTATATATTGATACATTTTTATAAAATAAATGTTTTTACAATTATATATTGATACATTTTTATGCAATAAATGCTTTTGCAATTATATATTGATACATTTTTATACAATAAATGTTTTTGCAATTATATATTAATACATTTTTATACAATAAATGTTTTTGCAATAATATATTGATACATTTTTATGCAATAAATGTTTTTGCAATTATATATTGATACATTTTCATACAATAAATGTTTTTACAATTATATATTGATACATTTTTATACAATAAATGTTTTACAATAATATATTGATACATTTTTATACAATAAATGTTTTTACAATAATATATTGATACATTTTTATACAATAAATATTTTTACAATTATATATTGATACATTTTTATAAAATAAATGTTTTTACAATTATATATTGATACATTTTTATAAAATAAATGTTTTTACAATTATATATTGATACATTTTTATGCAATAAATGTTTTTGCAATTATATATTGATACATTTTCATACAATAAATGTTTTTACAATTATATATTGATACATTTTCATACAATAAATGCTTTTGCAATTATATATTGATACATTTTATGCAATAAATGTTTTTAGAATTATATATTGATACATTTTTATGCAATAAATGTTTTTGCAATAATATATTGATACATTTTTATACAATAAATGTTTTTACAATTATATATTGATACATTTTTATGCAATAAATGTTTTTACAATTATATATTGATACATTTTATGCAATAAATGTTTTTAGAATTATATATTGATACATTTTATGCAATAAATGTTTTTAGAATTATATATTGATACATTTTTATGCAATAAATGTTTTTGCAATAATATATTGATACATTTTTATACAATAAATGTTTTTACAATTATATATTGATACATTTTTATGCAATAAATGTTTTTACAATTATATATTGATACATTTTATGCAATAAATGTTTTTAGAATTATATATTGATACATTTTATGCAATAAATGTTTTTAGAATTATATATTGATACATTTTTATGCAATAAATGTTTTTGTAATTATATATTGATACATTTTTATACAATAAATGTGTTTGCAATTATATATTGATACATTTTTATGCAATAAATGTTTTTACAATTATATATTGATACATTTTTATACAATAAATGTTTTTACAATTATATATTGATACATTTTTATACAATAAATATTTTACAATTATATATTGATACATTTTTATACAATAAATGTTTTTACAATTATATATTGATACATTTTTATACAATAAATGTTTTTACAATTATATATTGATACATTTTTATACAAGAAATGTTTTTACATTTATATATTGATATATTTTTATACAATAAATGTTTTTACAATTATATATTGATACATTTTTATACAACAAATGTTTTTGCAATTATATATTGATACATTTTTATACAATAAATGTTTTTTTCAATTATATATTGATGCATTTTTATACAATAAATGTTTTTACAATTATATAGTGATACATTTTTATCCAATAAATGTTTTTACAATTATATATTGATACATTTTTATACAATAAATGTTTTTACAATTATATATTGATACATTTTTATACAATAAATATTTTTACAATTATATATTGATACATTTTTATACAACAAATGTTTTTGCAATTATATATTGATACATTTTTATGCAATAAATGTTTTTCAATTATATATTGATACATTTTTATACAATAAATGTTTTTAAAATTATATATTGATACATTTTTATACAATAAATGTTTTTACAATTATATATTGATACATTTTTATACAATAAATGTTTTTACAATTATATATTGATACATTTTATACAATAAATGTTTTTAAAATTATATATGATACATTTTCATACAATAAATGTATTTACAATTATATATTGATACATTTTTATATAATAAATGTTTTTCAATTATATATTGATACATTTTTATACAATAAATGTATTTACAATTATATATTGATACATTTTTATACAATAAATGTTTTTGTTTTCAAATATTTTTCTGTTCAGAAAAAAATCTAGTTTGTTACTTATTTACCGCGTTATTTGACCAAGAAGAAATTTGAGTTATCGCCCCCTAACAATAGCCGCCGTCAGCATACTGCACAAATGCCCCCGAAATGACTTTTAACTGATACCCTCCCTTCCCATGTTAAGAATGGCTTTCGAAATAATAACGTTATTATTTCAGTACTTACATAAGTACCGTGTTGCAGGACTTGTGGTATAGAAGGAAATGCGTGTTCATCCCACGTTCGGGTGTCACCAGTTTGTAGCGGACTGGAGGTATATTATATATATCACCCACTCGTACAAAATAGGAAAAATGAATTGAGTTGAGAAAGAAACGAACAACGCGTTTATTGAAATAAACGAACAAGAATTTATTTTATGAAAAAACAAATAAAAGAAAGGGTACAGCAGTACAGCACGCGTTTAGTTTGGCGTGCGTCTCTCGCTGTTAGCTGATGAGAGGGAAAGTCTATTGTTGTAGAGAGAGAGAGAGAGAGAGAGAGAGAGAGAGAGAGAGAGAGAGAGAGAGAGAGAGAGAGTGAGAAAGTCAATCCAGGCCATGGAGAGAGAAAGCATGTAAGGTGTACGTACTGTCTGTTGGCTTTTGCCCCACACGTAGTAGCAGGGAACGTGAAGTGCGTGGGCGTGCGCGTCGCAGGGAGCGGTTGGTCCGTCGACCGCTCAGGTTAAAACTAGAGTATTTTTAAAAATAAATATATGGTTTCGTTTTTCGTATCCTGACTCCGTGATCAAGTTTATTTTTTAAAACAACAGTTAAAAATAATTTAAAAAAATATTATGGTGGTGCATAGTCTCTTTTAAAAACAATATCTCCTTCAAGGACGATCATAAAATGTGCTTTCAATCGATATTTATTCAATAAGGGACCAGTTTTCCTACCTAGCAAAAAGGAGGGGGAGTTTTCCGGGTACGAGTTTTCGGGTATGGATTTTCCGGGGACGAGTTTTCCGGGCACCGGTAACATATATTGAGTGGATTTCTAACAGTATTTTGGGCGGAGTTGTACAACCATCCCCCTCATGCGTAATTTCTATACCGATAGGTTTTTTGAATTTTTTTCACTGGATTATTATTGACTGGGCACTAATTAACCAGATTATGAAAAAAAAAAAAAAAAAAAAATTGAAAAAAAAAAATCATTATTTCGACATTTGAAAGTGGTGCTCACTTTTTAGTTACAGCGTTCTGGTAAATCAGTCACCCATTTCGTAACCAATAAAAACGCGGGTATATCAAAACCATAGAAAGTAAAAATGACATGAGCCTCTACCGCATTTGTAAGTCAGAAATATTTTTGTTTCTCAAAGAAAAAAAAGATAGAATGAACATGACTTTTGTTATTGTTTTTTATGAAAATAAAGTTTTTTTGTTATTGTTTTTTTATGAAAATAAAGTTTTTTTTTGTTATTGTTTTTTATTTTTTTTTTTAATTTTTAAGTATTATTAATTTCACTAAAATGCTGGAGAAATGTTTCATAATTTTCCATCCCGTTGTCAATTTTCATATCGTACACCTCCCGATACATTGATTCGTCAACATGGGACCATTTCATATCTCCCGAAGACACTTTCGTATTTAGAAAAAAATAAATAAATAAAAAATAAAATGGGTGACCGATTTACCAAGAACGCTGTAACTAAAAAGTGAGCAGCTCTTTCAAATGTCGAAATAATGATTTTTTTTTTCATTTTGTGTTTTCAGAATCTGTTTAATTAGTGTCCAACCAATAATAATCCAGTGAAAAAATTTTCCAAAAACCTATCAGTATAGAAATTACGCATGGGGGTGATTTTGTATAGTTGTTTAGTTTTAACTCATTTTCCAAAACTTACGTATTCAACACAAAGTTCGCCGCCATTTGTATTTTTCAGATACATCAGTAAACACTGTATGTTTATCGAGCCGACTAAACACTTCACATTAAATAAAAACACTAAAACATTATCCAGTTAGGTAGAAAAGTAACTTATTTTACCTTTGATAACATTTATTCGTTATATATTTGGTACGTGCCAAATGAATGCCAATGCTTAAAATAAATAAACATTTTGACCCCTCCCTTTACTTAAAAAAATCTCCCAAAAAACAGGAAATTAACCAATTTTAATGAAATTTTTAGTATTTATCAAATAATGATCACGGAATATATTGAACCCATTATTTTTATTTGAATCTTAGTGAAAATGTTTTATTTTGTTTAAATAAAAAGTACCTTTACTAAAGTTTAGGTTTTCAGTAATAAAAAAAAATTAAAGGAATTTATTTTTGCTTTTTTTTTAATGAAAATAAAGTATCCTAAAATATAACAATTAAAAAAAGAAATTTAATTTTTACAGGAAATTTTACGATAAAAGTCCTAATTTTTATATGTAAGATTTTAATATTTTCCTTGCTTGAAAGAATGTGAAACTTTCGGCGTAACATGATTTTTATACAATATTGGCCAATAATAAAAAAAAACAACTTTAATCTAAAAACAGGAACATAGAAAAATAATTAAATTAAAAATAATAAAAATTATACAAACGTTTACAATAGAAATGTACGGATGTATGCCTGGGGGGGGGGAGAACCCAGCACCCCTCACTCCTTTTAATTACATGATGTCATTCTCAGACAGCTTTTTGACTCTGTATATTCCGTGTTTACAAAACTATGGTTTGTTGCGCTTTTGCGAAAAGCAAAATCACTCGGGTTTTGGGCTAATTCAGTTATTTTTTTTTTGTGAAAACAAGGTGTTTTTTTTTATTTAATCCAATATCTTATCTAATGTTTTTAGCCAATTTTTCGATATTTGTCGTATGAAAGGTCGAACTTTAAAACGATACTGATCTTGGTAAAATCCGTCGCCTCTATTGAAAGTTTAAAGCAGACATACAAACAGATATACATACATACATTTATATATTGGTAACTAAAACTTTTCGACCCAAACTGATGAAAAAGCTTGCCTATCTCTGAATACTCTTTATGTAAAATTTCAAATATTTAGACCAGAAATTGTCTGAGTAATTTGGAAGAGACCACAGAGGTCAATTTTTTTTAAAAATTTGACCCCTATTATGACACCTTGAAATTTATTGTTTTGGCTCAAATCAAGTTATTAAGTTAGATCCATGTCGAAGGAACCTATATCTAAAATTTCAAGTGCGTAGACCCAAAATTGTCGGAGGAGTTTGATAGAGTTCTCAAAGGTCAAATCGTTGAACTTTGACCCGTTAATTGCCAAATTTCTGTCCCAAAACCGATCACATCGATTTTCCCAAATCTCAGTACCCTGTATATCAAATTTCGAGTCTGTAGACTCAAAATTGACAGAGTTATTGCGTAGGGAAATGTACACAGACACAGACACACAGACACACACAGACACGTTCACTTTTAGATATATATGTATAGATAGATACATATATATACATGTATGTATACATATATACATATATATACATATATATAAATATATATACATATATGCATACATATATATATATATATATATAAATATATATACATATACATATACATATATATACATATATTCATATATATATATATATATATATACATATTTATATATATATTGTTTAGGGAATCTATAATAAAAAAAGAGAAAAAGCTTATAGCGATGTCTATCAAATGTAGCAATAACATTTTGCTTACTGGAATATTTTCAAAGAGAGGATAATTAATTGATAAAGGGGTTTTATTTTTAAGAAGTCTAAAACACGCTTCTAGCAATGTTTATACAATGTAGACATGAAATTTTGTAAACTTGTATATATTTATAGAGAATATACCTCCAATTAATACAAAATGTTTTTTATTTTTATGGAGGGTGCAAGTATTTAGCGATGTCTAATATAGCAATGAAATTTGTAAACTGTCGTATTTTCAAAAATAAGATAACTCTAATTTTAGAATAAAATTCTATTTTATGGAGATTAAAAACACTTTTGTTTTTTACATAAGTATCACCACTTATCAAAGCCGAGCGACCACTCGAGGATAAGAGTAAAGACTGTACAGTAATTAATTGGACAATATAGTAATCGTTAGTAATGGAAATTTGTTAAATTTGTTAACTTAAAGAGCGATGTTTATCCACTATAACAATGAAATTTTGTTAAGGATTATTTTAAAATGGAGATAACTCTAATTTTAAAAATAATTTTAATTTACAGAGAGTTTTAAAACTTGTCGTTATATCTATCCAATATTGCAATGAAAATTTGTTAACTGGGATACTTTTAAAGAGGCGATAACTCTAATTGACAAATATTTATTTTTAAGGAGACTTAAAAAATTATAGCAACGTCTGTCCAATATAGCAATGTAACACTGTTAACTTTTAAAGAAGAAATAACTCTAATTTTTGAAAGAATTTAGCTTTTTAAACAATAAGCGTTTTAGTCCCTGTGAAAATAAGAGCTCATTTAGAATTGCATTTACTTCGAAAAACAAAAATAAAATAAACCTTATATGGTATGTCTATTTGTCAAGGAGTGATGTTATATTTCAAAAATCATGAAAATTGATCAAGTAATTCCTTTTTATTTAAGAATACTAAATTTTACAATTTTTAGCGATTAAATATTTTTAGCAGTCATTAGTGAACCCTTACTTATGGAAAGGTTGTTAATGGGAAAGTTTTATAATTATATAAACTGACTTTTCTAACAAAATGTCTTATTTTGTATATTTTATGTGTTTGATTTTTAAAAACCTTTACAGTTTTCAGATTATGTTAATAATGTTAATAAATTATTATTTTATTGATATGTTTTTGTTGTCTCCCCAACATTCTATTAAAAACAAATAAAAAAAAGAGCACAATAGAGTTGTCCACCCCTGTGAGCTGTCTTCCCTCCAATTCAGTCAAATATGGCGACTGGTTTTTCTCGCATCGAGCACATTATAACATTTGATTTTCTTAAATAAAATAATAATAAAAAAACTACTCGATCAAATTACGTGATTATTAGAATATGCCATCTTTGTTCTGTGACATGCACGCACGTCATAAAGACTTTTATACATTTTTTGCTTTAAATTATCAAAATATGTTCGCTATTAAATAAGCATGGAAAATTATTTAGCGATTAGTCATCTCCTCTTAAATCAAACCAGTTTAAAAAAATTTAATTGCTACATTCGGAAGACATCGTCAAATTTTAGAAAAACTCACTGTAAATTAAAATTATTTATAAAATAATTTTACCTTCTTTGAAAGTATCCCTATTAATAAAATTTCATTGCTACATTGAATGGTTGAGTAATATGTTATTGCTTTTACTTGCAAAACATGTTGCGTTATTTTGCGGCTCTGCTAAAACTTGGTAGTTGACTTCTAGATGAAGTGGTAGTGAAAAATTTTCTATGAAGATTAGAAATTGTCCTTGGCTTGAAATGTTGTTCTTTTAATACAGCGTTCGATTAGTAATTTCAGATGCATCCGTTAAGGTTGTAATTAACCAAAATTCAACAATCAACGATATTACGTCAATAAAGAAACACTTAACTTAATATGTTAAATTGCCTCAAAGGTACCATGACAATTTTGGCGTCAATGGCCATTAAATTAATAAAGAAAAATAATGAGAGTGCAGCTTGTTCAACATTTTTTTCCGAAAACGATTTTGAAAAAAGGCTCGCATTTACGTGGGTTAATATTTGAATTCAACCAATAAGAATGGCTGTTTTAAAAATAATGTATGGAACTAATCAACAAAGAGGAGACACGATTCAATTTGTGTAATTTCTCATTTTAATTTTCTTTGAAAATATTCCAGTTAATAAACTGTCATTGCTACATTATATAAACATCACTATAATCCTTTTTGTGTAGACTCCCTAAAAATGTATATTTTTATTTCAGACACATTATGCAATGGACAGAGGCATTTCTTAATAATATGTTTGAAGTAAAGTGTTATGGCGATGTCTATCCAATATAGCAATACAATATTGTGTATCAGAATATTTTCTAAGGAGAAAATTACTCAATTGATTAATAATTTTTATTTTAAAAAAATTATAGTCGTATCATCCAATGTAGCAACGAAATTTTTTTTTTAACTGAAATAATTTTGACGAAGAGGTAAATCTAGTTGGCAAAGAACTTTTTTGGGGAATCTAAAAAGTTTATCAGTATGTCGATTCAATGAAGGCATGGAATTTTATGAACTTGACTATTTTTTAAGAGAAGATAACTCGAATTGACACAGAATTTGTATTTTAAGGGAATCTAAAAAGGTTTTAGCAATGGGATTTTGTTAACTGGGATATTTTCAAAGAGTAGATAATTCTAATTTTATAAAGACATCTGATTCTTATGGTGATTAAAAAGCTTACAGCAATGTCTATCCAATGTAATAATGGACATTTGTCAATTGGGATATTTTCGAAAGGGGAGATAACTCTAATTTTAGAAAGAATTTTAATTTTAAGAACTTAAAGAAAAGCTTATTGCTATGTCTATCCAATGTAGTAATGAACTTTTCTTAACTACTTAACTTGGATATTTTCAAAGGAGAGATAAATCTCATTTTAGAAAGATTTTTTAAAAATATTTTTAAAAAGATTAAAAAAAGCTTTTAGCGATATACATTCAATGTAGCAATGACATCTTGTTAACAGATATTTTCGAAAAGGATATAACTTTCATTTTAGTAAATCTATAAAAAATTAACGAGATTAAAAAAGATTACAGCGATGTCAATCTAATGTAGCAAAGCGATTTTATTAACTGGGCTATTTTCAAGGAGGAGATGATTCTAATCTTAGAAATATTTTTTTGGGGTAAAAAATGGTTTATAGCTATGTCTATTTAATGTGCCAATGAAAAGTTATCAACTGGAATATTTTCAAAAAGGAAATAACTCTAATTAAAAAAAAAAAATTTTCATATTTAGCGAGAGTAAAAATGCCTTTAACGATGTCTATCCACTGTAGCCATAAAACGGTATCAACTGGGATATTTTCATTTTTAGAAAATAATCTCATTTTTGGAGTTAGATTAAAAAAGCTCATATCTATGTTTATTAGGTGCACTAATACGGCTGAAACTGATAGGGAGACATAGTTTTGAAAGCTGGCTTATATTTTTTTTTATAGGTTTTCGATTACTTTTTTTGATTGTGTTTGAAAGATTAAGGCCTAAAGTTAATCTCTAAAAAGAAAACGAATATATTCTTCATCGTGAAAAAATTTTTTGATGAAAAATGTTATCACGACGGTGGTGGAAAGTGAAAAGTTAAGTTAAATTTTAAGTTAAATAAATTAATTGTAAACAACCATTGAAAGATAAGTATTATATTTTGGGGACTATTTCAAAGATAATTATTAAAGTAAATTCTTAAGATATTGAATTAAAAACCCCATCTCATTTGTACAAAAAAAGCAAAAAAAGAAACTTAACCCCCAAAAGCGAGAGTTTAGTTTCAGCTCCTCACAATCAAAACAATCGAAAAGTTATCGCACGTAAGTTATACGGAAGCCTAAAATATCAGATGAATTGAAACTTTATTATACCTTAATTTCTGTATGTTTAAAATTCTTAAATATATTCATTTATTTAGGTAATCCTATTTGTTGTAATAAAAAGAAAGTAACTGTTTAATTAGAATATTTATTTACTTTTTTACATAATAACTCGATTTTGTCTCAAACGTGTTGTAACAATAAATTAAATTATTCCTTTTCAAATTAAAGTAAACTTCCATTTTAAGTGTGAAATAAGTCAGTAAGAATCACTGATTACACTGACAATTAAAAAAAAGCAAAACCAATTTATCAATAATTAACGAGAATACATCGCGTATTATGCATATCTTTTTAATTTTTTGTCTTTGTGTCACAATTTTGCCCATCCAGATTTGTCTAATTTAATCGTTTTCAAAAATAATACCATTTTAAAACTTTTTTTTTCTTTACTGATTCTGAATCTCAATTTTTTATTTATCTCTAATTTTCAGGATTATGAAACAAATGTCTTACGCCAATGTTTACACCATCATGCGTACAAGAAAATATTATAATTTTACATTTGAGATTTTATGAGAATTATTATTCTTAAAGAAATATTTTTGTGAGAATTGTTATTCTTAAAATATTTGTTCAATCATAGTAATGACGTTGGTGAAAATATTGAATAAACTATGCTTAATTCAATGACAATATCGATAGTTCGAGAAATTAATTTTTTTCAAGTTATATTGATTTCATTAACACGGTATTGCAATTATTAAGGACTCACTAACGGGGTAGCCTGTGATTGGATGAAAAGCAACAAATCACAGGTTTCCCTTTTATATGACTCTCCAACACTACGAGAGCGGGGTTTCGAGTTCTCTACCTCTTTTGCTTGTAAGGCATCAAAGATTACACGTGTCTGTCAACTCTCTCCGCCATTCATAGCAGAGGGTTTCGACACAAATTGCAGCACATAAGAACTCAAGGCCCCCTTTTTTTCTAAACCTGGCCAAAACCCTACAAGAAACGACCATCGTTAACGGGAGGAATCCCATGGAAAAGTCTCGCAAACTGTTTTTGCAAGGCAACATTCTTTCTTTCCTATCAATACATTAATACAAGGTTTTTCATAACAATTTTCATTTGTGTGTGTTTCTTCTTGTTGACGTAACATTATTTTGTTATCAACTATAGTAGTAGAAAATTCCAACAACGGACGTTAGTTTTTTCGTAATGTTCTTAATATATATATATTTTTAAGAGTAGGTTATAGTTTGCTTGAAGCATTGTTGGTAAAGGAATATATGGAAGTTTTAAAAGCCAAAAACAATGCATTGAAAGACCGGAATCATGAAAGTAACGAAAAGAAAAACAAACAAAAGTAGACGGGTATGTTTGAGTAGAGAAAGGTCTAACTGTTTATTCGTCTATCATTCCTTACCTCAATGTATAATTATTTTATAACCAAGTTGCTGGTATCTCCGGTGTATATAAAGTCCGTTGATGGTATAGAACTTTGATTAATTTCGGGAGAGAAAGGATCTCCCCTTTTCAAACAGAAAACAAAAGTATATTCAAGATGGTGGAAGAGAATGGGATAGGACTGCAGAAAAACGTCAGGATCGCAGAAAGGTGTGATTAGTTTAGCCGTAAGGAGCTGGGGGTAATTTTATTTTACTTATTATATTATTATTATTTTTTTTATATCTCTGTTATAAGCATGTATATTTTTTATCTATATTGTATAATTTATTATTATTATTATTATTATTATTATTATTATTATTACTATTATTATTATTATGCGGACAAAGGTTTTCATTCTTTGCAATAATAGTATCGCAGTGAAAATTCACGTGACCTATTGTGTGAGGGGGGGGGAAGAAGATGACTGTGTTAGACCTTATTTTATCTCTTTTATTATTATATTATTATTATATAAATATATATGTAAATATATATATGTTTTATACTAGTTTGTATTAAATATATATATTCTTTTTGTTGCTGTTGTTGATGTTTTTATTTTGCGTTCTTTTGTTTTTATTTTTATTTTTTTGTTGATTTTTTGTGCATTTGTATTCGTGCGTAAGGTTGGTAATTCGGGCCTATTTTTATGTATATATTTTTTTTATTTGTTTTATTTTGCAGCTATAATACTCAATCTTTGTTTACGTATATAGGCATTTATTTATATATTTTTTCCTTAAATATGTAGTACCGGGTAAATTATAGTGGAAGGGAGATAATTCTGCTTAACTTTATTACTTGTGTCTTTTCTTTTTTTCTTTCTAAAGTTTAGTAAATATATATTATATATACCTACAACACATGCACAAACGCACATACACATTAATACATATACACACATAATTACATATATACCACACGTACGCCATACACATACTATATTCAGTAAATTATAGTATAAGGGAGATAACTCTGCCAAACTTAATTTCTTTTACTTTTTTAGCCTTCTTTAGAAAGTTTTACTGACTTGCTATAGATATATTTTATTTTCCTGGTTTGTATATATATATATATATATATATATATATATCCTTAGTGGTTATAATATTAATTCTCAGTTTATGTACGGTTATTTACTTTATTTTCCATGCTTTTATTTATTCCCCCCGTGTTTGTTCTGTTCTATTTCTCCCTCTCGTCTATCACAAACATTCGTTTGCGTTTGTCATCATTACCTTTTTTCCCTTTACTTATTTTTTTTATTTATTTATTTTTTTTTCATTTATTTTTTTTAAAATCATTTTTTTATTATATTAAGTTTTAGTTTATCTATTCTTGCTGTTATTTATTATTATTATTTTTTTATTTTATTTATTTTTTTAAAATATGAGGTGATCTAAACACCTGATCCTTACGTATGGATGCGGTTGGTGTTATTGATGCATATATAATCTGATTTCTACCTATATACACATTTTCCTATATATATATATATATATATATATATATATATATATATATATATATATATATACATGCATACTTATACAAACATGTATGCATATATACGCATATATATGTACTCATATACGCGTAAACTCACACATATGAATGTGAACATGCAATTTGCTTATGTGTTTGTATTATTATATGCATCTTATTATCTATCTTCTAATTCATATCGTTTGCTCTTTGGTTGGTATCTATTTGTATGCTCATTATATGATCTCCTCTCTAAGTCATGTATCATGTGGATGTTTAATTATGTATATACCTCGTAGTCTATGCGTAAGTAACTGTGTGTGGTCGTTTTTTTATTATATATACTTTTAATTTATATATATATATTTTTTTTTCATGTTATATCTTGTTGTTGCTATGGATACCTTATTAATTAGATTCTATATACTTTAATTTCTACAATGCTTTATTTTTATATATAAAAAGCAAACCAAAATTCATTCGTCTTTTTTATAGTACTTAAAACTTTAACTTTAGCAAAGGTGTTTTCTGTTTACAAAAAATGATACATTATTTCTAAAATTAAAAACAAAATAATGGGTTCATTATATATTGTGATTATTAATTGAGAAATACTGATAATCTCGATAAAATTGATTGATTTCTTGAATTTTGGTAAATTTTTAGATGAAAGGAGGGTTCAAAATATTTATACACTTTTAGGATTGGCTATTTATTTTGCACGTACCTAATGTTTATCCAATGCCCCACCGGAATTGTGTTAATTAGTATATTTACAAAGAGGAGATAACTCTAAATGGTGAAGGATGTTAATTTTTAAGAAGTTTAGCGATGTCTGTTCAATGTAGTCATAAGTTTTATTAAATTTGTTCAAGAGGAGATAACTAGTTGATAAAGAATTTTTTTTCTTTAGGATGTTTACAAAAAAGCTTTAAGCGATACCTATCAATGCAGAAATGGACTTTTGTTGATTGGCATACTTTCAATGAGGAGAAAACACTAATTGATAAATAATTTTTTTTAATTTTTAGTTTAAATACTTTTTAAAATTTTTTTAGTGGGTCTAAAAACTTAAAGCGATGTCTATCCAATGTAGCCATAAAATTATACTTAAATATTTTCAATGAGGAGATACCTCTAATTTTAGAAAAAATATCCATTTGTAGAGTGTCTATACATTTTATAGCGATGTCTATCCAATGTGGGGATTAGATTCTGTTAACTGGGATATTTTCCCTGAAGAGTTATCTCTAATTTAAACATTTTTTCATTTTAACGGGTCTAAAAAAACTTATAGCGATATCTATCCAATGTTTCAATGAAATTTATTTAACTGGTATATTTTCAAATAAAGTGCACTTCTTGAGGCTTAACCTTGCAGAAAATGATGCAAACATTAGCGTGCAAAATTTAATGAATGATCATTTTTTTGATATTTTATAAAAGATATTGAATTGTCATTTTTATGACCAAATAAAAATAAACATTACTTTTCTGAAAAACCCTTTGTTAGAGTACTTGAAAAAATCAATTATAAAATGATTTTCTTCTGTAGGTTGAAGGTTCAATTTTCAGTGTAGGTGACCGACAAATACAATTGTTAACTACTTATGACCTTTATCCAGTCATTGTTGGAGAGACGAGAACATGCTACCCCCGTAAAGTAAATAAAGGGTTCCGTTCGAAATTCCGTTTAAATTCCCGGGTTCGACAGAAACATTTCCACGTTCGACTCGATACAGCTGAAGAATGTAGGAGGTTTCATCGACCGAAACATTGTGAAAATGACACTAAAGATGAGAACAGTAGTCTGAAGAATACAAATAATACGTCTTTATTATTTAACTAGCAGGGAAATCTGACGTTGCCCGGGATTCAATGATGATCAACGAATGTTTCACGCACACACATTTTTACT
The DNA here is from genome assembly GCF_053919585.1 of Euprymna scolopes. Taxonomy (NCBI): domain Eukaryota; kingdom Metazoa; phylum Mollusca; class Cephalopoda; order Sepiida; family Sepiolidae; genus Euprymna; species Euprymna scolopes. The sequence continues at coordinate 28,559,762 of NC_136485.1, forward strand.
GTCATCGAAATCGATGAAATCGCCCAATTTTTCAATCAAATCGATTAATTGCCCGCTCTAATTGGGGACCCATCGTGGTGCACCTGGATGAAGTTTCACATGTTCCCCGCAGCCACTTATTCCGCAATACATTGCAGTGTACATTGCACTGTAGAGAACATACTGTCGATTTTATAAAATTATTTATATATATTAGGCTTCGATTAAGGTTTAAAATGCAAGAGTCAAGTATCATGGTTCAATTGTGCTTGAAATGGAAACATTTATTTCAAACGTGTCCTTGTCATATCAAAGGGCCTACTGTTAATTTTATACGCCTTGCTTTTGTACTTGTGCGGTGATGATGGCTTGAATTTTAGTTTAAAATGAAAAATTCAAGTATCATGGTTCAATTGCGCTTTAAATATAAACATTTATTTTGAACGCGTCACTGTCATATCAAAGAATATATAATCGATTTTATATGTGGGGCCTTTTGGGTTGTGTACTAGTAATAAAACTTCTGAAATGCACTTTTGACGTTAGGCTGTATAAGGTGTTAACTTTGGTCAAATCGCCTGTTCTTTCTTTCATCAGATTTTTTCGATTATCGGTTATCGATACTTATCAAAGACATTTCGACACAAAACCTATCTATGAACAGTGTCAGATACATGAAGTACATTTATGTGAAATTCCATAAAAATCGGCCCAGTCGTTTTGGAGGCCACACACACACACACACACACACACACACACACACACACACATATGTATATATACATACATATATATATATATACACATATATACATATATATATATATATTAAAATTTTAAATTCAAAATGGTTTCATTTTGAACATGCATCTGTGTTATCAAAGAACCTACTGTTGATTTTGTACACTGCGCCTTTCTACTTGTGCAGTAATAAAACTTACCAAATTCATTTGTTATGTTATGCTGTATAAAAATATTAACTTTGGTCCAAATTGGATTTTTATTTTTTAAATTCGATTTCTTCGATTTCTCGAGTTCCGATAGTTATCAGAAGTATCCCGACACAAATCCCATCTACAAACACTTCCAGGCACATAAGATATATGTGTGAAAAATTAAAAAAAAATCGGCCCAGTCGTTTTGGAGTCTACAGGGAACAAATACACACAAACACACACACAAAGTGCCTTTTATATATATAAGATATTTTACTTGTACAAATTTATATAATTTATATAATAATACATTAAGGTAATTTGATGTTTGTGGTTCGTTATCATCAATAACTCTTTTTAGAATATGTAATGAAAAAGTGTAATTAATTGCTGACATGTGGAACCGTTTAAGTAAAACTCTAATTGAAACATATTTTCTTGACCTTCGGTCGACGATCAAGTACTGAATCTACAGAGAGACACATGATCTTGGTCATAGTTTGAATGCTGGTCCGAGGTAATGTCAGGGGGTTAAATCTAACTCTGAGCAGAATCTAATTGCATTTATTAATCTTAAGTTCAAAATCAGTAGTAGTAGTAGTAGTAGTAGTAGATGATGATGATGATGATGATGATGATGATGATGATAATAATAATAATAATAATAATAATAATAATAATAATAATATATTGCATTTTTATTGGTTAAAAGAAACTGTTGATTCAAGCTTTTGTCTAATCAAGAGTCAATATATGATAACCACGTTCATTGAAATTGCAGCACCGAAAACATTTCTCTTTTCAAGATCCATTGTTACATGGAAATGAAAACGGTTTCGTAAATATTTTCTAGAATGGTTTTTAACGTCAATTTGATATATATTTTTTTAATTTTGAATTTGTGCTTTGCGTATTGACGAAATATGTATTTGTTAGTGGGACCTTGTTGATGGGAAGAAAATTAAATTTTGTTTTTCGTAGCTTGTCAGGTAGACAATGTTTTGCAATTTTTTTCCTTCACTTCAGAATTTTTTTTCTGAAATTATGTCAGAGATAAAATTCAAATTATGTAATTAAATGTGGGATGACTGTAATATTAAAACCTTATAAATAAAGATGAGGAAGATAGTTGAATATTAATTAATGACAAAGGGAAGGACACTAAAAAATATCGATTGAAAATTATGGTTTATTGTTAATGAAAATATTAAATGTGATGACAAATTATGCAGAACAAGGTTGCCGAATTGAATGGTGAGTGGTGAAACTTGGCGACATCCGAAATTCCAGTTTTATTTATTTTGACATATTGAAATGATGCAATTCGGAAGCTGAATTACTAAAAGAAACTTAAAGAGAGGTTGTAGTCAGCTAACGTACTTCCTAATTTCTGGTGTAGCATTACCGGAAGCGGTGACAAGATAAATCAGTTCCTTCACTGTCATTGTTTTTCAGTATTTCTCTTGTGAAGCGATTTATTGAAATAAAATATAAGAAAAGGACATTATTGAAAACGATACAATAAAAATTAACAAAATTATTATTATTTTTATTTTTTTTTTATTACCTTTTCACCCCCAAAAAGGCACATTGCCACTTTGGTGTAGGGGGCTACTATCAGGGTCGGCAACTACTGGGGCACTATGTAGGGATTTGGGCAGCAAGATGTCGGTTCACGTTGCACTTGAATTTCTGCATGTCAGTACAGTTAGGGAAGCAGGATCCTGGAATGGAATTCCAGAGTCTAGCGGTTCTGGGAAAGAAACTACTGGAGTAGAAAGATCTTTTACATCTAGGGATCTCTACTGTGTGGGAGTGGGATTTAGCTGCCTGTTGGGTTTGTCGAAGGTGTCTGCGTCGTGGGGGCACAAGTGTCTGTAGTTCGTCAGAGCATTCACCATTAAAATACTTGTAGAACAAGCAGAGGGATGCAACGTTTCGTCGATGGGACCGAGGCTGAAGCTTAGATGCCAGTTCAGGGCCTATCAGATTGGCGACTCTTTTTTTAACCTTGTCTAGGAGCGAGAGACTAGTAGTAGACGCACCAGCCCAGATGTGACAGCAATACTCCATACATGGGCGAATGGTGGCCTTATAGAGGTACAAGATACTTTCAGGTGTCAGTAGTTTTCTAGCACGGTAGAGAGAGCCTACCTTTTTTGCAGCGGCCTTGGCAATGTTTTCAATATAATTGTTCCAACTTATGTTTCCTGTGAACGTTAGGCCAAGCAGTTTGAAAGATGTACTCTCAGACAGGGAGTCACTGGCCATTGCTATTGGTGGCAGAGAAGGTTTCTTGTAATTATTGAAGGAAACCAGTTTAGTCTTGGCAGCATTGAATGTGACCATCCATTTATGTCCCCATTCCACTACAGATTGGAGGTCATCCTCTAGTGTTTTTGCCATTTCTTTAGATATGTGTTCATTTGTTTTCCTGTCATGTCTGTTATAGAGTGTATAATATATATATATTATATTATAAAAAGATATAAATAAAACAATTAGTCTTTATTTGCACTTTTAATAACACGATTTAACAAATATGTTTTTATTTGATTTGAAATTCTATGAGAAATATATGTTTATGTAATTATAAAAATATTCTTTTTTTAATTAAAAAAAGTTTTTTATTTGAATTCATATAATAAATACATGTTAATAACAGTATAAACATAAAAAAAGAAACTGGAAAAACGTGGCCTTCAGGTCAAGATCATAGTGTGGTATCTGTTATAATGCTGCACTTCACCTTTTATGTTATCGGTCAGTGGAGGAGAGTTCCTTCATGACTGAGATAATTTTTATTTTTGTGCCTATCCAGTGTGCCCATTTTTGGGCAGCTGGATTTACTCCACATTAAAAACCGACATTGTATCTAACTCTGTCCTCGTGGGGAGGCAAGTAAATAGGAATCAAATAGTACATGTACATGGGAGATACAGGTGTGAGAGAAAAAAGCGAAAGAGCTGATTTGCCTTGTCACCGCTCCTGGTAGTATTACGTCGGAAAATAAGAACTACGTTAGCTGACTATATCCTGAAGAGATTAGCACTGTGTGCTATTAAATCATGAGTTTGAGAAATTAAATGTTGGATAAAAAAATAAAAAGATATTTACAAAAATCAGAAATCAAATTATTACACTGGATAACAATTTTTTTACTTTGTGATTGTTCTTTAGATTTCTACAAGTGATTTAGGGTTTTTTTTTGCACCACTGAATCAGGAAATAGCATCCGTTTCTTTCCATCAGATCAGGTTTGTGTGCTAAGTTAATTTGAAAAAAAAAAATCAGACCGTGTGAAAAAATTGATTACATTTTTGTGGCATTATCAGCTCATTTCTGTCAATACACATCATCCTACATCATCGTAAGTAAAATTTAAAAAAAAAAGATGTTTGTCCAACCATATATACTGATTACCTGACGGAAACATCGATTACTGTAAACTGAATGGTGGACATTGATAAAGATAAGTAAACGTAAATTGTATGTTACGTCACCATTGTTACAAACTTCAGGGCTTGAACTTCCGTTTCTTCGAACTTCTGGAATGTTTAGCGGCAGGGAGATCTCTCTTCAGAATCCAACAGTAGTCAGCCATCATGAGTGTGTTCCACCGACCCTGATACCTGGTCTCCATTTCTTTCATGTCCTGATGGAATCTCTTCCCCTGCTCGTCACTCATTGAACCCAGATTCTTAGAAAACCGGTTCATATGTGAAAATAGGTATTGCATCTTGACACTCATGTTGCAGTTCAGGTTTCTGAAAACGGTCAGCATGTTGTCAACAAGTTCTGTATAGTTTTTGGTCTTATTGTTACCAAGAAAGTTCTTCACTACTAGAACAAATATCTTCCACGTTTCCAGTTTCACTTCGTTCATTGAATTTTCGAACTCTTGATCTCTAATGAGCTGACGGATCTGAGGACCGTCTAAAGAAATGGCAGAAACACTAGAGGATGACCTCAATCTGTAGTGGCACCGGGACAAAAATGGATGGTCACATTGCATGCTGCCAAGACTAAACTTGTTTTCTTCAATAACTACAAGAAACCTTCTCTACCACCAATAGCAATGCCCAAAGACTCTTTATCTGAAAGTACATCGTTTAAACTCCTCGGCCTAACGTTCAGAGGAAACATGAGTTGGAACAATTACATTGAGAGCATTGCCAGGTCCGCTGCGAAAAGGTAGGCTCTCTCTACCGTGCTAGAAAGCTACTGACCCCTGAAAGTATCCTGTACCTCTATAAGATCACCATTCGCTCATGTATGGAGTATTGTTGTCATATTTGAGCCGGTGCATCTGCTACTAGTCTCTCACTCCTAGACAAGGTTCAAAAGAGAGTCGCCAACCTAATAGGTCCTGAACTATCATCCAAGCTTCAGCCTCTGTCCCATCGATGTAATGTAGCATCCCTCTGCCTGGGGGTACAAGTGCTTCCAGCTCGTCGAAACATACACCGTTAAAGTACTTCTGGAAGTACTTTAACGGTGTATGTTCCGACGAGCTGCAAGCACTTGTACCCCCTCTACGTAAATACTCCCGACAAACCCGAAAAGCAGTTCAATCCCATCCCTTCACAGTAGAGATCCCTAGATGTAAGAGAGCCTTCTACTCCAGTAGTTTTTCCCCAGAACTGCTAGAATTTGGAACTACCTGCCAGGTTCCTGTATCTCCAACTGTACTGACATGCAGAAGTTCAAGTGTGACGTGAACCGACATCTTGCTGCCTAACTCCCCACCTAGTACCCCTGTAGCCTGTGTCCCTAATAGTAGCCCCCTACATCAAAGTGGCAATGTGCCTTGTTTGGGATGAAAATTTAATAATAAAAAAAGAAAATGTAATAAAAAATTTGCCAGCTTTCAACTTCTCCATGGTTAATCCTGGAAAAGCCCGGCACAAGTAAGTGAAACAGTCACCATACGTGTCAAGGGCCTTGGTAAACTACTTGATCAAGCAGAGCTTAATGTGCAACGGTGGGAAGAGTATTCTGTCATTGATGATGTTTCTTTCTTTGTAAAACATCAGCTCCTCTCACACAGGCCAGTTCAAAATCATAATATTTTGTATTTATGGCCCATGAAAATATCACTGATGATTAAGGTTGAGTTAATTTTTAGGGTATTTTGTGAAAGAAGACATGTCTTGTAGAGGCTATAACGAATAAGGTGAGGTTCATTCACAAGTTTCTGATGCGCGGGTAAACAAGTGTGTTCGTAGGTCATTTGGGTATTGTATTTGAGGCTGCTGGAACGTCAAGAGGCAATCGCATGAGTTAATATTTGAATAATACGTTGCTTGATGAGCAATATTTATTTCAATTATCGTTTTAATATGTTTAAATTTAAAGACCTTTTAGACAAGGATATTCAATATTTATCAGAAAACGGTAACATATTTTGTAAAAGAAATTATCTTTCTTTTAATTTAAGCGGCATCAATCCATTTTAAGATTGAAAAACATATAACGCTCCTCCAAATTCAATTTAGCTTATCTTTAAAAGAGAGTTATCTATATTTCGATAATTTTATACAAGATTAGCTGATAAGCCTAAGTGTTGAAAAAAAATGACTCGTTTCATTTTATCATACTTAAAAGCAGCAGGTGCTTGCATTTGTTGATATTCTTGCACTTCATAGAAGTAAATATTAGATAATTGGAAAATAAATATTATTGATGATAATAATAATAATAATAATAATAAAAAATTTACAATTTTTTTGCTAAGGGGTCCACCGCTTATCAAGGCCAAAAAGACACTCTAGGATAAGGGTTAATGAGCGTGAGACAACATTGTGATGATCAGTTATGGTGGAAATTGGGTAGGGTTTGATTATTTAAGAGGGCAGCTCAACAAAACTTATTTACATTATACTTGAAAACAACCACGCTACAGTAAGCTGGAAAGCAGCCCGCAGTATTGTGATCCACAGACGGACAGCTCTGGGAAATAAACTTTGTTGTCGCTAGACAAGTGTTTGTTGCGAATGTTTTGCAAGGGAGGCGGGCATAGATTAGAACACAGTCGAGCACCTGCCATGAAAATAATGATAGAGCAGAGATAGACTCGCAACAGTTTTCTGTGAGGAAGAGGAAGTAGGGAGACGGAAAGGTTCTCGCCCATTAGATTTCGAAGAGGACATAGTTCTGTATCCTGTCAAGGCAGGGAACAATGTTCTTAATAGATCCCTCACAGATGTGACAACAGTACTCCATCATAAGACGGGAGTTACTCTCAATTGAAATTATCTTGCCATTTGTACAAGAGATACTTCTGAGCAAAAACAAAACATCCCCTCATATGGAGGTAAATATAGCATTTTTATTTATTTGTGTAACTTATAATTTTGAAGTACTAGCGGGGGGGGGGCAGCTTTGCACGGCCATAAAATACGCTTAAATATGATATTTTAATTTGCCCCGATTTCGTATATCTATACTTCTATAATTTTTTTGTGTATTGATATTCATATTAAAAACCTTTTTTTCTATTTATTTAAAAAGAAAATACAGCTTTGTTATAAATGGGTCGTCGAATTGCTTTCACTAGCAAAAGATCTAGCTAATTTGCATATTCTTTTAAACATTCATTTTAATTAATTCAGTTTTTTCGGTTTTCTTATGTGATGATCATCTTTAGTTAACTATTACGCGTAATTATATTCATGCAGATATTCTATATGATTTATACTTGCCTAATATTTGCGTAAAAAGGTTATGGTAAACACACACCTCTCTCTATATATCTTTATGTATGGGTATAAATATTTTTTTTTAATGTTTTGCCTACAAAACTTCTGTCAGTTTTTGGTCTACAGACATGAAACTTCATATATAGGTTATTCGAACCCACGCGAAACTTTATATTTGGGTTTTGGCCGGGGAAAATCGGTACAAAAGTGTGAAAATTAAAAAGAAAACGAAATTTGCCAAGTGAAAGTTGAACGACAGCATTACGAATATACATGCGTAACTATTGGTTCATGTTTTAATTTTTAGCCTTGCAGCAAACATGTCTTCGTAGGTCAGGCATTAACGTCAAAGAAAAAAAAAATAAATCGTAAGCTAAACGTTTCTGTTTCGATTCTCATTCTTTTTAAAACTTTTAAAATCATTATTATATATAGGATCCAATATAATATAATAATAAATATGACATTTTCATTAATCAAAATATCATATTAAAGCATATTTTACGACCGGGCAATGCTGGGCGGCCTGCGAGTATTATTACGGAATCGTTATTTCAAAAGTAAAAAAAAGTACTTGTATGCTATCAGCTAAAATCGAAACCGAAAGCAAAGCTGTACCATTCAAAGCTAGTGCCGTTACCACTGTACCAACATGATACGCATATGAACTAATTAGAAATAAAATAAAATGAATGTATAACGATTTTTTTCAATTTTGACCTACTTTTTGACTCCTTAAAATCTATTTTAACCGGCTAAAGATCCGTAAAAGAACGGTCACTAAAAATCCAATCATTTGAGGCCCCTAGCGCCGCTCTGCATATTTTAGTTTCGGAAGAGATAGAGTTTGAAAATATGGAGACAGACAGACAGACAGACATAGTGATTTTTATAAATTAGACTAGTGGGGGGGGGCGCCCGGCTTTGTCTGATTGTAAAATCCGCTTTTACATATGATATTTTAATTTGTCCAGATTTCGTATATATTATTATAGAGTCGTGATTTCAAAATTAAAAGAATAGTATTTGGGTGCCATCAACAAAAATCAAAACCTTAATCAAAACTGAAGAATTCAAAGCTGGTGACGTTACCACTTTACTAACGTGGCACGCATATGAACTTATTAAAAATTAAAAAGTAAACTGAGATGAATGTATAACGTTTTTATCAATTTTGACCCATTTTTGACCCTTTAAAAACTGTTAAACGGCTAATGACCCCTAAAAGAACAGTCCATAAAAAAATCCAATCATTTGAGGCTCTTAGCGCCGCTCTGCGACTTTGAGTTTCGGAAAAGATAGAGTTTGAAAATATGGAGACAGACCGACAGGCATACAACCTTTTATATATTAGATTTGTGAGGTAATGAGCAATTAGTATTGGAGAATCATTCGCCATGAGTTACTCATTTGATAAAATGTTATTTTATACTTAAAAATATTGTCTTGCATTTTGCAGGATTCTCTATTAACAAGCATACGTGTGTAGAGTTAAGATATACTACAATAACCCGCTTGGCAATTGGCTTGTTTTTTTATTTTTATAAAACTGTGACGTAGTCCATTAAAATCTATGGGTGTATGTTGCGATGTTTATGTGTGTGTGTATGTGTGTACACGCACGCGTGTGTAGTTCACCCATCTATCGCTGTTTTCTTACATCTATTTTATCCCCTCTTCTTGTCTATATTAAATTCCCTTTACTTGCGTAGCAATTAACCCCAGTAAATATTCTTTGGATTTTCTTGCTAACACCCAAGACTATTTTCAGACGTACCTTGTATTCTTTTGTATTTACAAAATCTAGATAAACTACTCTGTTTTCAGAAATTGCGATTTGTTGAACATAGGTGTGTGCGTATACGTTACTGTCATGCCTAGCGACCCAAACATTACTCGTTGATCGTTGTCTGTTCGTTTCGGCCTCAGTGACCTCAATTATCCCTTATTCTAGAAATTTTGTCTAACATTAAAGACAATATTCTCGTTAATCTAAGATCCCCACAAAACACGCAACTAAAAATATGGCTGATAAAAACGAAAAGAATTATAACGTGAAAGAAAGAGAAAGAGAGAGAGAGAGAAAGAGAGAGAGAGAGAGAGAGAGAGAGAGAGAGAGAGAGAGAGAGAGAGAGAGAAAGAAACCCCGAACCAAGCATTATTACTTACAGCTTACAATTCCTATTCTAAATTTTACCTTTCAGTTTAATTAGTTCTTTCTTGCTTTCTTCTGTTTGATCAATGCTTCTGTTTTTTTTTGCAATTGCATTCTCTTACGTTGTAATGTTTTTTGTTCATTTTTATCGTTTTTTGTAAAAAAAAAGATCTGGTCTTTACAAGGCCAAATAATCTTCTGTAACGTTACCCAACATATTGTAGCCCTTATCGCATTTAGGGCCATAAGCATTTTTTACTAGAAGACCGTCATCTCTATACAAGCTGATAGTTCCAACTTCTATATCTTTAGTGAGATTATATAGAATTATCTAGTCCAACTGTCCGTAATTTCTGTTGAATAAAGAAAACCCATTAAAATATCAGATGGAGGTAGCGGGGATGTTAGTCGAGTTTATCCAAATTCATTTGTATTACCAGGTAATTGAGGTTAAATGTCTAGTCCCTTTTCACAGTGATATGCCAAATTGTAACCCTGACCTATGTTTGGCCATTTCCGTTATCAGCGGCTGTCACACACACACACACACACACACACACACACACACACACACACACACACACACACACACACACATACACACACACACACATTGATAAGTTTATATATTATTTTTCATAATTACCTAATTTTTAGTATTGTTTTATTAACCTCTCCATTTTTCTTTCTTTATGCGCTTTCCTCCATTCTTTTACTTCTCTATTTCACTACAACCCCTAATCCACACCCATTTTTGTCTTCTTCCCATATAATAAAAAGTATTTCCCTTCTTGCTTTTATTTTAATTGTAATTTTATTTTATTTGTTACTTCTATATTTTACTTTTGTTTTTAATGACATGTAATGTAACCTTTTTACTTTTAATGACATGTAATGTAACCTTTTTATTTTTAATAACATGTAATGTAACCTTTTTATTTTTAATGACATGTAATGTAACCTTTTTATTTTTAATGACATGTAATGTAACCTTTTATTTTTAATAACATGTAATGTAACCTTTTTATTTTAATGACAAGTAATGAAACATTTTAATTATTAATGACATGTAATGTAACCTTTTATTTTAAAAAATATGTAATATAACCTTTTTATTTTTAATAACATGTAATGTAAACTTTTTATTTTGTCAATATGTAATGTACCCTTTTTATTTTAATAGCATGTAATGTATCTTTTTTATTCTTTAATAACACGTAATTAAACCTTTCTATTGTTAATATCATGTAATGTGACCTTTTTTAATAACATGTAATATAATCTTATTATTTTTAAAACATGTAACGTTTTTTTTCACTGGAGAGTAGATAATGCATGTGGATGTGTTATCGGCAGCTCCAGTAACTCTCGCTTCTCCTTTTTTGTCCTTCAGTCCCCATTTCCAATGAGTGATTTTTCTGACAAAGGTTGAAGAAAAAGCTGCTTTCTAGGTCGGTAGTACTTTGTAAAGAGTAGCCTAAGATGTCGGAAAAATTTCTGTTTCTATGTCTATCCTTGTGGTCATGTCACTAGTAAGGGTGCTGGAGATAAATGTTTCATCTGGGCTGACGTTACCCGCCTGATAATCAGGGACCCGAACCTTGGATTAACCACTAAGAAGGCTGTACTATCAGCAGGTGCAAAGTACCGGGGCTGCTGTATTGCCATTTGGTGAATGGATTCTGGACCATACAGTAGTTTCTGGTAGGGCCTCTCGATGCCATACTAGTGGGTAATTGTTACAGCTTTACCTATCATGTGTCACAAAAAAAATTCTTGTCTTTTTCTCTCTTATTTTCCGTCTCTGTCCTGCTCCAACCAAGTCTACCGACCTGCTCCACAAACCCCAAAACCTCAATCATGACAAATCTCCAAAAAAAGAAACACGAATAAACCTAGAACCCCATCCACCAACGTAGACCCCTACTACCAGGTCTCATTCTCCAACATCAGGGGTCTACGTTCCAACCTTCCAGAGGTTAAAACACAATTACAGGAGACGAAACCGGACATTTTCTTTCTAAGTGAAACTGGCATAGGGCCAACCACTTCTCTAGACGAATTCATAATTAAAGGATACTCCAACTTAACATCTAAATCTGACCCCCAAGATCGCCATGGGCATGGAATATGTGCCTACATCAAAGATGGCTTTCCATGTGGTAGGGATATCTCCAGAGAAGACCCTAATTTACCTTATATGTGCTTTCGGGTGCACTAGCTTACACCACTGCATTTATATTTGCCCTCTATCGCCCCCACAACAGTTAGGTTAATACTTTTAAGAGCATATCTGAGAAAATTGACCACATCCTGTCTGCTCATCCTTCTTCTAACATTCACAGCTGCGGTTACTTCAATGTCCATAATGTGGAATGGCTGACCCACTCAAATAAAACCGATGACGAGGGGAGGTTCTGTCATGATTTTGCCATTACTTATGACCTCACTCAGATTGTTCACGAACCCACCCATGTGCCCGATACACCCGGTCAATATGCAAGCCTTCTAGACCTTTTCCTCACAACTTCCCCTGTGTTCATGTTCCGTTCTATCTCCTCTCGGATCCTCTGACTACTCTGTTGTATCAGTTAAGATACAAATGAAATATAATAAGTCTTCAGACGTACCTCTCCACCCTACTGTATATCGATACTCTATGGCTGACTGGGATAGCTTCCGTACATTCATATCTGACCTACCTCTGCATTCCATGTTTAAAAAGGATGTGTCCTCTATAGTATCAGACCTGACCGAATGGTTAATTGTAGGCATAGACCGATTCATACCATCTAAAAGATTCCAACAAAAACCTAACAGCCAGCCATGGTTCTCCCCTAAATGTGCTGCTGCCATCACGCAGAGAAATCACTTTTTCCATAGCTACCAACGTAATAGATGTACTGAGACTAAATTGGCTTTCAGGACTGCCAGCAACCACTGTAAAAGAGTAATAAAACATGCAAGAGAGCTATATGCTCAGTCTGTTAAATCCAAAGTAGCTGAGCAGCGGCTTGGTTCCCACCAGTTTTGGCAAATAACAAACAGGATCTTGAACAGAAGTGTGCGTTCTATCCCAACAATCATCAATGGACCTGAGGTCATCTCGTCAGCATCAAACAAGGCCAGGCTATTTGCCAAGAATTTGCAGCTAATTCTACCCTATGCAACAATGACCATCAACTCCCTGTATTTCCTCCTATAACAGACAACACGCTATGCAACATACAAATATATGTGCGTGAGGTCGCCAAGCTAATCAAGAACCGTGATTCCAGTAAAGCAACTGGCCATGATGTCATTCCAGTTATAGTGTTGAAAAAGCTCCAACCAGAACTTGCCCCCATACTTACAAAACTGTTTAAGCGTTGCCTTAAGGAGAATTGCTTTCCAACACCCTGGAAAACCTCATCAGTATGCCCTGTATTTAAGAATTCAGGTGAAAAGGCATCTCCCTCTCAGTACAGACCAATAAGTCTCCTGTGTGTCATGAGTAAGTTGTTGGAATCCATATTAAATAAAGAAGTAGTCAACCACCTCAACAGAAACAACCTTCTTAGTGACATGCAATATGGTTTCCGCTCTGCAAGATCTACCGCAGATGTGCTAACGGTTATATCACATAGGATTAGTGAATCTCTTGACAAAGGTTTCCTTTCCAGGGCAATTGCTCTTGACATATCGAAGGCCTTCGATAAGGTATGGCATAAGGGCCTACTTCACAAGATTTCCAGCTATGGTATTACTGGAAATGTTTTCTCAATCATTAAATCATTTCTCTCCGATAGGTTCATAAGAGTAGTGGTTGATGAGCAGAAATCAGAGACCCACAGTATTAATGCTGGAACCCCCCAGGGGTCAATCCTGGGCCCAACTCTTCCTGATCTACATCAATGATCTCCCAAAACACATAAATCCTGATCTACATCAATGATCTCCCAAAACACATAAATCATTTGTTGACATCTATGCTGATGACACGACCATCTATGGCAACACATCAAAGGCCGTAAATGACAAAGTTCTCTCTAATTCTCTCTCCTCTGACCCTGAGCACGTGTTACACTGGGGGAAGAGGTGGCTGGTAACTTTTAATGCATCCAAAACCAAGTTTCTATCTTTACATCATCAACGCTCTGATCCCCATCTGACATCAATTGAAATGGATGGCTCTCGTCTTGGAGAGGCTCCATGTTTTGACAAGCTTCTGTGTTTGACCTTTACTCCTGATCTGAAATGGAACACGTACATCAAATCTGTTGCCAGGGACGCTGAGAAAATGGTGGGATCCTTCTACTGCTCCAGAAGATATCTCACTACTGATGCAATTCTCTCTCTATATAAAAGCCAAGTACGTCCAAAGATGGAGTACTGCTGCCACATCTGAGCAGGAGCTGCTAAAAACAACCCATCCTGTCTTGACAGAGTATAAAATAGACTTTGTGGTTTAGTGGGGGATGCCCTTTTCTCTTCCCTGCAACCTCTCTCCCACAGAAGAGACGTTGCGAGCCTGTCTTTGTTTTATCGCTATTTCCATGGCAGGTGCTCATCTGAGCTCCAATCCCTCGTCCCTCCTCGCCAATCTTTTACGAGAAACACCTGTCTGGCTGAAACTACTGTCAATAATTTTCCCCACTCTTTATCTGTGCCTAAATCCAAACGTAGATTCCATGAGCAAAGCTTATTTCTTAGAACTGCACGCCAGTGGAACTCTCTGCCACTTGCCTGTTTTCCACCTGACTACTTGGACGTCTTCAAGTCCAAAATAAACAAACTCCTGACAAACCTTCCCCTTAAGTAAGACACTGTATCAAAACCCTAATACTAATGATTACTACAATACTATCTCAATGATTTAACAATATGTAATGTAACCTTTTATTTTAATAATATGAAATGGAACTTTTTTTATTTTTAATAACATGTAAAGTGACCTTCTCATAATAAATTCTTATGACGGTGAATACCTGAGATATTTTCATTAATGACTCAACATCTGTATAAGCTATTTCGCCTGAAGTGGTCTCTAGTTACTAGTAACTAGCTAATCGATACATGCTAATGAATGTGTAGCGACAGATTTATACCTATGTAAAGCACACACACACACACACACACACACACACACACATATATATACATATATATATATATATATATATATATATATATATATATATATATATATATATAGTAGCAATTCCACCCGGCTTTGCTATGTGTTGTTTATAACTTTATGTGCATATATATATACACATATTGGAAAGTTTGACTTATTTCCACGAATTATTTCCAGGAAATCTACATCTAAAAATTCAAGTGTTTAGACACAAAATTGGCGGAGGAGTTTGGTCGAGTCTGCAAAGGTTAAGTCTTTCAACTTTGACCGCTTTGCAGCCAAAATTTCGCGCAAAAACTGACGAAAAAGTTTGCCGTATGTCTGAATACCCTTTATGTAAAATATCAAATGTTTAGACCAAAAATTGGCTAAATAGTTTGCTAGAGACCGCAAAGATCAAATCCGTCGAACTTTGCCCCCTTGGCAGCCAAATTTTAGGCAAAAACCGATTAAAAAGCTTGTCCTTTGTCTGATTCAACTTTATATACAATTTCAAATGTTTAGACAAAAAATTGGCTGAGTAATTTGGTAAAGATCACATTTTTTAAAACTGACTCGAAATTTGACCCTTAACATTTATGGTTTTGGGCTCAAATCCAATAAAAAAGTTGGATCCATGTCCAAGTAATCTACTTCTAAAATTTCAAGTGTTTAGACCCAAAATTGAGGGAGGAGTTTGGTAGAGTTTTCAAAGGTCAAATCATTGAACTTTTACTTCTGGACAGCCAAATTTCTGGCCGAAAACCGATTAGAAATGATTTTCCCAAATCTCAATACATCTTCTGCCAAATCTGGAGTCTATCGACTGAAAATTGACAGAGTAGTTTGTTAGTAAAATGTACACACACAGACACACACAGAGATAATTTCCCTTCTCTCTCTCTCTCCCGCCCTCTCTCTCTCTCTCTCTCTCTCTCTCTAGATATATATATATATAACCGAGAGATTAAATCTTAACTGTAAGACATCAGCTTGATTTCTCAGTGATGACCCTTTATTTCAGACGGAGTGGGTAAATTCCATAGTCGAATTTCGGCACAGTTTGTTTGATTTGTTTTAGGCAATAGGGTCTCTTATGTATAGCGCGACAGGGCTGTTCTCACCTCACATGCAAGAATTTTCAAATTTCGAATTTTGAGTTCGGATATGTTCAACTGGTGAGCTCAAATGAGGGCGAAATTCGAGTCTTGGAGCCCCGGTTTGTTGACTTGCATGATTTGTATGGCTTGTGTGGGCTACGACGTTGTTTGACTATGGAGATAATTATATCATGACATAATCTAAAAATAATATATGTTATGGAGCTGTTGACGCTGGAAACAGCCGCAGAAAGATATGCAAATGCCAGCTGCGCGAAGTGACATCACGGTAGAGATAAAAGAACACAGGTGTTCGGAGAAGAGGTGTTCCTGACGTAACGAGAGAAGCACGTCATGTGGGTGTCGTCACAGCAGAGAGAAAAAGTTACACATAGCCAGAAAAGGAGAAACGAAAAGTTTAAATATAAAAAAAAATGTGTTGTTGGAAATACCAGGTATAAAGGCTTTTGTTAAAAAAGAAACTAAGTCGAAAGTTTTTCTTTCTCCTGTTTCCTTGCGACAGAGTCTACAACGTGTTGGATCCGTTAAAATGTAACGGCAACGTTAAAAAAAAGTGTAAAACGTTACAAACACACACAAAAGACGACATGATTCCATTTTCGTTTAATGAAAACCAGTTTTCTTTTTTTGTTGCAGACCATCTACTAGTTGGCCAGTTGTGTACTGACCCCAAGAGTGATAGAAGCCTTCTATCATGTCTGAAAGTGACAAGTGTTCCGCCAGCGAGATCGGATATGGGATGCTGTACAACTAATACGCTCTACCAAGCCAAGGTATGACAACAGAACCATTGCCAGCACCATCAAATTGCAAATTCACATGCTTCAACTCGTGAGGGCAGAGCTCAATGAAGTTTCCGGCCACGGTTGGTGTGGTTTCAAGTGAGGGTTGCCATACACCCTCACATCTTCGAAGTCGGTTTGAAAATCAACACTAAAGTGAATGTGGATGTGCTGAAGAGTGTGGTGATCCACTGCTGCAATTACGTGGCCGCTGGAAGACCCTGGGTCTGGCAGCAAGACTCGGCGCCGGCACACACAAGTCAGAAAGAGCGCCACGACTTTGTACCCTTTTTTCACTGGCTCTCCTCCTCCCCCAACCTGCGCACACTTGACTATTTCGTTTGGTCATACATTGAGAACATCACCAACATGACCTCCCACAACATCAAGCCAGCCTGATCGCCGCCATCCGCCGAGATTCACTGAGCTCCCGCCGGCGCTCGTAGAAAAGGCATACTCCCAGTTCCAGACCCATATCTAGGCTATGACTGAGGCTGAAGGCGGCTACATTAAATAGATGTCATCTCTACTACATAATCAAGTTACTTGAATTGATTTTTTCAATAAAAGTTTTAAATAAAGCTGCATTTTTTTTCTTTAGGACGACATTTTTATCGTTCCACCTAGTATATTATATCAGAGTGGAGTTTTTATTTACGATGAAAATCTGAAATTTGCTATAGAATCAACCTTTCTGTCATCTGCGGAGAACTTTGCCCCAGAAAAGGAGACACCTATTGAATGGAATCGGCTTTTTTTTTTTAATTGAAAGAGAATCGTTATACAGGAAGAAAAATAGACATGAATACGTGAATAGAATTTAAAAAAAAAAATCAACATACAAATCATCGTAGCCTGAAGAGAAACGCGAGCTTCGGACAATGTAAGACGCCGGTTTTTATATAAAACTCGTCACTGGAAAATATACGCATCAAAGCGGAAAACAGTTTGAAAATTAATTTCCGATTTCCAGCGCCTGCATTGTATTCTCTTTTATTTTTATCCAGACTCAAGTATCAGTAGAAGTTATGTTCGGTTCAATAAGCAACTTTTATGAAAAACATCCATTTGATAAACAATATGAAATGGTTAAGCGAACAATTTATATAAAAAAAACACGAATTATATTTAAAAATCGATTATTTTCAATTTTCTTGTATTACAATACTAATAAAGATACCCGTCCTTTGGTTCATAATTATTAGAACATCCAAAGAACTTAATTAACCGGCCATTCCTATTCATCATAATAGTGAGAGTGTTCGCTAATGGGTCAGAAAACCGGTGTTCAATCCTCGGCAGAATTAAAACAAAAATAATGCTACTTACTATTCAGCATTATAATGTAAAACTCAAGTAAATGGTGTAATCCCAGAAAAGAAGCGGCGTTCTTTTATACAATGTGTAGTAGATAATGAAAACATATGTATAAGAGCTAGATAGATTTTCTCGTGGTATAATATATATATATATATATATATATATATATATATATATATATATATATATATGTATATATATATGTATATATAGATATATATGTATTTATATATGTATATATATAAATGTATATATATGTATTTATATATATGTATATATATGTATATATATATGTATATATATATGTATATATATGTATATATATGTATATATATATCTATATATGTATATATATGTATATATATATGCATATATATATATATATTTATATATATATATATATATATATATATATATATATATGTCCTTCAAAGTTAATTAGAGGATATGTCCTTGCTTATCTTCCCCCAGACTAATCCCACCTCTATTCTAAGACAAGATTCTATTTTTGTAAGTGATATAAGAACATGTTTTTGTATGTTGAGTTGGCATTTTCTAGGGAAATTCTTGGCTTGAAGACGTAATTTCCCCAATAACGGGTGATTACAGAAACATGTACGCACATATATAACCATCAATGTTTGTATAAATAAATTATATATATATATATATATATATATATATATATATATATATATGAGCTGCGAAACACTACTCTATGTGGATGACTATGTATAACATAACTAAACAAATGAACGAAAACAACAACAACAACAACAACTACTATTTCTATTCTATAAACGGACAAAGGTTATAAACTAATAATTTAAATTGTCTGACAGTTGAATGTGATTAAATTTGTAATCATTTTAGCATTTAATAATAATAATAATAATAATAATAATAATAATAATAATAATAATAATAATAATAATAATAATCCCTGTTAATCCCTTTACTTTGCATCAAACGAATATCACAATATTTAGTTTGTTGCGTCTTGTCATTACAAAAGTCCATACAAAATTCTAATCAGATCGTTTCAGTAGTTTCAGAGAAAACTTCTACAGTGAATATGGTATTGTGGTTACTAATCCCTATTAATCATCAAGTATGCATCGACCGGATACCATAATACATACTTCGCTGTTCATTATCATTACAAAGGTCCACACAAAATTTTAGCTAGATCGTTTCAGTTGTTTCAGAGAAAAAGTGGAACAGACAGGCAGAACAGACAGACAAAGAGAAAATATATATGCGCGTGCAAATGTGTGTGTGTGCGCGCGCTCGAGCGCAGGCAAATGTGTGTGTGTGTGTGTGTGTGTGTGTGTGGTGGGAGTAGTGGCTGTCAAATGTCCAAAAAGTAATACGTTGACTTCCATCTTCCTTTCCTTTACGTAGTTTTTAACTGTATTCTGGAGATTTTTACTTTAAAATTATTTTCCGATTGCGAGATTCGTTTGGAGTCCTGACGACGGCAGTTCGATACGCATGGACTACTTGCAATTTTAATAAAATTTTATTTATCAATAAGTTTTAGGCACGTATTAAGCATTTTTGCAGAATTATTGGTTTTAAATTCATGCCAACAATATACTTGAACATAATTAATCAAAACAAATAAAAAATTATATATATATATATATATATATATATATATATTCTGTGTTCAAATATGCATATAAATACACACTTCTTGTATCAAAAATAAGCGTGCGAAGGTATTCATACCCGCCAATACACACACACACACACACACACACACACACACACACACACACACACACACACACACACACACACACATATTTTTGTCAGAAACTTCGTGAAAAATATTGAATAATTCGACCCCTTGTCTTTTCAAGCTTATAACTACTCGAATAATGTAATTATAACCCTAATTTTTTTCAATTAAAGGAGCAAGGGCCAAGGTTTCATTTAAAAAGAAATACAAACAACGTGTTAAAAAAAAAGGTTTGAAACTTCGGACTTTACAGGTAAATTTCCAAAAAACTGTTCTTTTTTGTTTTAAATTAGAATATATTATTTACTGATCTTTTATCTTCAATTTGTGATATATAAAACTTTGGCACATAAATTAATTATTTACTTTTTAATAGACATTTCAAAATAGGGGGACGTGAATTAAAAAAAAGTTTGTCTAAAATATTATATTCAGTTTATTGGAAAGAGCATAAACTTTCACATTGACCCTGAAAATATCGTAAAAATAGAATCAATAGAAAAATTTTGATATATTTTTAAAATTTAAAAAATGTAAAAGCACTGAACTCGTAAAATTCAATTAATTTCATTGCTGTATCTAAAAAAAACTAAAAAAATAATATTTCTATTACTTTTTATACAACGTTAATAGTTTATTTTGGAAGTATATTCCATAAAGAAAATAAACAACCCACTTTTAAAAGAGAAATTACGAGTTTTTATATTTTATTCGCAGTTTCGTGTTAGGGGTGTCAAAAATCCCTACAAAAATTCTGATACACCTAAATAAACGCTCCCCCAAGAAGATTCAAACAGTCCCGCACAAAAGGATTAAGTGCGATTAAAATTAAAATTTATCTTTTGGTTATCGTTTTAATAATTTAGTTTTTTTTTTTTTTTAAATTTGAGCTAAAAAGTTCAAATAATTTGCCATGGTTAAAAAAAAAATCAACATTTTATCACCATTTCTCCGGAGTCAGCTGTTGTTGCAGCTTTTAAATAAATAATGCTTACTTCTGTTTTTAAATTTAATTAAAAGCACAATGAATTAAAATAAATCATACAAATCAACCTTAAATAATATTCATAAAAAAGAATTAAATTACTTCTGTTATTATAAACCGTAAATAATATTGAGCTAATGATTAAAATAGATTTTCTTTTATGTGACCATTGAATAAATTGTATATATAAGTCTGAGGGAAAGAAAGTTAAAAAAAAATCCGTTTTCAGTATCAAAATTAATTTGTTAAAGCTTTTGTACATATTAATCAATTATGAACAAACAAACGAACAAACAAACAAACAAATGCACAGAATACAGGAATACGACTTTATATAGATAGATACATGCGTATGTCTGTATAAACATGCATGTGTGTATGAGTTTGCGCGCGTGTATATGTATGTGAATAAACATTAGCTAAGTAAATCAAAGCAATTATAGGCCAATAACCTGCTTACTAACCACGGAGAAAATCTTAACAGCACAACTGAGTGAACACATTTATTACTCCCTTAACACGAGAAACAAAAAGGATGTCTGAAAGAAAGAAAAAAAGGACGCACGATTTATTATAAATAGATTAAAATATCTTGAAAGAAATAAAAAAAGCCGGAAAAAGAACATAACCATAGCATAGATCGATTACAAAAGCCCCTACGACAGAATCCCGCAATCATGGATAAGTGCATGTCTAAAAATATCAAAATATATCCTACAAGATTATTAATATTATTAAGAAAGCAATGAAAACACAAAGCCCAGAACTGACAGATGGAGAACAACTGACTGAAATAAAAATACATATAGACCTCTTCCAAGGAGACTCGCCATAACCAATACTATTTATCATAGCCACTACATTTTTAGGAAATATAATATCGGATAAAGCTTACAGATAAAAAAATCGAGTATAAACCACATATAAATGGATGACCTGAAACTGTTTGCAAAAGTAAAAATAAACTGGAAAAGCTGATAAGCATAACCAGAATATTCAGTCAGAACATTGGAATGAAATTTGAAACGGAAAAGTGTGCACTATTGAAAAAGAGGAAAATAGAGACATCAGATAGTATGAAACTATCCAACCAAGAGAAAATGAAAGCGATTTGTAAACATGACCTCTACAAATATTTGGTTCTTCTAGAAGCAGTT
The DNA here is from genome assembly GCF_053919585.1 of Euprymna scolopes. Lineage (NCBI taxonomy): Eukaryota > Metazoa > Mollusca > Cephalopoda > Sepiida > Sepiolidae > Euprymna > Euprymna scolopes. The sequence goes on from NC_136485.1 coordinate 28,581,742, forward strand.
ATCACCAAATCTAAAGATTGGAAAAGAGTACCCGAGAAGAATACAGAAATTCTTAGAAACAAAACGATACAGTAGAGATATAGTGAAATGAATGAACACCAGTTCTGTATCGCTAATAACAATGCATTGCGCCCAAAAGATTATACTGACCGCCTCTACGTGAAAAGGAACGAAGGGGAAGAGGACTAATAAATGTTTAAATAAATGTAGAAACCAGAATAAAAAAGACTTGGAAAAGTACATGTCAGCACACAAAAAGGTTGATTATCGCAACGAGAGACAACGTCAAGAAAAAAATAAAATAAAAATCATAAGAAAGACAGAGAGAGAAAGAGAGAGAGAAAGAGAGAGAGAGAGAGAGAGAGAAAGAGAGATGGAGATAGCACAGGAATGATAAAAGAAGAGAACAACAGAAACACCTGGACATGGCTAAGAAAAGGACACATGAATAGAGAAACAGAATCCCTACTGAGAGCTGCACAGAACAACGCGATTAGAACGAACACCATTGAATCTAAATCACAGGAAAACAGAAAATAGAGACGAAACGATAAAACACATATCAAGTGAATGCCTACAAATTAGCCTAAAAGAAATATAAGGACAGGCACGATCGCATAAGGAAGGAAATGCATTGGGAGCTCTGTAAACAACTGCACATTAAACATGCGGTCAAATGGTTCAGACGAAAAACCGGAGACTGTACTGTAAAATTGAACCACAAAACTATTTGGGGCATGGAGGTACAATCAGATAAACTCATTCAAGCCAGAAGTCATGATTGGTCTGGTAATATAGATTGTAGGAGTGTTGCACACACACACACACACACACACACACACACACACACACACACACACACACACACACACACACACACACACAAAGAACGCTACGACTTTATATATATATATATATATATATATATATATATATATATATATATATATATATATATATATGATGCTCGGTAAAAATGACACGCAAAAATGACACCGGTAAAAATGGCAAGCAAAAAATAGCACCGGTAAAAATGTTATCTGGTAAAAATTGCAAAAGTGAATAAATATGTAAAAATGGCACCTTGACAAGGTAAAATCAGTATCGTTCGAGAAGTACAGGCTAAGCTCATATTCACCTAGGTTAAATAGGGCTAAGCCCCCTTAGCTTTAATTTGGAAAAAGTGGGTTTAGTTAGGTTAAAATTCTGTAGAAAATAATGCTTATAACATTTTATCTTAGAATATATTTATATATACAAGGTGGAACCATAAAATTGTCCCCTTAAAAAAAACAACACAACAGATTTATTTTAAAACTTTTATTGAAAAAAATCAATTCAAGTAACTTGATTATGTAGTAGAGCTGATATCTATTCAATGTAGCCATCTTCAGCCTCACTCACCGCCTCAATACAGGTCCGTATTGGGAACATGCCTTTTCCACAGCAGCTGTGTTTACGATCAGGCTGGCTTTGATGTTGTGAGAGGTCATGTTGGTGATGTTCTCGACGTATGACCAAACAAATAGTCCAGTGGGTTCAGATCTGGAGAGGAGGAGGCCAATGAGAGAATGGTACAAAGCCGTAGCACTCCTTCTGAAGCCAATCCTGAATCTCTTTGGACTTGTCTGTCGGCACCGAGTCCTAATGCCACAACCAAGGTCTACCAGCGGCCACCTAATTACACCAGAGGATCACCACACTCTTCAGCATATCCAAGTACACTTTGGTGTTGACTTTCAAGTCGACTTTTAAGATATGAGGTGGCATGATGTGGCTCTAACTTGAAACCACACCAAAGACCATAAGCGTGGCCAGAAACTTTGTTTTCATCACGCTGGAAATGTCATTGTTATCCGGAATTGCATCTGGAGGATGTTGTCCAAACTTGGATCAGTAGAGATCATGAGTTGTGCAGCAGCGCATCTCCGAGCTCGCTCGTTGAACATTATCTCAATTTCACGCATGATAAAAGATTTCTATCGCTCTTGGGATTTGTAAACAATTGGGGCCAACTAGAAGATGTTCTGCAAAAAAACAAACAAACTGGTTTTCATCAAACGGAAGTGGAATCATGTCGTCTTTTCTAGGGCAACGATTTTATCGTTCCACCATGTACCAATTTGAAAAAGTCTAAATAAAATTTTACTGTAGCCATATTTACCTAAATTCAATTTATTTTTTAAATCTTGAAAATTGAAATGTCATTCAATGATTTAATCGCTGAGGTCTATTGCTTTTAATTTTTGTTTGCACCAAAAAGATTTCTACTTTTTACAAAACATGTTATACGATAATTGTCAAAATTGAATCATATATATATATATATATATATATATATATATATATATATATATATATATGACCTCCTATCAGACAAAGATTACTTCGATTTCTGAGCATTAACTCTTGTTTAAAGAGACGCTGCCTCTCTCCATATTGAAAAAGCAAAAACTGAAAGTTTCATCCCAAATCAGAGGTATTTCACATTTCTTGTTGATTTCTCTTTTATAGCCAAACACCTCTTAATTGCAACAAGTTATACGAAACTGTGCAACTAAATATGCCCTCTAATACATGTTTTCATGCAAACTTATTTCTTCCTAATCCAAACAGTCGAACCCGAGCTAAGTAGGTGGCCCACCGGTCAAATTTTCTTGCATACTGTATTATTGTTATTTTAATGTATGAAGCGAAATTTATTATTCGTACATGTAAGAAGATATTTTGTCAGATATTCGTCAAGTTAATAGAAAAAAATTGTTATTTATTTGCATATAAAATGCAGATAATAAATACACAAATCCTAAGATGGTATTACGTAAGCCATTATGAAAAGTAAGCGATTGCCTTTTAAATATCGTCTTTACTGATTTATGGTGTTCATCACGAACACAACTCGCATGTTATTATAAAACACAAAATCAAAGCATAGCTACATTTTTCATGCAGGACCTCCATGTGTGATGATCGATGTAGTAAGTAATCGATACTTGCTAAATATCGATTATTACTGTCATGAGGTTGAGGGATGGACAGCGATTAAGGAGAGAGAGAAACTAACACCCGAACTCGTGCTTGGTAAATATACAGACTGATCATCCCCGGATGTCACCAGGGGCTGTAACTCCTGTGACACCAGAGGTTATCTCCGTTTATTGTTTAAGATATTACACCATGTAATGATTGTATAGATAACATTTTTTGTAAAATACAAGAATCTATTATATTATCAACTTGTATGCAAAAAGCGCTTTTTTTTGTGTGTGCGCTCGTCCCCTATGGACTTCGAAACGGCTGAGCCGATTTTTATGAAATTTCACACATATATACTTTATTGTGTCTGGGAGTGTTTTTTGATAGGTTTTATAAGAATCGAATATCGTTAATCACTAATCGAAAAAATCCGATTAAAGAAGAAACAGTCCGATTTTGACTAAACTTAACACATTTATACAGCTCACCATCACAAGTGCATTTTAAAAGTTTTATAACCGGCCAAGCAGAAGAACACGGCGTATAAAACCAACAGTAGATTCTTTGATATGACAGATGCGCGTTCGAAATGAATGTTTCTGTGTAGAACACAATTTTACCATGATACTTGACTTTTGCATTTTTAACTTTAATTCAAGCCATTACATAACGATAACAGTATTTTTCTATAAAAGAAACAATGTGCTTTTTGATAAGATAAGGGTGCGTTCGAAATAAATGTTTCTGTTTAGAGCAGAATTGAACCATGCACCTTGACTTTTGTATTTTAAACTTTAATGCAAACCATTATATGAAAATAATTTCATAAAATCAACACTAGATTATCTAGAGTGTAATATAGACTAAAATGTATTATGGACTAAGTTACTACGGAAAGGCATCTGAAGTTTCCTCCCAGTGCATCGGAGTGGATCCCCAACTAGAAAAGGCAATCAGTTGATTTGATTGAAAGATGAACAATTTCACCGATATATTATTTAATTGGAATTCATTATTGAGATCAGTTTTATACATTAATTTATTTATTTATTGCGGATTATTATCCTCATCTTGTTTTTTTTGAGGGGTTATTGTTTCACGACGTTTCGACAAACTACCTCTGGACTTCGTCAGGTGGTAACCGCAACGGAATAAGATAGGAACTCCGAATCTCCTAACTACATCCTCAACAATTACTGCCTTCTATAAGTGTTGTCGTCTCACCTCTGGCCGGCTTTAAGAAACTGCTATCTTCAGACAATTCTCACCTGGAACCGTACAGACTCAACGTCTCTCTATCCACTGCGGCACCGGCCCTGAAGGGCGATCAAGGTTGGATTTTTTTTGTCTTATAAGTTCATGGTTTTTATTATCTGATCTTCCATAGTCGGGTCTGTACCGAAAGGTATATATATTATTTTAATTGGAATTCATTATTGGGATAAGTATTATTTATTAATTAATTTATTAATTGCGGACTATTATCCTCATCTTTTTTGGGGGGTTGTTGTTTCACGACGTTTCGGCCAACTATTCCTCTGGCTTTCGTCAGGTGGTAACTCCGACGGGATGGGAACTCCGAATCTCCTAACTGCATCCTCAACAATTACTGCCTTCCATAGTTGTTGTCGTATCACCAGGTTTTTAGCCAAGTAAGCTTCTGGACGGCTTTGGGTAGGAAAAACGTAGTGCGACGACAACTGTGGAAGGCAGTAATTGTTGAGGATGCAGTTAGGAGATTCGGAGTTCCTATCCCGTCGCGATTACCATCTGACAAAGGCCAGAGGAATAGTTGGCCGAAATGTCGTGCAAAAAAAGGTGAGAATAATAGTCCGCAATAAATAAATAAATTAATTTTACCGATGTTAATCACTTTCATTTCTTATCTAATTGGATTTATTCACATAAGTATTACATATTTTTTCCTTATCTCCATTCTATTATAAAGTAATTTTATTGATCGGATTTTGTCATTTAATTATATTTTGATTCATGACATCAAATTCAATATCTTTCTACAATTTAATAACTTTTTCGAACATTACAATTTTCAGTGTTTTAAAGGTTTACGTTACTTAACAATTATATTCCAATTCGATACTTTTACTTCTGAATAAAACGCCTTATTGTGACACATTAACAATAATTTTTTTAATTAGCATTTTACACCATTTAATTCTCCTTTATTTAAAATTTAAGAATTTAAAAAGGAAATATAAAAATTAATATATATGGCATGATTTAGTTATGTTTATTCCTGCTAGCTGCGAGATAGGTTGTTCGGTAATTGCGTCATTTTTTTAAGATGATACCCAACCTAATATATATGGACCTAGCAAAAGTTTCCTATTTCAAGTAAACCCCTTCCATGGTTATAACCCATAAATACATACGATTAAATAAGCATCCTCTTTAAATCACTTCTATATTCTTCCCGAGAGTAAAGACACACATATATTGAGCACACATGTCATTTTTTTTTTATAATAAAAGCTATATTCCTTCTCTATCACAGAGATCACTGTAGTTCTCACATCCCCTCCCTAAACAGTTTCAATATTTTACCATTCTCCTCTCACTGCACCATCGCTAGACGTCGCATCCCTATTATGTTACCTAGCATCTTCTCTCCTTTCTGATGAGAAGCATTAGGCTTCGAAATACCATGGTATAAAGAGTTTTACCTATCCTACACCCCTAATTGATATATCATCCTTATTGAATAAACAAATAAATCTATATACATTAGTATATTTTTATATAGTCGTTTTCTTATTTAATTGATACACCATATAAGCTCAAAAGCATTTTGTTGAGCTTTGCATTTTCCCGATTAGTCTCCTCTTATTCTTATTATTTTAACTTCTCCATGTCTCTCTCTCTCTCTCTCTCTCTCTCTCTCTCTCTCTATATATATATATATATATATATATATATATATATATATATATATTGGAGATGGTAAGGGGCGATGAGGAGTTTAAAATATTCAACCAGATACGGATAGGAATAGAAGGAGAGAGAGAGAGAGAGAGAGAGAGAGAGAAAGAGAGAGAGAGAGAGAGCGGAAAAATAGGGCATAAGATAGGTAAAACTTTGAAAGCGGGATAAGGGGAGAGAAAGAAAGGGACAAGAAATAAAAGAAGAGGGAGAGAGACAAGCAGTTAATAATGTGGCGCTAACTTGTGAACTTTAGGTAGCTTAGCGATTAGTCCTTGGATATATGTCATATGGAGTTTGGCATGTTAAAAATCTATGCGTGTTGGAAAGGGGTGTTATTTGCAATAAGTAAGATGCGTCCTCTCAAAGAAAGCTTAGTTACATCCAACATAAGTTAATTTATCTATTTATATGCAGTGACTATAAAAGGTCCTTAAGAAATTAAGTAAATGGAAAATTGCAAGATACAAATTGAATTAATAATATAAAGGATATGAAACTATGAAAATATGCATGTAGAATGGGCATAAATTAAATAATAATAATAATAATAATAATAATAATAATAATAATAATAATAATCTATATATCTATATATATATTATCAAAACTACGCGAAATGTAATTTGGGATTGTCCTCCGTTTTCCTGCTTTCCAGCTGACTACAATATGGTTGTCTTCAAGTCTAACGTAAACAAGTCCTTGATTAGCCACTCCACTTGTAAACAAATTTACCGAATTTCCATTTACTAACGATTACTATATTGTCCAATTTCTACTGTACACTCTATACACCTTATCCTCGAGTGGCCTCTTGGCCTTGATAAGTAGTTGTGCCTATGTAAAAAAAAATGTAGAGAAAACATCTTCACAAATTCTTAAAATAACAAATTTAATTCGCAAATAATTGTTTTGGTCTAACTCAATGCTATACATAATGTTCAAACGCACAAGAAATTTACTTTACTTAAATAGTCTATTATCAGTGTTCATAAAAAGAGTTAGCCTTCCAGACTAAGAAAAACATAGAATTGCATCCAACATTTATTTAATTTGTTAAATGCTTTTGTTTTACAATATATTATTTCCATGCAATATTTTCTTTCCATTTATTCTTTATATCACATTGTTTAATGGGGTAGTTTACATCCGAACATGCAAATCGTGGTATTTTTTTTTATACCATATGTGTTATCCATCCAGCATAATTTGACCATATTTTAAACGGAAATATTTATGAATAAAGTAGTCTACTCTGAGTTTTATTAGTGAGAAATTTCCATCTCTCGCCGCTTTATATATTCACGACTGTTTTTCAATCCTATTTACTTTAGCCAGCAATCGATCAATCGAATCACTGACTTACATCGGTACATGCGGACCGGACTTTTGATGTCTATCATTGACTTTGTTTATATTTCTAATACACTCAACTGACTTCGACATTTGATAATATACAGGGTGTTCCAAAAGTCTTGGGCACATTAAGCAGATATGAGGACTTGAAATGTGCCCAAGACTTTTGGAACACCCTGTATTACAAAGATAACTTTTGACTTGCGATCTCTCATGGGGTCACATCTGCAAATAAACTCTAAACAATGTATCTAGAATCCCAGAAATCTAAGAATTTTCTTCTAAAGACAAACTTGATTCTAATCGTGTTAATATAAGGGTTATCTTTCTGACATTGTTTCACAAATACATAATAGCAATTTATCACCTTATCTCCTTCGTAGGATCCTGCTATTTTGTCATAGCTATAGAAAAACAGGATAGAGAATCTTTACGAAAGCTAGAAGTGTATTAATTTGTAAAATTTTTCAGGGAAGACAATGGAGTGGTCCGTATTATATAAACGTTCTATGATGGCAGACCCTACCTTAGAATTTCAAGTATATCCTTTATTAGAAAAAAATATCAGTCATATATATAAAATTATTCGCGAGGACAATGGAAGCAGTCCCGATATAGATGAGCAGTGTAGAACATTACTACTTCATGCCGGTATGAGAAACATAACATGTGGGATGAAAGAGGAAATTATCAAGTGGAAGTATAAAGTATATTGAGAAACTGGTGAGAAGTTAAAAACGAAAATTGGTAATCATAAAGAGTTAGTGAGTCACACTGTAATGAGGCGAAACAAGTACAAAAACAAAACAAAAAAACACCCCAAAAAACAAAAAAACAAATGAGATGAGAAAGAAAGGACAAGGAGAAAAATATACTTTTTGTTAATATACAGGATAGAACGATAAGATTGTTGCCCTAGAGAAGACGACATGATTCCATTTCCGTTTAATGAAAACCGGTTTTCTTTGTTTGTTGCAGACCATCTACTAGTTGGTCAGTTGTGTACAAATCCCAATAGCAATACGTGCCTTCTCTCATGTCTGAGAGAGACACAATGTTCAACGAGCGAGATCGGAGATGCGCCTCTATACAACTCATGCTCTCTGCCGATCCAAGTTATGACAACAGGACCATTGCCAGCACCCTCAAAATGCAAATCCGGATGGTTCAACGCTTGAGGGCACAGCTCAACGAAGTTTCTGGCCACAGTTATGGTTCTGATGTGGTTCCAAGTGAGGGCGATATCATGCCACCTCACATCTTCGAAGTCGGTTTGAAAGTCAACACCAGTGTACCTGGATGTGATAAAGAGAGTGGTGATCCTCTGGTGCAATCAGGTGACTGTTGGTAGACCCTGGATGTGGACTCGGCGCCGGCCCACAAGTCCAAAGAGACCCAGAAGGAATGCTACGACCTCGTACCCTTCTTTCACTGGTCTCGCTCCTCCCTCGACCTGAACCCGTTGGATTACTTCGTTTGGTCATACGTCGAGAACATCACCAACATAACCTCTCACAACACCAAAGCAAGCCTGCCGAGTATTCACCGAGCTTCCGCTGGCTCTTGTGGAAAAGGCATCTTACCAGTTACGGACCAGTATCGAGGGTGTAATTAAGGCCGAAGGCGGCCACATTAAATAGATGTCAGCTCCAATATATAATCAAGTAACCTAAATTGATTTTTTCAATAAAAGTTTTAAAATAAAGCTGTAGTGTTGTTTTCTCCAGCTACCTCCAACTTTTTACAGAGACAAAAGTATCCAGACAGCAGTGTAACATTGCCATCAAGAGTCCCATTGTGGTTATAAACTATATATTCACTTGATCGCGGAAATGATCACTCATTCGAGAGCAGTTAAATTTGAGATCATATTTGTCCACAACAACAAAGCAAGAATGTAATTCTTCCATTTGAAAAACGGGGTAAAATGAAAGGAAACAAAAATAAGAATCACAAACCGACATTCTGACAAGACGATAAAAGTATCAATACAAACAATCATTAAAAATGTATATGTAATCAAACCAGTAAAGACATTCCCAACGTACGACCTGTTTTCTAATGCAGACAAGGAAAAATAACTTGATAAAATGAAAACAAAACAAAACAAAACAAAAACAAAAACATTTTACATGCGTAAATAATAAAAAAAAAAGCAATTACTTGAATATATCGAGATAGTCACGCTCGAAAGGAATATGTCAACCACTTAGGTAAAGAGAAATAATACAAGAAGAGAAACATGATGACGGTCGGCCACATTATCAAGCGAGATTAAAAGGGATGGTACAAAATAAACATTTTTTTTATAGAAATCGCCACAGATAAGGCATGAAGCCACTTGATGTCAGGAGCTAAACTGATAAAAAACTAACCAACAATAAGTGTTAAATGGATGAATTCTGACATAGAAAACAGCAATTCTTTCCCCTTTGTCAGAAACATCGCTCATGGAATATGAGAACTAATGGACAAAATAAAAGAAGTGAGAGTTGCAAAACGGCTGAAAGTTATTACCAAATTATTATTTTTACACTGGATTTTAGCAGGTAAGTATAATTATTATATTATCAACTAATAATTCAATTATTAAGTAAACAAAAATGATATAAAACTTTTACTCGGTGTTACTCAAAAGCACCCGTACTTGTAATAGAGTATGTCTGAAGCTGTTCTGTTTTATTTTAAATAATATCAATATATATCAATAGCCGTTGTTTTGTTGTATTTTCTAAAGAAGAAGAATTTGTAGAAATATTATTCAAATCAAACGCCGGATGCATTTAAGAAATAATCTAATTTATAAAAGGCATTAAGTCTGTCTGTTTGTCTCCATATTTTCAAACTCTATCCCTACCGAAACTGAAATTTGCAGAACGACGCTAGGGGCCTCAAATGATCGGATTCTTATTAATGCACCGTTCTTGTACGAGTCTTTAACCGGTTAATATAGTTTTTAAGAGTCAAAAATTGGTCAAAATTGAAAAAAAATAGTCATACATTTTGTACATTAATCTTAGTTTATTTTTAATCAGTTCATATGCGTGTCGTGTTGGTACAGTGGTAACGTCACCAGCTTTAAATGCTACAGTTTTGCTTTCGGTTCCGATTCTAGCTGATGGCACCCAAATACCTTTTTTTCTACTTTTGAAATTACAAAATCTCTCGACGGAGGAAACCTTTCGAGAGCAATTGCTCTTGACATAGCAGAAGCCTTTGATAGAGTATGGCATAAAGGTATACTTCACAAGATCTCCAGCTACGACATAGCTAGAAATGTCTTCTCAATTATTAAATCATTTCTATCTGATAGGTTCATAAGAGTAATGTTTGATGGGCAGAAATCAGAAGCTCACAGTATTAATGCTGGAGTCCCTCAAGGGTCTATCCTCGATCCAACTCTCTTCTGGATCTTTTTTTTAAAATCAATTTTCACCCCAAACAAGGCACAGTGCCACTTTGAAGTAGGGGGCAACTATCGGGGACATAAGTTGCGGGGGCATTATGAAGGGAGATGAGTAGCAAGATGTTTGTTCACATTACACTTGAACTTCTGCATGTCAGTACAGTTGGGAAAGCAGAATCCCGGAAGGGAGTTCCAAAGTTTAGCAATTCTGGGAAAGAAACTATTGGAGTAAAAGGCTTTTTTACACCTAGGAATCTCTACTGCAAATGGGTGGGATTTAGCTGCTTGTTGGGTTTGTCGGGGGTAGTCACGCCGAGAGGGTACAAGTGCTTGTAATTCGTAAGAGTATTCACCGTTAAAGTACTTGTAGAACAGGCAGAGAGATGCAACATTTCGTCGGTGGGACAGAGGCTGAAGCTTAGATTCAGGACCTATCAGGTTGGAGACTCTCTTTTGAACCCTGTCCAGGAGTGAGAGACAAGAAGCAGATGCACCAGCCCAAATGTGACAACAGTACTCCATACATGGGCGAATGGTGGCCTTATAGAGGTACAGGATACTTTCAAGCGTAAGTAGTTTTCTAGTACGATAGAGAGAGCCCACCTTCTTCGCAGCAGCCTTGGCAATACTCTCAATGTATATATTCCAGTTCATGTTCCCTGTAAACGTTAAGCCGAGGACTTTAAAGGAAGTACTTTCGGGTAATGTGTTCTTGGCCATTGCTATTGGTGCTAGTGAAGGTTTCTTGCAATTATTGAAGGAAACAAGATTAGTCTTGGCAGCATTGAAGGTGATTATCCATTTTTGTCCCCATTCTACTACAGATTGGAGGTGATCCTCTAGTGTTTCTGCCATTTCCTTAGATATGTGTTCATTGTTTTCCTCTCGTGCCTGTTATAGAGAGTGGTGTCATCAGCAAATTTACCCATCTACGAAAAAATTTTATCAGGGAGGTCTTTATGAATATCAGGAATAATAAAGCTCAAGGATAGACCCCTGTGTACTCCCGCATTTATATCATATTGTTTAGATGTATGACCGTCGAGGACAACTGGGATTTTTCTCTTACTTAAGAAGGATTTAATGACATTATGTATTCTTCCAGTGATAACGAATGGTCTAATTTTCCTTAGAAGACCATCGTGCCATACCCAGTTAAAAGACTAAGATATATCTTCATCAATGATCTTCCAAATCACACCCTTAGACCATTCGTAAGCATTTATGCTGACGACACTACCATCTATGGCAGCACATCAATAGCCGTACACGACCAAGTTGTCTCTGATTCTCTCTCCTCTGATCTTGAGCGCGTAATACAATGGGGAAAGAGGTGGCTGGTTACTTTTAATGTTTACATCATCAACGCTCTGATTCCTATTTTGCATCAATTAAAATGAATGACTCTTGTCTTGGGGAGGCTCGTATATCATATATTGGAGTTTGGGTGTGGGTATGTGTCGTGTTGCTAATTTCTATATTGTGGGGTTCTTCACTATCTGAACCCCAAGTTATCATGTTGCAGTCTACTAATGTGTTGCGTGCGTGTGTGCCAGACATCACATAAACACATACATGTATTTCGACATACATCATCAACTTTTCAACAGCGTCGTTGGTCTTTTGGTCCACCTGGAATTCACCTGTTCTTGGAGGGAAGCTGGAACTTGTTAGAACGAATGCATTTCACTCCAAGACGATGGTTGGTTTTATATTTAGTTTTTATTTACTTTTCACATGTCGATCGCAGGCGAATGATAAGTGAGTATCTTTGCTTGGGAGGTTAATACTCGTCTCCAATTTTGAGATACGTCAGCTCCCTCCCCAGTGAGGGGGAGGACGACCTGTTAAACCGTTCACCCTGTTCAACGGCCAAATTCCAACTCGACGCTATGCCCAGCCAACCTGAACACATTACAACAACTTCCGGTCAGCTATTTTTTGAGCTTCCGGTGCAACTTGCCCATTTTACACATCACTATGCTTTGACAACTTTTATCAAAGCATAGCTTCACATCTCATCTCTTGCTTATCCCGGTAATTAGATAGATAGATAGATAGATAGATAAATTACAGATAATTTACTTCTTCTGCTCAACCACTATCTAACACTTTTCTTGACAAGCTCCTGGGATTGACATTTACTCCTGATCTTAAATGGAACACGTGCATCAAATCCGTTGCCAAGGTCGCTGAAAGGATGGTTGGATCCTTCTATCGATCCAATAAATATCTCACCGCTGATGCAATTCTCTACCTATATTTGAGCCAGATTCGTTCAAGAATGGAGTACTGTTGTCATATCTGGGCAGGAGCTACTAGAAAGACCTTATCCTGCCTTGAAAGAGTTCAAAATAGAATAGACTTCGTAGCGTAGCGAGGCATGCCCCTTTCTCTTCCCTGCAACATCTTTCTCACAGAAGAGACGTTGCGAGCCTATCTCTGCTTTATCGTTATTTTCATGGTAGATACTTGTCTGAGGCCCAATCTATGGTTCCCTCTCGCCAAACTTTCACGAGAACACCCGTCTAGTTGAAAACAATATCAATAATATATCCCCACTCTTTATCTGTGCCTAAACCTAAACGTAGATTCCATGAACAAAACTTCTTTTTTAGAACTGCACACACTCTTTTCCGGTAGTCTGCCTCCCGGCTGACTATAAGTCCAATATAAACAAGTTCTTGATGAGCCGTTCCCCTTAAATAATCCAATTTACCAAATTTTCACTACTACCGATTACTACGATAGTGTGCCTTTGACTACTGTACACTCTTTAACCCTTATCCCGAGCGGCCTTGATAAGTGGTGACTTCTAGATAAAAAAAACGACTCTATAATAATATATACGAAATATGAGAAAATAAAGATATCATATTTAAACGTATTTTATGACTGGGCAAATCCCCCTCCCCCACCAGTAAGCGATAAAAATACAGAATCGCCATATTAAAATAAACAAAAAAAAAACAAACCTTTTTATTATTTTCTTTTAAGAAGTATAAAAAAAAAGTTGTAATTTTCATAAAATGCGTTAAAAATAGAAAAATAGATTAGTGGAAATCGCTTTCACTGAGAAAATTAAAGTGCGCATGAAATAAAACATTTTTTACAAAGGAATCAGCACTTATCAAGGCCTAGAGGCCACTCGAGCATAAAGGTTAAAGAGTGTACAGTGGTCAAAACGAAATTATCATAGTAATCGTAAGAAGTATAAATTTGGTAAAATTCGATTACTTAAGGGGAACGACTCACCAATAACTTGTTTACATTGGACTTGAAGACGGCCATATTGTAGCCAGCTGGAAAGCAGGTTAACGGAAGAGAGTTCCACAGGTGTGCAGTTCTGAGAAAGAAGCCTTGTTCATGGAATCTACGTTTAGGTTTAGGCACATATAAAGAGTGGGTGAAATTATTGATAGTGTTTACAGCCAAACGAATGTTTCTCGTGAATTTTTGGCGAGGGGGGCCATAATTTGGAGCTCAGACTAGCACTTTCCATGAAAATAACGGTAAAACAGAGAGAGAGAGTCTCGAAAACAAAATAACACAAACAATATGATGCACCATCGATCTCTAATTCGTTCTTTACCATAAGGCGAGTGTAAATGTAACAATTTGAATCAACCAATGTCATGTTAACTTTATGTTTGGATCAAGGCGTAAGAGTGAGTAAATGTCCATTTATGAACGATTTTATGTTTTTGTTTGGCGTTCATTTTATTTCTGTCAGTTTTTTGTCGAGGGAGATATATAATTTAAGTATCTGAAAATCATAATTAATATAGAATAGTATAGTATGTAAAAAAGACAGCAGGCAGATGTTTGGAAGTAATGCCGCTTGTGTCATTACAGAAAAACAGTGATTTAAAAACTTGTGATAAAAATATATTACCTATTATCATGATAGTTAATAAATTGTATATATTTCCGTAAATTAATTTTGTTAAGTAAATATTTTAATCTCCATTCATAAAATTGTTTGATAGAACTAGTTTCCGAAATGTTAATATTCTAGTACATGCGGAGTTACTAAAAATGCTAAAACAATAAATAATTTTCTATTTGACATGTAAATGCTGCAAAAATCATTTCAGATTTCATAGTGCTATAACGTGATATAAACTACTTCTCGTAAAGTATGTGCTCTTTATCAACCGAACAATTCCTCACACCTAAAGCTATTCTATATTTATACAGATCTACTACGTATGGAGCATTGTTTTTATATTTGAACTGGTTAATCTCCGTCCCTTTTAAGGGTTTTTGATAAGGTTCAGAAACATATTTGTAATTCGGTTGGCTCTATCATTTTTTCTCTAACTCTCTCTTACATGATTCTCTAAGTAATGTTATGGAATCTGTTCATAATTGTCTGATCATACAAAATAGATAGTGCTAGTTGTACTTTTAACGTCCGACTTGTTTTTCTTGGGAAATATACCGTTTTTAATAAATTATAATTTTTGAATGGAATTTTGGAAACTAATTATAATTATTATGGCATTATCTGGCAATTCAATTATTAATCGAACGAAAATCTGGTAAAAGTACTAGATGTTTCCACTCGATGTTGTCTGGGACTATTTATAGTTGCAATAGAGTATTTTCAATGTTATTTTTTTCCTTAAATATATATGATTAAATATTAAATTCCGTTGTCTCATTGTATTCGCAATATCTATAAAACGAAGAATATTTTAGTTCTTTTTGGCGAAGTATAAAGAAAAGTTATAATTTCTGTAAATTATGTTAAAAACAGAAATAAATTTTTAGAAATCGCTTAATATATTACATTTTTCTGAGAAATTTAAAGTATATATACATAATAGAAAACAAATAAAACAACGAATGATTTTTATTCGATGTTTTAGATGCTACAAAATTCTTTTCAAATGACACAGTTCTACACGTTAATTAATTCTCTTTTCTAACCTTTCACTGGTTCTTCTAAGGGTATCCATTATCTCTACAAATGGACCATGAAATCTTGTCTGGGACACTGTTTTCATATTTTCAATAGTATATTTCCGTCCCATTTAAGGGTTCTCGATAATGTTCAGAAACGTATCTGTAATTTGATTCGATCGACCCTTTCTTCTTCGTTGCGCCTTCTACCTCATAAACGTAATGTTGCTAGTCTCAATCTCTTCTATAAGTAATATTATATTATATATAAATAATTAATATTCTTCGGAATTGTCTGACTTATTCTCTGCTCATTTATCTCAGGTCGTTTGACTCGTTGGTCTAGTGGCTTTTATCAATTCGCTGTTAATGAAATTCGTTTTATCCCAGTAATTCCTTTACCAATCTACAGGCTTGTGGAACTCTCTGTATATTGACTATTTTCCTCCTACCTGTCTATTCAAGGTGTTTGCAGAGGAAACGAAATGGCTTCTAGTAGATTTCATTTCATAATATTTTTTTTATTGTAAATAGAATTAAAATTCGTTTAAATTAAATACTAATTGTTGTTTCAATAAATATTTGATTAATAATAAAAAAAAAATAATGACGATTCAGAAGTTATAAGGATCTTTTTTTTACATAGGCATGACCACTTATCAAGGCCCAGAGACCATTTGAGGATAAGGGTTAAGAGTGTACAGTAGTCAATTTCACAATATAGTAATCGTTAGTAATGGAAATTCGGTAAATTTGTAAATTTAAGTGGAACGACTCATCAAGAACTGTTGGACTTGAAGACAACCATATTGTAGTCAGCTGGAAAGCAGGAAAACGGAAGACAATTCCACAGACATGCAGTTCTAAGAAAGAAGCTTTGTTCATGGAATCTACATTTAGGTTTAGCCACGGATAAAGATTGGGAAAAATTAAGGAGAAAAACTTATTTGCCTCTGGTAATGGAAGAGACAAAATGTGTCGTTCACATAGCGAAAATAGATCAATGGTTTGATAGATAGATTATATATAGATAGATAGATAGAAAGGAGAATAGATAGATAAATAGATAGATAGATTTTTTTAAACAGCATCATCACATTATCAAAGCCAAGATGCCACTCGAGGATAAGGGTTAAAGAGTGTACAGTAGAAATTGGACAATATAGTAATAGTTAGTAATGGAAATTCGATAAATTTGTTAACTTATATGGAACGGCTCATCAAGAACTTATTTACGTTAAACTTGAAGACAACCATATTGTAGTCAGCTGGAAAGCAGGACAACGGAAACCAATTCCACAGTCGTGCAGTTCTAAGAAAGAAGCTTTGTTCATGGAATCTATGTTTAGGTTTAGACACAGATCGGTGTCAGTTAAGGATCGCTTACTCATGTACAAATGTTCCACTTAACAAACCGAACTTCATGTTTTAGTTTAAATTCGCTGGCAGCCAAGTTTATGTGTTTTTTTTTCTTTTAGAGCAAAAGTATTTCTGCTGAAAAATATTTCAATAACAAAAATGTTTGTTATTAACTTCATAAGAACTGTGACGTTATTGATTTCGTAAGGAGGGTGATTTTATTGAATTCATAAGAAGTGTAACTTTTATGACTTTATTGACTTAATAAGAAGTGTGACTTTATGGACTCTATGGGAAGAGTGACTATATATAATTCATAAGAAGTATGATTTTATTTATTTCATAAGAATTGTGACTTTATCGAATTCATAAAAAGAGTGAGTTTATTAACGTCATAAGAATTGCGACTTAATTGAATTCATAAGAAGTGTAATTTTATTAACTTCATAATTTTATTAACTTTATAGGAAGTATGACTATTAAATTCATAAGACATGTGACCTTACTGGCTTCATAAAAAAGTCTTAATTATTTTTGCGTGCATAAAATAAAAAAATTAAAGACTAACTCATTTCAAATACCATGTGCTTGATTTTGAAATATCTATAGCATTTATTTTGTTTTCTTTGTTTCATCTCTTAAATACCATGACTGTAGAACATATGTACAACGACTAAGAAAAAAATGGAGTAGCTCTGAATTAAAATAAAAGAGAAGAAAATATGTTTTGTCAGCCACTGAGCAAAGTTAAAAACATTTCTTCAAAAGCATAAGAGAAGCTGTTAAATGCTTGGCGCCAAGCTGCTGAAAGACTTTTATCACATTACATAAGATAGAAAAATATATTGCCTTTAGTAACTCGTCGCCAAGATAACATACGGCGATGTTAAGCAACTTGAACTAAACACACAATTTTCGCGCCATTAAAATCTACTGGCAACAAACAACTTGAATTCACACACGCTAAACTGTTCGTAATAACAAAATCAGTAAGTGTTTATTTTATTTCAAGCAAAATATTCTAGACTCAATTCTATCGTCGTTCAGTCTTTAAAACTCTATATTATTATTTAAGTTGGTTGTAAATATATGTGTTTACTTTAATTGTAAGAATTTCCTTTATTTACTGTACACCGAATAATCTACAAACATCTTTTATGTTTTCGATAAATATATTTTAGTCGGATTTTAAAACTACGACATTTTTTCTTCGTTGAATTTATATTCTCGTATTCAGCTATGCTTTGATAATTTGATAATTGCGAAAGTTTATTAATAAGATTTATATTATATTAGCAGTTCAGGCCGACTTTGCTCGGGCTCTATGTACTGTTCATAAATTTAAATTTATGTGCATATATATATATATATATATATATATATATATATATATATATATATATATATATATATATATGCTATTTGTTTTTGCTTTGGCGACACGTATTGAATCAATTCAATTATTTACGAAAGTGCATTTTTACCTAAATGCGAGTTGGGAATAATTTTCTCTTTAATCAATTCGGTACCCCCACATGGGGAGCAGTATACATATCATTATAAAAATATAATTATCCACTGACACGTGTTTCGTCGTCTACGCTAGATTCAGCCATTCTGACACGTGTTAGTGGATAATTATATTTTAAAAGTAATATATATATATATATATATATATATATATATATATATATATATATATATATATATTAAAATGTTTGACTCATGTCCAGGTAAGCTACATCTAAAATTTCAAGTGTTTAGACAGAAAGTTGGGGGAGGGTCTGCAAAGGTAAACTCTTTTAACAACCAAAATTACGCCCCCAAACCGATTAAAAAGCTTGCTGCATATCTGAATAGACCCCAAATTGGCAGAATAGTTCTAGAGATCGCAAAGGTAAAATCTTTTGAACTTTGACCCCTTGGCAGTCAAATTTTCGGCAGAAAACCGATTACAAAGCTTGCCCTATGTCTGAATACACTTTATGTAAAATTTCAAGTGTTTAGACCAAAAATTAGCTGAGTAATTAATCGGTAATTTTAAAACTACGATATTTTCCTTCGTTGAATTTATATTCTCGTATTCAGCTATGATTTGATAATTTGATAATTGCGAAAGTTTATTAATTAGATTTATATTATATTAGCAGTTCGGCCCGGTTTTGCACGGGCCCTATGCACTGTTCATAACTTTATGTGCATATATATTTCTATATATCTATAAAAGTGAAAGTGTGTGTCTGTCTGTGTGTGCACATTTACCTACACAATAACTCAGTCAATTTTCAGTCTACAGACTCGAACATATACAGGGTATGGAGATTTGGAAAAAACTTTGTAATCTATTTTTAGATCAGAAATGTGGCTGTTAAAGGGATCAAAGTTCAACGATTTGACCTTTGAAAACTCTTCCAAACTCCTTCGACAATTTTGGCTATAAACAATGAAATTTTAGATATAGCTTTCTTGGACATGGATCTTACTTAATAACTTGATTTGAGCCCAAAACAAATGTTAAGGGGTCCTAATAGGGGTCAAAGTTAAAAAAAATTTGACCTCTGCAGTCTCTACCAAATTACTCAGACAATTTCTGGTTTAGACATTTGAAATTTTACATAAAGGGTATACAGAGATAGGTTAAGCTTTTTAATCAGTTTGGTTCGAAAATTTGAGCTACCAATATATAAATGTATGTATGTATGTTTGCATGTCTGCTTAAAACCTTCGACAGAGTCGATGAATTTTCACAAGATCAGTATCGTTTTGAAATTCGACTCTTCAGACGGCAAATACCGAAGAATCGGCTAAAAACATTAATTTCTCCACCCTCAATTGGGCACTTTTCTACAGGGAGGGGTCGCTGTTTTCGACGATATTTTCGAAAATCATCCCCTTTTTTCGACTGTCTAGCCTTAATTAAAACCTACGTCACTTCCGGTTTGACGGTGGTCGTAACAGCAAAGACGTCACGTTATTTCCCGTTCTTTTCCTCCTTCACGGTAAGGGTTCGAGCCTGCCTTCCTACTTCCACTGTTTTTTGCTCAACGCACACCTCCAAACACCCGGGAAACACCTGACACCCATGCCAGTATTCTTATAGAGTCGAGAATTTAAAAGTAAAAAAAAAACAAAAAAAAAAAAAACGTATTTGGGTGCCGTCAGCTAGAACCGAAACCGAAAGCAAAGCTGTAACATTCAAAGCTGGTGACACTACGACTGTACCAACGTTACACGTATGTAAACATAAAAAATAAAAATAAACTAAGATGAATATACAAAATGTATACATATTTTTTCAATTTTGACCCATTCTTTAAATCCATTTAAGGCGCTAATGACACATAAAAAAGTTCCATAAAAATTGTAATCATTTGAGACCACTAGCGCTGCTCTACGACTTTTAGTTTCGGGGGAGATAGAGTTTGAAAAGATGGAGACATGCAGACAGACATAAAACCTTTTATATATTGGACTAGCGGGGATGGGGCGGTTTTACCTGGGCATAAAATGCGCTTTAATATTATATTTTCATTTGTCCATATTTCGAATATACTAGCAGGTCGCCCGGCATTCCTGGGCATAAAATGCGCATAAATATTATATTTTGATTAGCGGGGGTACAAAACAAAATGAAACGTAATAATCCTATTTAAATATTATAACTTTTAAAATAAAAAATAGCGAACGTAATGCAAGATAAAGAATAAGTGCACGAAAAAACATGACATAAATAACCCTGTTTAAATGTTAAAACTTCTTTAAAAATCGGGAAAACAACAACCACAAAAAAATACACCGAACATGATGAAAAAATTAAAAAAAAAAACGAACGTAAAAATGGCATAAATAACCTTGTTTCATAATTAGAACTTTAAAAGTCAAAAGAAAAGTATCTGCTATTTTAGGTTCGAACGTGCAATCTTAAGATACCGATGCTGCCCCTATAACGACTGGTCTATGATCACGCGAGCAGAGGTAGGACGTTTTTTTTTTATTTATTTTTTTTTTTAAATATTTAAACTAATTCTAGAAAGAACTATTTTGGCCATGCGTGTTTGGCTAAATTTTCATAAAGGAACGATTTTTGCTACCCCTTTCCTGTAGATAAGTGCCCAGTTGAGGGCGAAGGATTTAATGTTTATAGCTGATTTTTGATATTTGTCATCCGAGGGGTCGAGTTTAAATACGATACCAATTTCGTGAAAATCCGTCGCCTCTATGAAAAGTTTTAGGCAGATATACATACATACATACATACATACATACATACATACATACATACAAACATGCATACATTTAAACAGATTTTTGCACTTTATATTATAGACAAACCTGGGTCCCCGGCGTTGTTCGGGTGTTTGTAGGTGTTGTCGTGCGACGGAGTACAAAATAGACTTCGTGGCTTGGTGGGGGGATGCCCTTTTCTCTACCCTGCAACCTCTCTCCCACAGAAGAGACGTTGCGAGCCTATCCTTGTTTTATCGTTATTTCCATGGCAGGTGCTCGTCTGAAATCCAATCTCTGGTCCCCCTCGCCAATCTTTCACGAAAAACACCCGTCTAGCCGAATCCACTTTGAAAAATTTCCCCCACTCTTTATTTGTGCCTAAATTAAAACGTGGGTTCCATGAACAAAGCTTCTTTCTTAGATCTGCACGCCTGTGGAACTCTGTTCCGTCTGCCTGCTTCCCACCTGACTATAACTTGGATGTGTTCAAGTCCAACGTTAACAAATTACTAATGAACCGCCCCCTTAAGTAAACACTTCATCAAATCTCCACACTAACGTAATGTACGTACTTGCAATAACCCTTATCCCTGAGTGGCTTCCGGGCCTTGATAAGTGGTGACCACTGTGTAAAAAAAAAAAGTTGTAGTAGACAGGCAGGCTCGTGACGCGAAGGCGGAAAAGAAAGTGGTATGTGTTAGGGTGTTGGTTGAGCCCAAAAAAAAAAAAAAGAACGAAAATTGCGAACGCAAAAAAATAAAAATAAATAAGTGGGTGTAGGCAGGCCCGAACGCATACCGGAAGGAGAAAATGAAAGAAAAAAAACGCGACGCGTTAGCTGTTGCGCCCATCGCCAAACCGCAAGTTACGTAGGTTTAAAATAAGTCTAGAAAATCGAAAAGAGAGGATGACTTTCGAAAATATCGGCAAAAAAAGCCATCCCCTTCCTGCAGAAAAGTGCCCAGTTGAGGGTGAAAGAATAAATGTTTTTGGCCAATTTTTCGAGATTTGTCGTCCGAAGGGCCAGCTTAAAAACGATACTGATTTCGTGAAAATCTTTCACCTCTATCGAAAATTTTAGCGAAGCATGCATACATACATTTAAACAGACAGGTGAGATTTATATTATAGACGAGTGGGGGTGCCCGGCGTTGTCCGGGTATTTGAAGGTGTGTGTATTGGGAGGGGGTAAATAACAACAAACGTTTTGGTAGATAGGTACAATCGAACCAGAAGCCTTGAGGCGAGGGTGGAAAATAAAGTGTGAAAAAACCTGACACGTTACCCGCTCGGCCAGCAATGAAGAGTAACAAAACACGTTTGAATGTAAGGATTAAAAACTGAATTTAATGAAGTCAAATAGAAATCCCGCAATTAACTTTTACTGCGTGGCAGTTTCTTTTTGGTTTGTTTACTAAACTTTGGCTGGTTTTGTTTTTCAAAGATGTTGAGTAGGGGGGCAGCTCCCCATAAAAAGGGAATTGTCCAAATTGAATAGCAATTGTCTGATATATTTATATTTATATTTATATTTATATACCATGTTAAAGGAATTCAAGAGTGATAACTAATGAATTTAATGTGGTTATTAAGAGTGCTCAATAAATGAAGAGCTAGATATATATAGGTTTTAAGACTGGTTTCTTCTATGGAAAGCAACCATTCATTTAGCCATTTATTAAGTTGTCTGTCGAGGACTTTTGGTTGTAACCGACCATTTATCCGAAATATTAGCATGTCTAATGTCGCGATCATGTAAATTTTCTTATATATATATATATATATATATATATATATATATATATATATATATATATATATATATATATATATATTAATTATATATATATTAATTAATTATTATATAATTATTATTCATTAAATTTGATGAAATTGCTGAAGTCATAATTTTATTCAGCATGTCTTTATTTACGATGTGCGTAGTTTATCACACGGAGTTTTATATGCGGCGCTATTAATGCACACGTGGAGGCAGACACGTCTCCTGCTCTTCTAACAGACGATAAACTAATGACACATGTAACTGACGTGATCTTGGAGAGGGTCGATGCATAAAGGATGACCCCCTCCTCAGCTGGGAATGAAAAATTGATTAAAACTAGGAGACGTAGTACATGGGAATTTAAGCGAAATCAAATTTCTACACTTGTGTGTTTGTGTCTGTTTGTATCTGTCTGTTTCTCTGTCTGTCTGTCTGTCTGTCTGTCTGTCTGTATTCGTTTCCCGTAGACTTGTTTTTCTGTAAATTTCACATATATGTACTTTATGTGTCTGGCAGTGTTTTTGATTTTTTTTATCGGAATATCCTCGATAATTATAAAAAAGCCGATAAACAAAAAAATTTGATCAAAAAAGAAATCATCCTATTTTCACCAAAGTTGATACAGATTAACATCACAAATAAATTTTAGAAGTTTTATCACCGCACAAGTATAAAAAAGTATGGCATATAAAATAAACTGTAGTTTTTTTTTAATAAGATAGGGAAGCTTTTTTGGTTGCTGTTATTTAGAACACAATTGAACCATGATACTTGACTTTTGCATTTTACATCTTAATTCAAGCAATTATATAAAAATGATTTTATAAAATCAACAGGTTCTCTACAGTGCAATGTAGACTAAAGTGGATTGTGGTGTACAGTTGTGGATCTCTAATTAGAACAGGCCATCAATCGATTTGATTGAAAATTAATTCCCTCGATTTCGATGATGATAAAAATATTAAGTGTGTGGAAGATTAGTTGATCCTCATTTAATACCCAGCAACTTGAGGTTTCCTTGCTAGTCTAATATATAAACGGCTATATGCTTGTCTGTCTGTTTCCATATTTTTCAATTATTTCTTGGAAATAAAAAGTCGCAGAGCGCGCTAGAGGCCTCAAATGATTGGATTTTTTACGGCCGTTGTTTTTTTGTGTCATTAATCGGTTAAAATAGTTTTAATGGATCAAAAAGGGGTCCAAATTGAAAAAAAGATCGCTATATATATATTATACATTCATCTTAGTTTGTTATCAATTTTTAATTTTTAATCGGTTCGTATGCGTGTCACGTTTGTAGAGTGGTAACGTCATCAGCTTCGAATGCTACGATTTCGGTTTCGATGTTAGCTGATAGTACCCAAATACGTTTCTCTTTTACGCTTGATATCACGACTGTATAATAATCAACTCTATACTTCTATATTTTTGTGTGTGTGTATGCATTGATATTCATATTAAAAATCTTTTTTATAAGACAATACAACTTTCTTATATATGGGTTGTGGAATTGCATTCATCTTCAAAACATCTAGCTAATTTGCATATTCTTATTAAACATTCATTTTGATTAATTCCCTATTAGTTTTTTCGGTTTTCTCATGGGATGATCATATTTAGTTAACTATCACGTGTAATTATATTAATGTAGATATTCTATATGACTTATACGTGCGTAATATTTGTGTAAAATGTTTATAGTAAACACAAAACTCTTTCAATATATTCATGTATGCGTACATATTTTTGTTTCCAAAATTTTGTCTACTAAATTCCTCCTAAAGTTTTTGGTCTACAGACATGAAACTTCATATATGATATTTGAACCCATACGAAACTTTATATTTGGGTTTTATCCCGAGGAAATCGATACAAAATTGTGAAAAAACGGAATTTGCCAGTGAAAGTCGAACACCGGCATTACGATCCATAATGTCGTAGCTATTGGTTCATGTTTTAATTTTTAACCTTGCAGTAAAACGTTTCTTCAAAGTTCAGTCATTAACGCAGAGGAAAAAAAATCGTAAGCTAAGCGTTTTGATTTCGATTTTCGGTGGTGGCGCACGAGGCACTTCTTAAATCATTACTATCCATTGGGCCCTATATAATCTGTATATATAAAAGGCAAAATGTGTGTGCACATTTTTTTGTATGTCCGGCAAAGGCCTTTTTTGAGGGGAGATATTGGAAAGGGGGTTACTATTTCTTAGATTTGTTATATATCGTCTAGATCAAGGATTTGCGAATATATTGTTTATATACCGTAATATCTAGGATGTGTGAACGCACATCGAGTATAGATTTATTTACATCGACTTAAAAAAAAAATTCTTGTTATTTCGGCTCCCCTCGTGTGTGTTCGGCTTTTTCGTATAAAAACGAAACTAATCTGAAGCGAAGACAAATTTACCCGGCCCTTGTGCCGGGAACGTCCTGAAAGCAATAAAGCGTTGATCAATATATACATACACACACACACACACACACACACACACACACACACACACACACACACACACACACACACACACACATATATATATATATATATATATATATATATATATATATATACAGTGATGATCATATTTATTGGCACGGTAAAATAAAAGTTAAATTTTGTCTAATAAATTCTAAAAAAGGGATTAAATTAAAGAGAATAACAAAGTATATTATGTATTTTTAACTGGCCTTTCCGATGCAGCAATCGGATTTTAGAAAAAATAAATAACAAAGGAACAACAAACACAATTGCAAAAAACCCTTGTTCAAAATTATTGGCACGGCTTTGATTTTCTTTTAGTATCAGTATAATATCAATCAATTTCCGGTTTACGTGCTTTCTGAACTTTTTTATAGCCATATTATGCTTGTTTAACGCTAATTCAGTGAATAATTTTTTTCAGGTAATTTTTAGATAGCGATTTATTTAAACTATTATAAGTGACTAAATTATAATTTTCAATCGCCATGGTTAAAACTAAGGAACACAGCGAAGACGTCAGGATGCTTGTTGTAGCATGCCATACCAATGGGGAGGGCTATGATAAGATTTCAAAGAAGCTAAACCTTCCCAAATCCACTGTTAGAGCCATAATAAACAAGTTCAAATCGCAAGGCCACGTTATGAGTTTAGAGGGTAGAGGGAGAAAAAGGATTCTTTCCCCAAGAGATGAACGGAAAATTGTTCGACAAGTAAAACAAAACCCAAGGATCTCTGTTGGGGAGATTGTTGATGAACAGAGCACCTCTGGAGTGAATGTATCTCGACATACAGTTGGTAGAGTTTTGAAGAGAGCTGGTTTAAAAGCATGTCGTCCGAGAAAGACTCCCTTATTGAAGCCTATGCACCTGAAAGCAAGGCTAGCCTTTGCAAAACGTCATATTGATAAAGATGTTGCATTCTGAAAACGTGTTCTATGGACTGACGAAACGAAAATAGAGTTATTTGGCCATAATAAAGTGTCTTATATTTACAGAAAATTTGGCGAAGCTTTCCTGTCTAAGAACACCATACCCACAGTGAAGCACGGTGGAGGCAGTTTGATGTTTGGGGGATCCTTTGCTGCCTCTGGACCAGGGCGACTTGTTAAGGTCACAGGTAGCATAAAAAAGGAAGATTATGTTAAAATATTGGATGAAAACCTGAAAGACTCTGCTAAAGAGCTCTCACTTGGTCGTCGTTGGTGGTTCATGCAAGATAATGACCCAAAGCATTCGGCTAAACCGACTAAGAAATGGCTTGAGGACAATCATATTAATGTTTTGGAGTGGCCATCACAAAGCCTAGATCTTAATCCAATTGAAAATTTATGGAGAACTTTAAAATTGAGGGTAATGCAAAGGAAGCCTAAGAATCTTATTCAATTGGAGGATTATTGTCAGGAAGAGTGGGCTAAAATTACTACTGAAGAGTGCAACAACTTGGTTGTAAACTATGAAAAGCGACTGAGGAAGGTAATCAAGGCCAAAGGCTATACAATTGATTATTAAATAAATCGTGCCAATAATTTTGAACAAGGGTTTTTTGCAATTATGTTTGTTGTTCCTTTGTTATTTATTTTTTCTAAAATCCGATTGCTGCATCGGAAAGGCCAGTTAAAAATACATAATATACTTTGTTATTTTCTTTAATTTAATCCCTTTTTTAGAATTTATTAGACAAAATTTAACTTTTATTTTACCGTGCCAATAAATATGATCATCACTGTATATATATATATATATATATATATATATATATATATATATATATATATATATATATATATATATATATATACATATATATATATATATATATATATATATATATATGGAAAATCTACAACAGCGTAGTAAATAATGGACAGTTAACTATTCCCCCACTATCAAACAATCATGAGGTTGCTTTCACGGCAACTGACAAGGCTAATCTGCTTGCCAGTCGGTTTGCCTCAAACTCCACACTGAACTCGGTACACCACTCACTCCCTGATTTTCCTCTGCGAACAGACGCCACACTAGACGATTTGAAAATCACCCCTTCTCAGGTACATGCTATTATAAAAAACCTAGACACCTCAAAAGCATATGGACCAGATCTCATCCCAGCTGTGCTATTAAAAAATGCTCTGCCGAGGTTGCTCCAGTTCTGTCCAAACTTTACAATAAATGCCTTAACGAATCTTGTTTTCCCGACTGCTGGAAAACTGCCCCTGTGGTTCCAGTCTTCAAGAATTCTGGTGAAAGAACTGACCCACTAAATTATCGCCCCATTAGCCTCCTCCCGCTTTTCGCCCAAATATTTGAGTCCTTAGTTAATCAAGCCCTAGTCCAGCACCTAACAGCTGCTAAACTCCTGACTGACAAACTGCAAGGAAGGTTGGCTTCCTCTACCGTGCTAGAAAACTACTTACGCCTGACAGTATCCTATACCTCTATAAGGCAACCATTCGTCCATGTATGGAGTACTGTTGTCACATCTGCTGCTTGTCTCTCGCTCCTGGACAGGGTTCAAGAGAGAGTCGCCAACCTGATAGGTCCTGAACTGTCATCTAGGCTTCAGGCTCTGTCCCACCGACGAGATGTTGCATCCCTCTGCCTGTTCTACAAATACTTTAATGGTGAATGCTCTGACGAACTGCAAACACTTGTACCTCCCCGACGTAACTACCCCCGACAAAACCGACAAGCTACTAAGTCTCATTCCTTTACAGTAGAGATCCCTAGGTGCAAGAAAGCCTTTTACTCCAATAGTTTCGTTTCGTCCCCAGAACTGCGGGTCTTTGAAACTCCCTTCCGGGATTCTGCTTTCCCAACTGCAATGATATGCAGAAGTTCAAGTGTAATGTTAACAAACGTCTTTCTACTCATCTCCCTTCATAATGACCCCGCTAATTAAGTCCCTGATAGTATCCCCCTGCTTCAAAGTGGTACTGTGCCTTGTTTGGGGTGAAAATTGAATAATATATATATATATATATATATATATTCATTTTC
The DNA here is from genome assembly GCF_053919585.1 of Euprymna scolopes. Classification (NCBI taxonomy): domain Eukaryota; kingdom Metazoa; phylum Mollusca; class Cephalopoda; order Sepiida; family Sepiolidae; genus Euprymna; species Euprymna scolopes. The sequence goes on from NC_136485.1 coordinate 28,610,178, forward strand.
CTCTAATTCTCTTTTACTCTTTCTTCCGTCATTACAATCCACTAAAACTCTCATTAAAACTCTCCAAGCTTCAAGATAAATTCTTTCTCTAAAGCTTACAGCCTCCAATTTATTTTAAATACTTTGTCTTCAACCCCATTATTACTGCCCATAATTCCACCAAACCGTATCCACTGACCTATTCCACTTCGCCCCCTGCCCTAATTATTATTTTTGCAGCGATAGATTGTGATGACAACCAGATCATCATCCACCTTTACCTCACAACGTCGAATTGTCTTGAATTTGCGTCCATACCCTCCCTAACCATCGAATTAACTCAGTCCACTGAGTACATATAAATAAATATAAGTCCATGGGTATATATATATAAATCTATCTCTCTATATATTTTTATTAATTTATTTATTTTTTTATATGGAGGTCACCACTTATTAAGGCCCGGAGGCCACTCGAAGATAAGGGTTATTGCGTGTGCAGTAATTAATGGAATAGTATCGTAGTAATCGTTAGTATTGGAGTTTTGATAAAGGGCATTACTTAAGAGGGCAGTTCATCAAGAATTTGTTTATGTTGGACTTGAAGACATCCAAGTTGTAGTCAGGTGGAAACAGGCAAACGGAAGAGAGTTCCACATGCGTGCACTTTGTTCATGGAATCTACATTTTAATTTAGGCACAGATAAAGAGTGGGGAAAATTTTTGACAGTGGTTTCGGCTAAACGGGTGTTTTTTTACATAGGCATGACCACTTATCAAGGCCCGGAGACCATTCGAGGTTAAGGGTTAAGAGTGTACAGTAGTCAATTGGACAATATAGTAATCGTTAGTAATGGAAATTCGGTAAATTTGGTAACAAGTGGAACGGCTCATCAAAAACTTGTTTACGTTGGACTTGAAGACAACCATATTGTAGTCAGCTGGAAAGCAGGAAAACGGAAGCCAATTCCACAAGCGTGCAGTTCTAAGAAAGAAGCTTTGTTCATGGAATCTACGTTTAGGTTTAGGCACAAATAAAGAGTGGAGGGGAATTATTGATAGTGTTTTCAGCTAGACGAGTGTTTCTTGTGAAAGTTTGGCGAGGGCGTAACATAGATTGAAGCTCAGTCGAACACTTTCCATGAAAATAATGATAAAGCAGTGACAAACTCGTAACATCCCTTCTGTTAGATAGCGGTTGCAACGAAGAGAAAAGGACATCTCCTACGAGGCTACAAAGTCTATTTTGAACTCTATCAAGGTAGGACAAGCCATTCTAGCAGCTCCTACCCATATGTGGCAACAGTACTCCATCCTTGGACGTATCTGGCTCTTATATAGATAGAGAATTGCATCAGCAGTGAGATATCTACTGGATCGATAGAAAGACCCGACCATTTTTCCAGCGGCCTTGGCAACAGATGTCATGTACGTGTTCTATTTAAGATCAGGAGTAATGTCAAGCCCAGAAGCTTGTCAAAACTTGAGGTCTCCCCAAGACGAGAGCCATTCATTTAATTGATGCCAGATAGGGATCAAAGCGCTGATGATTTAAAGAGAGAAGCTTTGTTTTAGATGCATTGAAAGTAACCAGCCACTCCTTCCCCCATTGTACCACGTGCTCAAGATCAGAGAAGAGAGAATCGGAGAGAACTTGGTCGTTTACTGTCTTAGATGTGCTACCATAGATAGTAGTGTCATCAGCATAAATGTCTACAAATGATGTAAGGATGTTATTCGGAAGATCATTAATGTAGATCAGGAAGAGAGTTGGGCACAGGATGGACCCCTGAGGGACTCCAGCATTAAAACTGTGAGCTTCTGATTTTTGCCCATCAACTACTACTCTTATGAACTTGGCCTTTTGGTCAAGATCAACGTGTAGTATCTGTTCTTCAGATGCTGCACTTCCATTTCTTGTTCTCTTTCGGTGGAGGATCAGTCTTTCACGACTGAGACAATTAAATATATATATATATATATATATATATATATATATACATATATATACATATATATATGCATATATCAGAGGAAGTGCTCGGCTTTGCCCAGGCGTAAAATACGGCTAAATATGATACTTTAATTTGTTCAGATTTCGTATATATTATTGTAGAGCCATGAGTCATATTGTAGGGACTCTTTCATATGTAATATAATGATGTTGGCATTCAGTGCACATTCAGCGTCTTGTAGCTTTTTGATTAAAACTGCAAATATATTTATCTAATCTAGCGGGGACACCCGGCGCAGGTTAGTTGCAAACTACGCTTAAATATGATATTTTAATTCATGCAGAATTCGTATATATTATTATAGAGTCAATTTTCTAGTGATTCTAATATATTATAAAGTTGTGATTGCAAACATATATATAAAAAAAACAACATATATTCATATTACTTCGGTGCATCAGCTTGAATCGAAACCGAAAACAAAACAATCATATATATATATATATATATATATATATATATATATATATATATATATATATATATATATATATATATATATAGTTCCTTCACTTATAATTTAAACCGAAACTAAAACTTATGGACAATTCTTAGTATAATTATTTATTACAAGAAATGGCAGATCATAACAATTAAACGACAGTCACTCGAAAGAAAAAAGATGTAAGCATTCCACACAAAATAACACACACACTATCGTATGACTATATAAATGAGATAAAATAAGATATATTATCTGGGTAAAATATAAAATAGTGATAAAAAATAGATGACTTGAGTGCCTTCAGCTATGATCGAAACTAAAAATTATGAAGAATTTTTGTATCAGTATTTATTACAAAAAGTAGGCGGTATAAAAATATTAAGACACACACGCAATCGTATTAATATATAGCAGTCTAAAGTTCTCACACACACATATGTGAGTGTAAGTACACACACAAATTCAAATGTAGCAGTAATAGTTTTATTAAAGGACTACAAAGCATACATCGGTCTCCGTCTCTCTCTTTATCTTCCTCTGAAACAATTAAAAAAATGAATTAAATCTCAACCAATGAAATTTGCCGGAAAGCGCGACACACAAAGGAACACACATGCTCTCGTATTATTATTATTATTACTATTATTATTATTATTATTAATAATAATAATAATAATAATAATATGATGATGATGATGGTGATGATGATGATGATGATGATTATATTCGGAGCGCTAGTAACAATACAAAAAAAAAATTGAAAAAAGGCTGGGAGAGATTGAGATCAGAGGGATGACTGAGAAGATACAATATATAACAATAAGGAAAAGGACTGAAATATTAAGGAAAACCCTTGAATGCGGAGACTAACACACACGAGCTGCAGGCACAAGTCAGACAAGCTACAGATCTAAAACACAATGAGACATCACATAGAATCATGAAAATTGAACCTGTATAAATGTAAGGGACCCGCCCCCCTTTTTGTTGTGTGTGGGTTTCACAATTAACAGGTGCAAGTCCAAATAAGTGAGGAGGGTCAAGGAGGATGGAATGACCGAGGAGAAAAATCATTAGCCAGACTTCCGCTGGATAAGTGCACAGGGGACTGAGACCTTGGGAATGCTTATTGCAGCCCAAATTCCAGTAAAGACCAATGATGGCTGCCAACGAGAAATCAATGATACGCTGCTGTTGCGATACCACAAATTCTTTTGCAAAAGTTTTCGAAAGAGGTGGAGAGTACTGGAAATCTGGGGCGATTTATTGTCACTCAGACTCCAGAGAAAACCACAAGTTGTCCTAAAAGAGAAATCTTTGATGACGACTTGTGTGATAACCCATAGTAAGTAAATAATAAGTTTTAATAGTGCACATTAGATTTAATGCTCCCAAAATGCCTACATGCACCTAAGGTCTAACGGTAAATCCTGGTTGTTAACAACCAGTTTAAGATGACAGACATTTGGAGGTTAAAAGTTCAGTTCTTACCATATGCGATAATAACTTAGAATAACGTGGATTAACTCGTTTATTCAGCCATGGCTAACGAAATAAGAAGCTACCTCTATTCACAGTACTCGCTTCAAAATAATGTTTACTGTCTTTTAGATACAACCTACAAATAATAGAGCCATTCCCTTTGGACTGAAGAAGGGAGATTTATCGCCTTTGGGGAAAAAAAGATCCGCCATGACTATTTATGAAGTGAGCAATTTTGTTTCGCATCACAGCGTCCTTTCCCTTACCATTTTGCTCAGTAAACTGGTGAATAAATCTGTTAAATGTTATGCTTCGTCCTGTTTTAAACTGCTAATGTAAATGTTAATAGGTTTCCGACTTAACAAAGACTTTCAAATTGGATTAGAAATTCGAAGAGATTGATATGAAGAAGGTCGGAAGTTATAGATCGAGCGAAATGCTGTTAATGTAACTATCCATATGAGAATAGTAGTCCGAATAATTCAAATTCACAAGTGCGACTTAAAATTGAATTTTACAAATCCACTAAATGAAGCATAATTATTACATTTTAAACGGCTTAGAATGCTTACAACTGTGTGTGGATTTTATATTAATTCTTACACGTCTCCATATTGATAGAAATAAAAATGGACTCGATAAATATAAAGGTAAGGAATTAGAATTTATATCATTATTTATCATCAGGTTTAACAACGCATGGGTAGAGAAATGAAATTACTTCTCAACGCACGTGTTTTGTGCTAAGATTCACCGAGTATATTCTGCAATACAGACATATGGCGAGAAGTAAAAAACGCTTAAAAAGTAGCTGTATAACAAATGTTACGTTTCGGTTGAAGACAAGCTGAGGTTTATTCCCCTGGATTGTTTTTCTAAGTCATTGATCAATAGGGCGAAGGGTAAACATATACAACGTGGTAATAAGTGGTTAATCATCTGCTATCAGGCAAGTAATAAATTCACATGTTCAAGCCCCTAAGATTGCAACCAAACTGTCTACTTCTTCCCCTTCATTCTATAAGCTATGCGACGTCACATTCGTTTCCAACATGCTGCAGGTCAAAATAACATTTGAACACATACGCTGATCCTATGGCTCCGAGATTTTGTCTTATCCTCGATATTGTACATCATATATTTTTTAAATAACATTTTCACCCCAAACAATGCACATCGCCACTTTTATGTAGGGGGCTACTATCAGGGACATAAGCTACAGGGGTCCTATGTAAGGAGTTGGTCAGCAAGATGTCGGTTCACGCTACATATGAACTTCTGCATGTCAGTACAGTTGAGGAAGCAGGGTTCCGGAAGGGAGTTCCAAAGTCTAGCAGTTCTGAGGAAGAAACTACTGAAGTAGAAGACTCTCTTAAATCTAGGGATCTCTACTATGAAAGGATGGGATTTAGCTGCTTGTCTGGTCTGTCGGAGGTATTTATGTCGCAGGGGTAAAGTGCTTGCAGTTCGTCAGAGCATTCAGCGTTAAAGTACTTGTAGAACAGGCAGAGGGATGCAACATTTCGTCGATGGAACAGAGGCTGAAGCTTAGATGACAGTTCAGGACTTATTAGGTTGGCGACTCTCTTTTGAACCTTGCCCAGAAGCGAGAGACTAGTAGCAGATGCACCAGCCCAAATATGACAACAATACTCCATATATGGGCGAATGGTGGCCTTATAGAGGTACATGATACTTTCGGGCGTCAGTAGCTTTCTAGCACGGTAGAGAGAACCCACCTTCTTCGCAGCGGTCCTGGCAATACTCTCAATGTAATTGTTCAAACTCATCATTCCTGGGAACGTTAGGCGGAGGAGTTTAAAAGATGTACTTTCATCTTAAGAGTCTTTGGCAATTGCTATTGGTGGTAGAGAAGGTTTCTTGTAATTGTTGAAGGAAAAAAATATAGTCTTGGCAGCATTGAATGTGACCATTCATTTTTGTCCCCATTCCACTACAGATCTCTAGTGTTTCTGTTATTTCTTTAGATATGTGTTCATTTGTTTTTCTGTCGTGTCTGTTACAGAGCGTGGTGTCATCAGTATATATACCCATCTCACGAACAATTTTGTCAGGAAGGTCATTAATGAATATTAGGAATAATAGATGTCCAAGGATAGACCCCTGAGGCACTCCCGCATTTATATCATATTGTTTATATGTACGACCATCGAGGATAACCTGGATTTTTCTCTTATCTAAGAAAGATTTAATTATGTTAAGTATTTTTCCAGTGATACCGTATGATCTGATTTTCCTAAGACTATCATGCCATACCCTGTCAAAAGCCTTAGATATATCTAGAGCTACCACTCTACCCTTCCCTGCTTTGTCCAGTGAATGGTATATACGTTCAGAGATTACAGTTAGGATGTCTGCTGTGGAACAGGCATGCCTAAATCCATATTGTTGGTCAGTCAGAAGTTTAGTATCTGTAAGGTGATGGACCAGAGCCTGGTTAATTATGGACTCAAATATTTTGGCAAAAAGTAGGTGGATGCTAATGGGGCGGTAATTTACTGGGTGTATTCTTTCGCCAGAATTCTTGAAAACTGGTACCACAGAAGCAGTTTTCCAGCAGGCAGGAAAGCAAGATTAATTAAGGCATTTGTTGTAAAGTTTGGAGAGAACTGGAGCTACTTCAGCGGAGCATTTTTTTAATAGCACAGCCGGACTAAGATCAGGTCCACATGCTTTTGAAGTGTCAAGATTTTTTATGATAGCATGCACCTGAGAAGGGGTGATTTTCAGATCGTCTAGTGTGGCGACTGTCCGCAAAGGAAAGTCAGAGAGAGGGTGGTTAGCAGTGTCCAATGTGGAGTTGGAGGCAAACCGACTGGCAGGCATGTTAACCTTCTCGGTTGCTGAGTAAACAAGCTCATGATTGTTGGATAGTGGGGAAATAGTTGATTGCCCATTATTTACTACACTGTTGTAGATTTTCCAGAAGTACGGGGTTCCTAATTTCTGTGCTTCGATACGTTTTTTTGTGGTTTCAGTAAATTCTATCTTAGCTGTCGCTATTTCTTTCTTATAGTTACTCCTGGCTTCTATATACTTCTGTCTGTTTTAACTGGACTTATGTCAGTTAAATCTGTGGTATGCATGCTGCCTTTGCGCAATGGCAGCTGCACAAGTAGAAGTAAACCATTGGGGAGAGTGGGGCTTGCTATAAAGTTTCCGCGCGAGAACATGTGTTTCAATTGCCGTGTTGAACCATTCAGTGGTCTCATTGGCACACTGTTCAGCAGGAAGTGAAAGGATATTTCGCCATGGGACGTCTCTGAGATCCCTGATGGCTTCCCACTCAGTCTTTTTATAATATTTTGTTGTTTTGAGTAGTAGTTCTTCGGTTTTGGCTCTAGAGTGTAGGGCGATTTCAACCATTATAACTGCATGATCGGCGTTCTCGAGTGGGCTGTGGTCAGAAAGAGATCTAAAAGTGAAGCGTGTTGTTCATGCTGGTCTGGGAAACGTGTTGGAAACGTAACCGTCTGTGATAGGGAATGATACATAGAGAAGCTATGTGTTGTGGTACCTGCTGCGTCTGTGTAAGTAGTATCTATACTGTCAGAGATTTTGTTTATTAGGGTACAGCCATGTGTCGAAGGAGAGCAGTAGAGAATATATTTTATAGCTAACAGGCTATCAATAAAATATACACAGAGTAGAGTCCACCAGCTCTTTTTATTCTCCCCTCTCAAATTATCATGTGATCCAAAGATAGAAGTATCTCTAAGACATTCTATCCTGACACATTTTGGGGGTATAAGGTAACATCGCTTACAATCTACGTTCAGGTTCGTATGTCACCCCTTGCGTCATATCTCGGCGGGGGAGCTTTTCGACCGCCATCCTTACGGGAACGCACAGAATTGTCCATTCGAGATTATTTCGAATTTGTCAGGCTTACACCGGATATTTTTGGCCAGCACCCCCTGTAACCTCAACCAATACCAATCCATGTTCCGAACCGACATGCTACACCTTAACCGATGAGTCCACTTGTGTTCAATTTTAAGTGAAACTACTACTACTACTACTACTACTACTACTACTACTACTACTGCTACTAGTCTCTTTGTTATCCCACAATCTTTAAGCTGTAGTGTTATACACAAAACCTTCAAAAACCCCGTGTGAAATCAAAATAAAATAAAATCAGAACAGCACAAAGAATTACTATTTCTCCGCTTCGTCTTTTTTCACCTCCTTCCTTTTTGTTTGTACATTCATTTCTGTGTGCGTTTACGTGCATCATAAAGTGTCAATTTGTCTGTATGTTCTAAAAAGCAAATATCGACGGGGAATTAAACAATAAAAAAAAAAATTAACAATCGTCATGTGTGTGTGTGTGTGTGTGTGTGTGTGTAAGAATAATACTTTTTCTTTGTCCGGGCGTAAAATACGGCTAAATATAATATTTTAATTTGTTCAGATTTACAACCCAAACCGAAACTAGCATTCAAATCTGGTGACGTTACCACTGTACTAACTTGACACGTAGATGAACTGATTTAAAATTAAAAATAAAAAATAAACTAAAATGAATGTACAAAATGTATAACAATTTTTTTCTTCAATTTTGATCCCTTAAAAACTATTGTAACCGATTAAAGACCAATAAAAGAACGGTCTATCGTAATGTGTGTGTGTGTGTGTGTTTGTGTGTGTGTGTGTGTGTGTGTAACAATAATATTTTTTCTCTGCCACCCTTTATTTCTTTCATTTTAAATATTTTGCATTTTATATATATATTCTATGTGTTTTCTAAAACTAAAAAATGATTTCTTCTTTTTCCTCGTGTTTGATAATTTCTCTGTGTGTGTGTGTGTGTGTGTGTGTGCGCGCGCCAAAAAATAGGTTGTCTATTCACGCGCTTATTCCTTTTCCTTGCGTCCCGTTGTAAACCTCTGCCTCCGTTTTCGTTTTTCTCTTCCCCATCTCTCCCCCACCTTGTCGTCATGGGATGTTAATGTTTTTCTTTATTTCTTATCTCTTTTTTTCTTCAATTCCTTTTATTTTAAACAGTTACCTATGTTTTTCTTAATAGCAGCTTTGTATTATTTGATTTTTAAAACTTGAATAATGTTTTTTTTTTCATTTACTGAAGACCCAATTTCGTGGCGTATGTAACTATTTTTTTTCTTTTGTTCATCCCTTGTTGAGAAGTTCTAGCCAAGGCGTCAAACACTGAAATTTTAGGTTTTTACGCGATGGCACTCACGAATGTTCATAAACAATTCAAACCAGCGGGTTCAAAACCCTAGGCTTCCGAGCGAACTACATATTTCTCTCATCTATTTCGCTTTGAGCTATGTGGGTCACATCCGTTTCCAGCATACAACAGGTCGAAATAATACCTAAGTACATTCACTGGCCCCATAAACTCGATTTTTTTTGTGTACATGTAAAAATTGCCTTGCGAATTTAAATCATCAAATCTGTACTAGCGAAATACCTTTCAGGGCCGCTGCGAAGAAGATGGGCTCTCTCTACCGTGCTAGAAAACTACTAACGCCCGAAAGTATCCTGTACCTCTATAAGGCCACCATTCGCCCATGTATGGAGTATTGCTGTCATATTTGGGCTGGTGCATCAGCTACTAGTCTCTCGCTCCTTGACAAGGTTCAAAAGAGAGTCGCAAATCTGATAGGCCCAAAACTGGCATCTAAGCTTCAGCCACTGTCCCATCGACGAAACGTTGCATCCCTCTGCATGTTCTACAAGTATTTTAATGGTGAATGCTCTAACTAACTGTAGACACTTGTGCCCCACGACGTAGACACCTTCGACAAACCCGACAGGCAGCTAAATCCCACCCCCACGCAGTAGAGATCCCTAGATGAAAAATATCTTTCTACTCTAGTAATTTCTTCCCCAGAACCGCTAGACTCTGGAATTCCATTCCAAGTCCCTTCTTCCCCAACTGTACTGACGTGCAGAAGTTCAAGTGCAACGTGAACAGACATCTTGCTGCCCAAATCCTTACATAGTGCCCCAGTAGTTGTTACCCCTGATAGTAGCCCCCTCCATCAAAGTGGCAATGTGCCTTGTTTGGGGTGAAAATGTAATCAAAAATCAAAATTAGAGACATTTTCTTTATTACTACTTTGTCTACGACAATATATTAAGAGATTAAATAAAACATTGTTATGACAAGATACACCAACAAAATACATTGTTCTCATCAAATAGAAAAATGCATAATATATTTCTTTAAATGGTAAAAGAAAAGAGGATGTATGAATAAGCGAGGGAACACTTATATTTTCATCTTTTATAGTTTTATTTAGCACACACAAGCCGGTTTACATAGTGCAACATTAGAAATGCGGAATATGATATCTGATCTTAATTCCCCATTTCAGGGTGGGACAACAGTTCCCAGCAAAATATCGTGTTCACTATCAACCCACTTTCTCTAAAAGAAATAACTATGCCCTGGAAACTATATTGTTCAGCTATAACGTAACCGTGACCTAACCTTAATATAAGCTTAATCTAACCCCAAACTTACCGTAACTTAACTGTCAACAAATATTAAACTAAGTTTTAGAGTTAGTTCGGCTAAAGTAGGTTTGCTTTGGTTAAAATTCTGTAGAAGCGCCATTTTTTGTAAACTGTATTGTTTTTATATCGTTTGCTGCTTTCAATTTGCTTCGTCTCTTCAATCTTCAATTTTTCTGTGTGGCCTGCAACTCTTTTACAGAAAATAAAATTTTTAGACAATAAAAATTTTCTTAAAAACGTTTGCAATTACATTATAGACATTATTTTAAGCATGGCGTAATGATAATGAATTCTCTTTAATTTAGCACTAAAAACGAACTATGAGCGCGAAAAAAGTAAATTAAATTCGATGACTTCACTAGCAATTATATTATTCATCGTAAAAAAGCAAAAGCAATTATTTATTAATTATCAAATGGAATGGAAATTCGAATGAAAATGAGTATCTATTGATAAAAAAAATTGCAAGTACAAAATTACGTTTCATTATTTCAAAATAATGTGGATTAATCTCTTGAAAGTGAAATACATGTTTGTTGGATATCTGGAAATAAATATAGTCAACGAGCGCGATTCTAATCTGCTTTCTTTTTTATATACCAATGCCCTTTCATAAAATTTGAAGTCAAACGTTTGTAAAATTTAGTCCAAGATTCAATTTTGTTTTCGAAAATGACCTCTGTCTTAATTTTATATGTTTTATTTTTACTTTTATGATTTAAACAAAATCCTATACGAATGATTGCAGCGTTCTATACGCAAAACGAGAACTATAATAAAATCGCATCTTAAAATTACAAGTAAAATTTTATTATACAAATATAATAATAATCTTTATGAGGTAATTTTATTTTTACGGCGAAAATATTGAACAACACTTGATTGAATATAGTTAATATCAATATGAGTTTGGTTTATTTTGATTTTTGTTTTACGGCATGTGTATCCTTTTTGGGTTAGTCAATGTTGAATCGAACACTTTTTGTAAAAAGTTCTTTGTATATTAAAAAATATTAATATTATAAGCTTTTTCCTATTTTACGACATATCAACCCTTTTCGAGATATTTACTGCTGAATCCAGTAATTCGGATACAAGTTTGTTTAGGCTTCAGGTTCGTTATATCTTTAAATAAAAAAATTGAACGAAAATGATTATTTATTAATAACAAAACTGTAAGTACAAAATTACGTTTTATGATTACAAAGTAATGTAGATTAATCTCTTAAAAATGAGAAACACGTTTGTTGGATCCCTGGAAATAAATATTGATACCGAATACGATTCTTTGTTTTTTAATATACCAATGCCCTTCCATAGAATTTAAAGTAAAACGTTTATAAAATTTAGCACAGATTCAATTTTGTTTTCCGGAATTGCCCACTATTTTTACTTTATAAATTTTTTGTTCTCATGATTAAAAGAAAATCCTATACGGATGACTGGATTTCCATGCGCAAAAGGGAACTATAATAACATTGCTTCATAAAACTACGAGTAAAATGTTATTAGAAAAATATCATAATAATATTTTGAGCTATTTCTTTACGGCGAAAATATTAAATAATACTTTATTGAACGTAGTTCCTATCAACATGGCATTGGTTTATTTATTTATAAGTTTGTTTTTTGTTTTATTGCATGTGTACTCTTTTTATCACTAGGATGGGTGCCCGGTGTTGCCCGGGTGCTTGAAGCTGTGTGTTGAGCAAAAAAAAAGAAAAAAAGTGGTAGTAGGAAATCAGGCTCGAACCCGTACCGCGAACGAGAAAAAGAACGGGAAAAAACGCGACGTCTTTGCTGTTACGACCACCGCCAAACCGGAAGTGACGTAGTTTTAATTAAAGCTAGACAATCGAAAAAAGGGGATGGTTTTGAAAATATCGGCGAAAAAAAAAAAGCAACTCCTTCCTGTAGAAAAGTGCCCAGTTGAGGGTGAAAAGATTAATGTCTTTAGCCAATTTTTCGGTATTTGTCGACTGAAGGGTCGCACATAAAAACGATACTGATCTTGTGAAAATTCATCGCCTCTGTCGAAGGTTGTAGACAGACATGCAAACATACATACATACATTTATATATTGGTAGCTAAAATTTTCAGCCCAAACCGATTAAAAAGCTACCCTTTATGTAAAATTTCAAATGCTTAAACCAAAAATTGTCTGAGTAATTTGGTAGAGACCACAGAGGTCAATTTTTTTTTAAAACTTTGACTCCTATTATGACCCCTTAAGATTTATTGTTTTGGGCTCAAATTAAGTTATTAAGTTAGATCTATGTCCAAGCAACATATATCTAAAATTTTAATTCTTTATACCCAAAATTGGCAGAGGAGTTTGATAGAGTTCTCTAAGGTTGAATTGTTGAACTGTGACCCTTTAACAGCCAAATTTCTATCTGAAAACGAATTACAAAGATTTTTCCAAATCTCCATGCCCTGTATCTAAAAATTCGATTTCGAGTCTATAGACTGAAAATGTACAGAGTTATAGTGTAGGGAAATGTACACAGACAGACAGACAGACAGACAGACAGCTTTCACTTTTATAGATACACTAGCATTTCAGCCCGGCGTTGTCCGGGTGTTTGGGAGTGTGTGTTGAGCAAAAACAAAAATGTGGTAGTAGGTATGCAGGCTCAAAACCGTATCGCGAAGGAGGAAAAACACGCGAAAAAACGTGACATCTTTGCTTTTACGACCACCGCCAAACCAGAAGTGACGCAGGTTTAAATTAAGGCTAGACAATCGAAAAGAGAGGATGACTTTCGAAAATATCGGCGAAAAAAGCGACCCCCCTGTTGAAAAGTGCCCAGTTGAGGGTGGAGAAATTAATGTTTTTAGCCAATTTTTCGATATTTGTCGTCTGAAGGACCGAGCTTCAAAACGATACTAATCTTGTGAAAATCCGTCGCCCTTGTCGAAAGTTTTAGGCAGTCATGCAAACATACATACACACATTTATATATTAGTAGCTCAAATTTTCGACCACAACCGGTTAAAAATCTTGCCCAATCTCTGAATACCCTTTATGTAAAATTTCAAATGTTTATACAAGAGTAATTTGGTAGAGACCGCAGAGATCAATTTTTTTAAAACTTTGAGTCCAATTACGACCCCTTAAGATTTATTGTTTTAGGCTCAAATCAAGTTAAGTTAGATCCATGTCCAAGAAACCTATATCTAAAATTACAAGTGTTTAGACCCAAAATTGGCGGAGAAATTTGGTAGAATTCTCAAAGGTCAAATAGTTGAACTTTGACCCCTTAACAACCAAATTTCTTGCCGAAAACGGATTACAAAGATTTCCCCAAATCTCAGTACCCTGTATATCAAATTTCGAGTCTGTAGACTAAAAATTTACAGAATTGTTACGTAGGAAAATGTACACAGACACACAGACACATTCACTTTTATAGATATATAGAAAGATAGATTTAATCCGGAACCAACAATTTTGGTAAGAGTTTTACACTTTAAGTTCTTTATATATTCAAATATTAATAGTGCTTGTTTCATTTTTATTGTACGGCACATCAACTCTTTTCGAGTTATTTAATCCAGTCACTTAAAAAAAAAAACGTTTTTAGGCTTCAGGTTCTTTATATCTTCAAATATAAATCCATAATGTTTGCCTTTTTTTGTCTTACGGCATATCAACCATTTCTGAGTTATTTAATGCCAAATTTAGTAATTTTGGTAAAAGTTTTTATGTATAAATTCTTTGTATATAAAGTTATTAATTCGTGGTGTTGGATTTGGTCGTTTTGTAGTGGAAAATTATTGTTTTTGTTTTTCGCTTTGCAGAACATGATTGAGTTTGTTGTCAAACTTCAAGTGATCCCTTATGATGTCTTTCTAGAAATTCTGACTAGAAAAATATCGAGGAAACCAATGCCAACCAGAGAATCCTTGGTTTCGCTACGATATGATTATGACTTCTACATTTATCGTCTCACCCCTCTGACGTCTCCTCCATTTTAACTACTACTACTACTACTACTACTACTACTACTACTACTACTACTACTACTATTTAATCCTCCAACTATAGAAGAACCTCTTCATCTATATCTTTTTCTTCTATCTATCTATAGTCCTATAAATTGTTTTTTTGTGTGTAATGATAATCATATTAAAAACCCTTTTTTCTATTTATTTAAAAAGAAAATACAACTTTGTTATATGTGGGTCTTGCCATTGCATTCATCTAAAAAGATCTAGCTAATTAAATTATTTTAAACATTCATTTTAATTAATTCCCTATTAGTTTTTTTCGGTTTTCTTATGGGAAGATCATCTTTAGTTAACTATTACGTGTAATAATATTCACGCAGATATTCTACATGATTTATACTTGCGTAATATTTGCGTAATATTTGCGTAAAAAGGTTATAGTAAACACAAACCTCTTTCTATATATATTTATCAATGCGTATGTATGTTTTCTTAAAAAAAATTGCCTACCAGTTTTTGGTCCACAGATATGAAACTTAATATATAGGGTATTCGAACTCTATGCGAAACTTTATGTTTAGGTTTTAACCGGGGAAAATCAGTGCAAAAGTGCGAAAAAATGCAATTTGCCAGGTAAAAGTCGAACGACGGCATTACGAATATGCATGGGCAATGTAATAGTTATTGGTCGATGTTTTCATTTTTAGCCTTGCAGCAAACGTCTCTTCATATTTCAAGCATTAATGCCAAAGAAAAAAGTAAATAGTAAGTTAAGCATTTTAGTTTCGATTCTCGGTGGTGGCGCACGAGTCATGTATTTTTTAAAAAAAATTTTTAAAATCGTTACTATATATTAGATCGAATATAATATAATAATAAATACGAAATCTGCATTAATCAAAATATCATATTTAAGCGTATTTTACGACCGGGCAATGCCGAGAGACCTGGAAGTGATGTATTAAAATTGTACTAACACTACTACTACTATAAGTACATTTTAAAATTTAAGTTGGAGGAGAGAGGGGTGGAAGGAAAACATGACTGTTTCAACAATGCAATAATTTCTTTTACTGGTATCGTTGCAGCGATCATGTTTTTTTTTTGCGCTTCCACCCATCTCTTCACTAACTTCCAATATTTTATTTTGAGTTATATTTGCTTTTAGCTCTCAGAATTTTCGACTTGATTACATTTAAAACAAACATTCGGCCCTTGCCCCCACCTTCCTCCGTTTTGTTCTCGCAATTTATCTTTTGTTATACTTTGTCTAATCAAACAAAAAAGAAAACGAAAACCGTCACACTTGACTAACTTTGGAATATTATTAACGCAGTCTACCAGGCAGGCATGACAGAGTGTGCTGTTCTTTGATTATGTTTCGTTCCCGGAAGTCTATTCAATACTGTTGCTAAATGTGGAGTGCAAACAGAATTAATAATGTTTTATCAATTGAAATCTATTTTTATGTATGCTTCGAAAAAAGTAATTCCGATTCGTACAGCAAAATGGACTAACAAGAAGAGCATAATGTTGAATTGCGGCTCTTTTTTCTGAAAATTTGTTAATAGATCTATTGTAGACGGCGGAGTGGTCCGGGGTTATTGTATGACTTGGTCTTTACTTTTGTGTAGTCCTTAAAACTTTAATTTTTTCCCCCGGGGGATGAAAAGGCGCATCCTCTTTATTATCATCGCCTTTGTCATGAAATCTTTTCTTAGTTGAACTAAGTAATTTTTTGTTCACTCGGATTTGTAGGACGTGTTTCTCTCTGCGAGCTTGCTTCTAGAAACTTCCTCTTACGATGAAAGCTAGCCCAGCAGGTACAACCAAATATATCATCATCATCATCGTCATCGTCACCACCACCACCACCGAAACTTCTCCTTTTACTACTATTGCAGTATCTCCTTTTTCTCTAATTAATGTTAACACTATTTCACCTACACTGGGAACTGACGGTAGTTGAGGGGTTAACGATGCAAACTAGCGACTTGGGTGTCCCAAGTTCGAATCCAGTTCATTTCACAAAGAGCACTTTTACTTAGGATGTTGGCAAACTTCACGTGGTCCCTTCTGTAAGTACCTGACGTCTTTCTAGAAATTCTGACTACAAAAAATATCGAGGAAACCAATGCCAAAAAATGAATCGTCGGATTCTATACGATATGATTTTCACTTATAAATTTACATTTTTACTTATCGTCTCACCCTTTTGACGCCGCCTCCATTTTTTACTACTTCGACTAGTGTTACTACTTTTTGCCATCTCTGTTGTTATGAAATATTTCTTTACTTCAACATAGTATTTTTTGTTCACTCGGAGTTGACGGATGTGTTTCTAGTCAATGGTCTATCTGCCAGATCTTGTTGAGTATCTTATGTGATCAGCAGGTGATGAAGCGCTCAAGAATTGTATGTCAGTATTTTAGTCGGACCTACTTACGCCGAAAATTAATTCGTCTACAATTGTTTTCAAATTTATAATACTACATGCTTGACTAATGTTTATTCTCTGATGAAAAAAAATCATATCTTTAAACATCTATGGGTTAATAATGTTTATTTATTAGAATTCTTTGCTAAAATTTTGACAGATTAATAACTATTGTAATATATCCTTTTCTTATTTACCCTTCTCTCTCTCTTTCTTTCTCTCTCTCTCTCTCTCTCTCTCTCTCTCTCACAAACACACATATATATATATGTGTGTGTGGGGAGAGAGAGAGAGGCTGGGGCAGAGCAACTTGCTTATTTAAATCTGGCGCGCTAAAGCGATGGTTGCTCCAAGGATGGTAAGGATGGACTTATTTGAAAAGGTGGGGGTTACCGTTTGCTATATAATGTGCGTTACTTATTTTTTGTTTATTTTTCAGGGACCCCAGAACGCATCATGGAGTGGACGAACTTGGAACGCGCTTTCGCTGTTGGGTTAGGCGTGAGGGGCGATCTGCATTGGCCAATTTTATCACCATGTGACTATATTTTATGTGGATATCTGAAATTAATTGTTTACAACAATTGTCCTAGCACCTTGACTCACCTGAAAATAAACATTCCTAGAGCTGTCTCAATCATACCCATCGATATGCTGGAAAGAGTTAACCGAAACTTCAGACTTCGATTAACTCAGTGTATAGAGAAAAATGGACACTATTTTAATCTAATAAAAATGAAATGTAAATATTGTACTAATATTGGGCTAGTTGCAGTTCAAGGAATTACATGTATACCTGCATTATTTGTGTTTTAATTAATATTTCAAATAAGCAAGTTGCTCTGCCCCAGTCTGGACATAGATAGATGATAAAGCTCAACGTCTGTGTGTCGGTATGCCTGTACACGAATAGGCTCCTATATCGTTTATTATTATACTAAACTGGCCATATACAATGATACAATGACAGAAGAGGTATTATGGATCTGCAATGGCTATAATAAAGTCACCAGGGGGAGAGGAAACTACAACGTATTATGGACTAAGTTACTTCTGGGAGGCATGCAAGCTTGCTCCAGGTACACTGAGGTGGGTTCCCGACTAGAGCAGGCAATCGATCTATTTGACTGATGAATGAGCGATTTCACTGATTTTAATCACAACAATATTGGATATCTAGAATATTCATTGATCCTCATTCAATCCTGGGCAACGTCGGATCCTCCTGGTGGCATATATATGCAGAGAGAGAGAGAGAGGGAAAGAGAGAGAGAGAGAGAGAGAGAGAGAGAGAGAGAGAGAGAGAGAGAGAGAGAGAGAGATGTTTTGCTTAGAAGACAAGTAATTGGCGAATGTATTATCCCAACGTATCGGCGTAGATTAAATTGAAGTAAAAAAATATGATACTAATAAATGGCAAGCCTCATATCGTGAATCCTAATTTTTTGTTCCAATCATCTACTCATGATTGCTTTCCAGAAAGTGGATATTATATTTTAATCTTGGTCTTAATTATCGTGGAAAAACGAAGAGCCAGACTGTCACAATTACTTTCACTTCAATTAACTTATATTTTTCTCTCGTGTAATACGCTGCTGATAGGATTTTGAATTTAGTAAAACCCAGTATATGCCTTTTACAGTATTTGGAACTATTATACACTTCACTATTGTTTCTGATCAGCAACTAAGGCCAGATGGCACTCGAGGATAAAGGTTAATGCGATTGAATAATTGTCAGGATCAATTCCGAATATTTTGTGAGAGAGTTCTAAATCAAAATTTGGTGACATTGGTTTTGTGATGACAAAGTTTTAATATGCGGAGAAGCAGTTCCACAGCAATGTGTCTCATAGAAAGGGGTCCCTTGTGAAGTAACTGTGTAAAAAAGAAAAAATTCGTTGTGGTAAACAGACGAGTTCTTTCAATGAATGTCTTACATGGAGAAACAAAGTTTTGAACTCAGCTGAACACCTTTCATGTTAATTGTAATTCATCTCAACATTCCCTTAAAATGAAGGACAATTCTGAAGACTGACAATAAAGATCCCTTTCCCTTTTTGTGTAATGAAGGAGGCACCACCTGGGAATATGGCCTTGGCTACAGGTTTCTTTTATGTCATGAACCTTGAATCGTCCCGAGACTCATTTCTGATGAATTTAGTTTTAAATTTTATTGGTCCAAAACAAGCTGTATTATCACGTAATCATATGGGGCTGCTGTGATAAAGGTAAGATCTATAAGACTAACTAATGTAAAAAGTTCAGCAACAAGCTAGTTGTTCAAATAATAATTAACATTATGAATATTATGGTGAAGGGAAAAACGGGAGCTTGAAGAGAATTTGATATATTTTTTCGAATGGTTGTATGTGTGTCCATTACATAATTTCCTAATTTATCCTAAAACAAATTTATCGATGTTGAATTATTTATATGTTGAATTATTTATATGTATAATTATTTATCGATGTTGAATTATTTATATGTTGAATTATTTATCGATGTTGAATTATTTATCGATGTTGAATTATTTATCGATGTTGAATTATTTATCGATGTTGAATTATTTATATTTTGAATTATTAATATTTTGAATTATTTATATTTTTAATTATTTATATTTTGAATTATTTATCGATGTTGAATTATTTATCGATGTTGAATTATTTATATTTTGAATTATTTATCGATGTTGAATTATTTAAATGTTGAATTATTTATCGATGTTAAATAATTTATATGTTAAATAATTTATATGTTGAATTATTTATATGTTAAATTATTAATATGTTGAATTATTAATCGATGTTGAATTATTTATATGTTGAATTATTTATATATTGAATTATTTATATTTTGAATTATTTATATGTTGAATTATTTATCGATGTTGAATAATTTATATGTTGAATTATTTATATGTTGAATTATTTATCGATGTTGAATTATTTATATGTTGAATTATTTATCGATGTTGAATTATTTATCGATGTTGAATTATTTATCGATGTTGAATTATTTATCGATGTTTAATTATTTATCGATGTTGAATTATTTATCGATGTTGAATTAGTTATTTGTTGAATTATTTATCGATGTTGAATTATTTATCGATGTTGAATTATTTATCGATGTTGAATTATTTATCGATGTTGAATTATTTATCGATGTTGAATTATTTATCGATGTTGAATTATTTATCGATGTTGAATTATTTATTTGTTGAATTATTTATATGTTGAATTATTTATCGATGTTGAATTATTTATCGATGTTGAATTATTTATATGTTGAATTATTTATATGTTGAATTATTTATCGATGTTGAATTATTTTTCGATATTGAATTATTTATATGTTGAATTATTTATATGTTGAATTATTTATATGTTGAATTATTTATATATTAAATTATTCATATTTTTAATTATTTTTATGTTGAATTATTTATATTTTGAATTATTTATATGTTGAATTATTTATCGATGTTGAATTATTTATATTTTAAATTATTTATATGTTGAATTATTTATATTTTGAATTATTTATCGACGTTGAATTATTTATATGTTGAATAATTTATATGTTGAATTATTTATCGATGTTGAATTATTTATCGATGTTGAATTATTTATCGATGTTAAATTATTTATCGATGTTGAATTATTTATCAATGTTGAATTATTTATCGATGTTGAATTACTTATCAATGTTGAATTATTAATCGATGTTGAATTATTTATCGATGTTTAATTATTTATCGATGTTGAATTATTTATCGATGTTGAATTATTTATCGATGTTGAATTATTTATATGTTTAATTTTTTATATATTGTATTATTTATATTTTGAATTATTTATATGTTGAATTATTTATATGTTTAATTATTTATATGTTGAATTATTTATATTTTGAACTATTTATATGTTGAATTATTTATATATTTAATTATTTATATTTTGAATTATTTATATGTTGAATTATTTATATGTTGAATTATTTATATGTTGAATTATTTATCGATGTTGAATTATTTATATGGTGAATTGTTTATCGATGTTGAATTATTTATCGATGTTGAATTATTTATCGATGTTGAATTATTTATATTTTGAATTATTTATCGATGTTAAATTATTTATCGATGCTGAATTATTTATCGATGTTGAATTATTTATCGATGTTGAATTATTTATTGATGTTGAATTAGTTATCGATGTTGAATTATTTATCGATGTTGAATTATTTATCGATGTTAAATTATTTATCGATATTGAATTATTTATCGATGTTGAATTATTTATATGTTGAATTATGTATATTTTGAATTATTTATATGTTTAATTACTTATCGATGTTGAATTATTTTTATGTTGAATTATTTATCGATGTTGAATTATTTATCGATGTTAAATTATTTATATGTTGAATTATTTATCGATGTTGAATTATTTATCGATATTTAATTATTTATCGATGTTGAATTATTTATCGATGTTGAATTATTTATCGATGTTAAATTATTTATCGATGTTGAATTATGTATCAATGTTGAATTATTTATCGATGTTGAATTATTTATCAATGTTGAATTATTTATCGATATTTAATTATTTATCAATTTTTAATTATTTATTAATGTTGAATTATTTATCGATGTTGAATTATTTATTGATGTTGAATTATTTATCGATGTTGAATTATTTATCGATGTTGAATTATTTATCGATTTTTAATTATTTATATGTTGAATTATTTATCAATGTTGAATTAGTTATCGATGTTAAATTATTTATCGATGTTAAATTATTTATCGATATTGAATTATTTATTGATATTGAATTATTTATCGATGTTGAATTATTTATATTTTGAATTATTTATCGATGGTGAATTATTTATCTATGTTGAATTATTTATATGTTGAATTATGTATATGTTGAATTATTTATCAATGTTGAATTATTTATATATTGAATTATTTATATTTTGTATTATTTATATTTTGAATTATTTATATTTTGAATTATCTATCGATGTTGAATTATGTATCGATGTTGAATTATTTATCGATGTTGAATTATTTATATGTTGAATTATTTATATGTTGAATTATTTATATGTTGAATTATTTATCGATGTTGAATTATTTTTCGATATTGAATTATTTATATGTTTAATTATTTATATGTTGAATTATTTATATGTTGAATTATTTATATATAAAATTATTCATATTTTTAATTATTTTTATGTTGAATTATTTATATTTTGAATTATTTATATGTTGAATTATTTATCGATGTTGAATTATTTATATTTTAAATTATTTATATGTTGAATTATTTATATTTTGAATTATTTATCGACGTTGAATTATTTATATGTTGAATAATTTATATGTTGAATTATTTATCGATGTTGAATTATTTATCGATGTTGAATTATTTATCGATGTTAAATTATTTATCGATGTTGAATTATTTATCAATGTTGAATTATTTATCGATGTTGAATTACTTATCAATGTTGAATTATTAATCGATGTTGAATTATTTATCGATGTTTAATTATTTATCGATGTTGAATTATTTATCGATGTTGAATTATTTATCGATGTTGAATTATTTATATGTTTAATTTTTTATATATTGTATTATTTATATTTTGAATTATTTATATGTTGAATTATTTATATGTTTAATTATTTATATGTTGAATTATTTATATTTTGAACTATTTATATGTTGAATTATTTATATATTTAATTATTTATATTTTGAATTATTTATATGTTGAATTATTTATATGTTGAATTATTTATATGTTGAATTATTTATCGATGTTGAATTATTTATATGGTGAATTGTTTATCGATGTTGAATTATTTATCGATGTTGAATTATTTATCGATGTTGAATTATTTATATTTTGAATTATTTATCGATGTTAAATTATTTATCGATGCTGAATTATTTATCGATGTTGAATTATTTATCGATGTTGAATTATTTATTGATGTTGAATTAGTTATCGATGTTGAATTATTTATCGATGTTGAATTATTTATCGATGTTAAATTATTTATCGATATTGAATTATTTATCGATGTTGAATTATTTATATGTTGAATTATGTATATTTTGAATTATTTATATGTTTAATTACTTATCGATGTTGAATTATTTTTATGTTGAATTATTTATCGATGTTGAATTATTTATCGATGTTAAATTATTTATATGTTGAATTATTTATCGATGTTGAATTATTTATCGATATTTAATTATTTATCGATGTTGAATTATTTATCGATGTTGAATTATTTATCGATGTTAAATTATTTATCGATGTTGAATTATGTATCAATGTTGAATTATTTATCGATGTTGAATTATTTATCAATGTTGAATTATGTATCGATATTTAATTATTTATCAATTTTTAATTATTTATTAATGTTGAATTATTTATCGATGTTGAATTATTTATTGATGTTGAATTATTTATCGATGTTGAATTATTTATCGATGTTGAATTATTTATCGATTTTTAATTATTTATATGTTGAATTATTTATCAATGTTGAATTAGTTATCGATGTTAAATTATTTATCGATGTTAAATTATTTATCGATATTGAATTATTTATTGATATTGAATTATTTATCGATGTTGAATTATTTATATTTTGAATTATTTATCGATGGTGAATTATTTATCTATGTTGAATTATTTATATGTTGAATTATGTATATGTTGAATTATTTATCAATGTTGAATTATTTATATATTGAATTATTTATATTTTGTATTATTTATATTTTGAATTATTTATATTTTGAATTATCTATCGATGTTGAATTATTTATCGATGTTGAATTATTTATCGATGTTGAATTATTTATATGTTGAATTATTTATATATTGAATTATTTATATTTTGTATTATTTATATGTTGAATTATGTCTATGTTGAATTATTTATATTTTTAATTATTAATATGTTGAATTATTTATATTTTGAATTATTTATATTTTGAATTATTTATATGTTGAATTATTTATATTTAAAATTATTTATATGTTGAATTATTTCTCGATGTTGAGTTATTTATCAATGTTGAATTATTTATATTTTGAATTATTTATATTTTGAATTATTTATCGATGTTGAATTATTTATCTATGTTGAATTATTTATCGATGTTGAATTATTTATCGATGTTGAATTATTTATCGATGTTGAATTATTTATTGATGTTGAATTATTTATATGTTGAATTTTTTATATATTGAATTATTTATATTTTGAATTATGTATATGTTGAATTATTTATATGTTGAATTATTTATATGTTGAATTATTTATATTTTGAACTATTTATATGTTGAATTATTTATATATTTAATTATTTATATTTTGAATTATTTATATGTTGAATTATTTATATGTTGAATTATTTATATGTTGAATTATTTATCGATGTTGAATTATTTATATGGTGAATTGTTTATCGATGTTGAATTATTTATCGATGTTGAATTATTTATCGATGTTGAATTATTTATATTTTGAATTATTTATCGATGTTAAATTATTTATCGATGCTGAATTATTTATCGATGTTGAATTATTTATCGATGTTGAATTATTTATCAATGTTGAATTATTTATCGATGTTGAATTATTTATCGATGTTGAATTATTTATCGATGTTGAATTATTTATCGATGTTAAATTATTTATCGATATTGAATTATTTATCGATGTTGAATTATTTATATTTTGAATTATGTATATTTTGAATTATTTATATGTTTAATTACTTATCGATGTTGAATTATTTATATGTTGAATTATTTATCGATGTTGAATTATTTATCGATGTTGAATTATTTATCGATGTTGAATTATTTATCGATGTTGAATTATTTATCAATGTTGAATTATTTATCGATGTTGAATTATTTATATGTTGAATTATTTATATGTTGAATTATTTATATGTTGAATTATTTATCGATGTTGAGTTATTTATCGATGTTGAATTATTTATATGTTGAATTATTTATATGTTGAATTATTTATCTATGTTTAATTATTTATCGATGTTGAATTATTTATCGATGTTGAATTATTTATATGTTTAATTTTTTATATATTGTATTATTTATATTTTGAATTATTTATATGTTGAATTATTTATATGTTGAATTATTTATATGTTGAATTATTTATATTTTGAACTATTTATATGTTGAATTATTTATATATTTAATTATTTATATTTTGAATTATTTATATGTTGAATTATTTATATGTTGAATTATTTATATGTTGAATTATTTATCGATGTTGAATTATTTATCGATGTTGAATTATTTATCGATGTTGAATTATTTATCGATGTTGAATTATTTATATGTTGAATTATTTATAGGTTGAATTATGTATCGATGTTGAATTTGATCACAACTATTAACATTATTTATTCCACTTAATTTTTTTGCATTCTAAATTTTATAACATGTGATATATTTCCTAACAAATTAGTTTTGCTTAACTAAAATAATATATCGAAAAAACGCCTTAGGAAAACAAACATAAGTTATTAAGTTTACAATAATAATAATAATAATAATAATAATAATAATAATAATAATAACAACAACAACAACAATAAAAATAATAAGAAGAATGTTCATCATAGCCAATATGCTCCTTAACATAATACTAAGAAGATGTCAAGCCGGATACAAGGGCAGATGAAATAATGAGCTACCTTATGTATATGGACAATCTAAAACTGTTTGCAAAAAAACCAGGAAGTAGAGCCGCTAATAAATACAACCAAATGGAATTCAGTATGGCAAAGAACTATATGCTGATCATGAGAAGGGGAAAAACTAGAGACAACGGAGGGCATGGAAATATCGATCCAAGCGAAGATGAGGCATAATATGAACATGGCACTTACAAATATTTAGGAAGTTTTTGAAGCAAACACCATCTAAGCAACAGAAATGAAAGAGAAAATTGTAATCGAATATCTCAGAAAAAATAGAAAACACCTTGAAACTACCCTAGACCGCCCACAGGCTGGACTAATGAAATACTGAGGCACCTCGAGCAGAAGACCAGGAAATGTATGTCCACGTACAATTCACTGTACTTAAAGAATTATGTTGACCGACTCTAGGTGAAAAGGAAAGACGGCGAAAGAAGACTGGTTTGTATAGAAAACTATGTAAATGACACGAAAAAGTATTAGAAAATACATAATTCAAAACAACGAAAGGATAATTACCACAGCAAGAGATAGAAAAGAAAATGAAGAAGACAGAAAACAAAGAGGCAAGAGAAAATGAAAACGCAGAAGGGAAACATCTACACGAGCGATTCATAAAGATGACAAAATATGGGACTAACGTGAACACTTCGACATGGCTAGGAAAATGATACCTAAACAGAGAAATGGAATTTCTAAGTACAGTTGCACAGGATAACGCGATTAGAACCAATCACATCAATGAAAAAATCGACAAGACATAAGAAAACGGCAAATGCAAACTCTGTGAACAAAGGGACGAAACAATAAACAACAGTATCAGCTAATGCATTATCAGCAAACTAGCCCCACCCCCGAAATATAAAACACTATGAAGGGCATTTTTTTCACGGTAATCAATAAACAAAATATGGTACACATCTTAAAACACGAAGGCAAAAACGTTACCAGTTTATGATTGTGTTTTTAGTCGCTTTGTACGAGTTTCCTCAACTTCTCTTCATTCAGCTGACTGATTTCACTAGAAGTAACTCAGTAAATCCAAATAATGTCTATTGTTGCATATTGACAACTTCCTGCTTTTATGTTGAAATAGTTGGTAACAACGCTCTGAATCATCGGCGTGTTGTATTTCAACGCGTCACCAACTTTAAACATAGTTTTCTCATTGACAAATAGTTTCGCAAAATACACTGCGTTTTGATATTTTTAACTCATCTGTTATCCTACAAATCTACATTTTACAAGCAAACAGAACGGATTTGGTACTTGTTTTGTGTTTTTTTTTTGCCGAAATTAGTAAACCTGAGTAATCAGCGGCATTTGTGCCTGTGCAACCGTTTTTTAAGTCAATATATCATCTATTAACTGTTGATTCCGTCAGTGTAGAATACTACGAACACTTATCAAGCTATTAACTTGCTTGAATAGTATTTATTTTTATCATTAACCAATGCTTAACCAACTCACAAACTTCAGATATTTCCATTGTTTTAAAAATTTGCAACAATAGCTTCACTTACATCAGTCTTATTTGTAAATTAATAATTTGGTTTAAGTAAAATTTCGATACGCTTCCTTTGAAACTAGTACTTTATAAAAACTATGTATTTTTATTGGTGCCATTTATATGCCAGGTTCCGGGCTTATTGTGTGATAGTTATGTTATATAATGGATATATATTCATGTCTCTGAAATGCATGTATGTACATAAGTCTTCACAGCAGACCGTGCCGTCTAGCCATCTAGTGTTGTATATATATATATATATATATATATATATATATATATATATATATATATATATATATATATACCAGATGGGTGACCATTTGGGAATTCTAGGCGCTGTATGTGCTCTCCGCTTATCTCGGCATTGTTTCCAGTCGTCTTGTACCTCAACTTGCCACTGGTATGCAACAATGTTGACTCAGGAGAGGCGTGGTTGGAGATTGCGCAACTCTTGCCACACAAATTTCACGCGCAGGCACCCTTACAGTGGGTATCCATAGTCTGTCAAGACTGAAGGAAGCCTTATATATATATATATATATATATATATATATATATATATATATATATATATATATATATGTTTGTTTAGCGGCTCGTTTTATATACCGCTATATAACCGTATGCATATTATGAGATGTATGTATAATGTGGCTCAAGTAAAAATTCAAACAGCAGTTCAATAAACATAACATTTCGATACATGGACTACTAACCTTAGTTCACCGTCAGTTGGTATTTGAGTTGAAACTCTGTAAATGAATATTTCCTCCGAAGGAATTTGTAACAACAAGTAAATTTTAGCATATAAAATTCATTCACTTTCGTGGGTTCCCTCGAAATTGAACGTATTTCTCTGTTGTTTCTACATCGCTCTAATTCGTCCAGTTCAATGCTTCCACGACTGATGGACAAATCTAACTCCCTTCTCTGTCGGAGTGCTTAATTCATTCTCTCTCCGACTGTCAAACTTTCTCTGTCTTGTGTCTCGTGATTAGATGAGTTTTTTCTTTGTTCCTTCTATGACTGGTCCTGGATATGACCTTAAACTATATTCAGTGGTGAGGCCCCAGCTTGTGCCATTGCTCCCAGGTCCTGTCTGACTCGGAGTGGTAGTACCTATTAGGGTCCCAACTATGGGTTAAATAGAAACCGACTTGAAAATAACAAATATTCTATTAACACTTTTTCTTCAAAATCTTTGAATTCGGCATTAAATAACCTGAAAAGGGTTGATATGCCGTAAAACAAAAACAACCAACATTCTATGACATCACTTTTTCGGTCATTCATTGTTTTGGCAATTATAATTCTATTTGTTTATATAATCTAATATTTAACAGTTAGATAGAATATATACACGTAATGCAAATTCAATGATTAAGGGAAGTCACGTTTATTCAGAAATATTGCAAATTCAGACAACTACAGACCGATAACTATACGTGAAGTCATCGACAACACAGTTTATGGATGATATTTACAATTTCCTTTATAATAGCCCAATTCACCACGATAAACAAAAGTGATGACGGAAAACAGCAAACAAGACAAGTGAATCAAATGAATTTACCGACCAGAAGTAGAAACAGGGAATTAAACAGAGCTATTTCGTGAATGAACCAATGATAGCATATGATACAATCCATCGATCTGGAATAATTGAATGCTTAAAGCTGTTAAAAATACGAGGATTCAGTATCTATGGATAAAGCTATCGGAAATTGGAAACTGTTACTGACAGGTGAAGGATGTCACTTGAGAAAAGAAAGAAATTTACAGAATAAATTCCTATGGGTTCATGCTAGGAATATTATTTATGTCATTTAATGTCATAACTTGCAATGCATGATACATACTTACGAAAACGGTTACAATATATATATATATATATATATATATATATATGTATATATACATATATATATATTTATATATATATATGTATATTGCTAAAAAATTAGAGGACCACGTTTTAATCAAAGTAAAATAACCTAGGTTGTTAATAAGTTTCAGCTGCTTTGTTGAAATCAACAACAGGTGCTTCAGACCAGCAACAATGATACATTCCTCAAAACAGAAATGGTTGAGGCCACTGGTACTTATTTTTCGTACTCATCTTTTTGGCTGATTTTTTTTACTGACACACTTTCTTCTGCTGTAGTTTTTCATTTGACTTTGATCACCATCTTTGTTGATTCCCCAGAGACAAATGTATGTTCCACATGAAAAAAAAAAAAAAAAACTGTTGAGAAATTCCTTTTATATGGAATGAAAAAAGATTTTGAGAAAAAAAACATAAAAGTCAATGGAGGCTTGTAAAGTCAGAAAAAAAACATGAATAAAACAATTATAGTAGTGTTTATAATGTGTGTATATATATATACATATATGTATATATATGTATATATATATGTATATATATACGTGTGTGTGTTTGTGTGTATATATGTGTGTCTATCATATGAAAACTTATAAAACACAAAAAATGCAACTAAATTACATTCGAAATAGAAAAAAAGCGGACTGTTTGTGATGAAGACGAACAAATTTTAAATATTAAAAGATATTAAATTGCGAAATAATAATAATACTTAGCGAACACATTAATTGCAAATATATGAGCATTTTAGAAGCGGATATCATAGTTTTCATAGTACTCATTGTAATGTTTCTGTACACAGTCGGGTATGTTCGTATATCCTTTTTGGGCTAGTTTATTGCATTTACTTTATATGTGACTTACTGTTTCATCTGTCTCCATAGAGGTTATGTCTATTGTTTTCTCGGGTTTTATTTATTGTAGCCCTAGTGTAATTAGTTCTGATCGCGCTGTTTTCAGCATTTCTAAGTAACAATTCCATTTCTCTGTTAAAATGTCATTTTCTTTACTATGTCTAGGTATTTTCGTTATTATTTTCTTTTTTATTCTTATAAATCGATTCCAGATTTCTTTTCCTGTCTTTTTGTTCATTGTTTCGTTGTTTTCCGTTTTGTTAATTATGTCTCTTGCTGCGATGACCAGTCTTTCTGTGTTCTTAGCTTTTTGTGTATTCCACGCAGTTTAGCTTTTACCTCTTTTGTTCGTTTTAATGTAGGATCGGTTAGTATTATCAATATATAGAGCATTGTGTCTTCTAATTATTTTCCTTGTCTTTCTTGTCAAGATGCCAAAGTCCTACTTTTGTTTCGCATACAGCTTATTACTGATACTACTTATATGTTTATTCTTATAACTAAATTTTTACTATAATTTTTTTCCAAGAGTTTCCTTATTTTCTAGGTATTCTTTTCAATTTTCCTCTTTCTCACTTTAATTATGTCGGCTTTAGAACACCCATATATTGGTTGTATAATCTTCACTAAGCACCCACTTCTCATGGTTGGACAGTTCCATTCTTCCGATGTCTCTAAATTTGTTTTCCTTTTTATCTAAATCAGTGCACACTTTTCAATTTCAAAACCATTTTATGCTTGTCGTTTTCATCAGTTTTCAAATTCATTTTTCATTTTGGAAGTATCTACAGGCCATCAATTATTATTATTATTATCATTATTATTATTATTATTATTATTATTATTATTATTATTATTATTATTATTATTATTATTAGTAGTAGTAGTAGTAGTTTGTTAACTTATATGGAACGGCTCATCAAAAACTTGTTTACGTTGGACTTGAAGACAACCATATTGTAGTCAGTTGGAAAACAGGAAAACGGAAGACAATTCCATAGGGGTGCAGTTCTAAGAAAGAAGCTTTGTTCATGGAATCTACATTTAGATTAGGCACAGATAAAGAGTTGTGCAATTATTGATAGTATTTTCTGTTAGACAGGTATTTCTTGTAAAAGTTTGGCGGTTTGGGGGACCAAATCCGTTGCCAAAGCCGCTGGAAAAATGGTGGGATCCGTCTATCGATTTAGTAGATATCTCACTGCTGATGACATTCTCTACCTATATAATAGCTAGGTACGCCCAAGGATGGAGTACTGCTGTCACATCTGGGCACGAGCTGCTAGAAAGGACTTATCCTGTCTTGATAGAGTTCAAAATAAACTTTGTAGCCTCGTAGGGGATGCCCTTTTCTCTTCCCCGCATCATCTTTCTCACAGAAGAAATATTGCGAGTCTGTCTCGGCTTTATCGTTATTTTCATTGTAAGTGCTCGTCTAATCTCCAATTTATGATCCCCCTTGCGAAAATTTTACGAGAAACACTCGTCTACCTGAAAACACTATCAATAACCTCTCACACTCTTTATCTGTGCCTTAACTTAAGCGTTGATTCCATGAACAAAGTTTATTTCTTAGAACTGCACGCCTGTGGAACTGTCTTCAGTTTACCTGCTTTCCAGCTGACTACAATCTGATTGTCTTCATGTCCAACGTAAACAAGTTCTTGATGAGCCGTTACACTTAACAAATTTACCGAATCTCCATTACTAACGGTTACTATATTGTCCAATTACTACTGTACACTCTTTAACCCTTATTTTCAAGTGGCCTCTGGTCCTTGATAAGTGGTGATGCCTATGTAAAAAATATAAAAAATGTATACATATATATGTATATATATATATGTATATATATATATATATGCAAAGATAAAAGAAATGTAATGATAATATAATGCTCTATGACACACTTACGTTATAAGAGAAATCTTTAATTGCAATGCAATGCAAATATACACTAAAATGTTCAAGTGTAAATTAAAGTTCAGATTTTGGGCAAGTAGAATTTGGTTAGAATGGCTAGAGACCAATCGTGTTAGTCAAATTATTTCTATTAATCTTTTATCGCATTAAGCAGAAATTGATTCACTCATCCAAAAGCTTCTGAGGAAAAATGTATGACGGGAGCGTCCATTTTTTATGGTTAAAATGTACAGTATAACGTACTATAGCCAAATGTAAATCTGGAATAAAATTGCTAACAATGCCTTTTTGGTATACAGAGGTGGAAGTGTTAGTAGATCTAAATATGAGAGTGGAAATAATCATAAATTAAAACAAAAATGAATGAAACAAACCCATAGTTTCCGAAACAACGATCAGTGATTTGCCTATATGGATATCAAGTACATTGGAATATTACGTTGTGCCAGTAAATATTTCTTACTTAATTTTTGTACTTAACTTAAAAATAGTTGACAAACAGACAGTTTCAAGGTAACCCACTCAGATTTCTACAATGTGTCAGCATTCCCTGTTTCTCGGCTTCCCCGCCGCGAATTTCCCCAAGACTCTGACATTATGCACATTTTATGTTAAAACAATTCAGGTGACTTTAGACAATGATATTATGTTTTTAGTCTTACAAGTTTATGTGAAATCATTGAAAAGCGTCAGACAGAGTTGATAAAACAATTCTGTAACGTAACGTTTAAA
Organism: Euprymna scolopes; assembly: GCF_053919585.1. Lineage (NCBI taxonomy): Eukaryota > Metazoa > Mollusca > Cephalopoda > Sepiida > Sepiolidae > Euprymna > Euprymna scolopes. The sequence goes on from NC_136485.1 coordinate 28,642,704, forward strand.
TCATACTGTGTATTCAACAAAGAATAAAACGAACACTTGTAAAGTCCATAAAATACTAGTTCGTAGTAATTAATAGGTAGATGCCCTATTAGAGCTACTAGGTCACACCTTTAGTCCAGATAAAGTCAAGAAGTAGCCAGAACGACTACCGAACACTTGACATTTGTACGGTCCAAAATACAAAAATCTTTGAGATATAATTTTTCATAAAACTACCTCCAGACACAATATAAAGCCACTTTATGTAAGGAACTAATCCTAATGATAAAAAAGTGAGAGTAAGTTACCATTACTTTAAGAAAACCTAAGCCTAAAAACACCCGAAACCCAGCGTTTAATTCCCTGCACGAAAACTAAGCTAGCTAAACCTTTCCAGGGGTTAATAGTGGATGAATGTGTTATAAGACTGGTTGATAAAAATTCTGCTTATATAATGGTTACGTGGCCGACTAGAAAAATCGATAATTAATTTTCGTACAGTTGAACAATTGCATATATTTAGAATAGGCTTTAAATCACAAGATTTATACGATGCTTGCAATTTTTATTTTCGAAAACGTTTCAATCCATGAACGGACCAGATTAAATAAGAACAGATAACGCGAGACATGTGATTCTTACGGTCTAATCCTATTCTACGAAATACCTTTCTTTTTTTACATTCATTTACATATAAATTTGGTTATTAACGTGTCAGCATGTTTTACAATTTAGGAATAAAAATATAAGCATTATTAATCCAGTAACTGAACAACGGTAGGAATAACTTACAAATGTATATCAGAAACTCCCAGGTGGAATAGAAACATGAAGTTAGATTGATTTTAGCATCCTGGTCCATGAAAAAGCCAACCCCTGTTAAAATCTCTGAAATTATAAACATGTCTACGTGCATTGATTTATTGAAATGAAACAATACCAGTCGAGGATACGTACTCGACATTTAATAATATCTGGCTGAAGTATGGTTTTGTTTAGTTCTGTCTTTATATGATCAACGCTCTGATCCCCATCGAGTATCAATTTAAAAGTAAAGGCTCTCATCTTGAGGAGACTCATGTTTTGACAAGCTCCTGGGCTTGCCATTGCCTCTGATCTGATGTGAAATAATGCATCAAATCTTTTGTCAAAGTCGCTGGGAAAATGGTGGGATCCTTTTATCGATCAAGCAGATATCTCACTGCTGATGATATTCTCTACGTATATAAGAGCAGGTAGTCCAAAGATGGAGGAATTTTGCCACATCTGGGCAGGAGCTGCGAGAAGGGACTTATTCTGCCTTGACAGTGTTCAAAATAGATTTTGTAGTCTAGTGGGGGAATGCCCTTTTCTCTTTTCTGCAACCTCTTTCTCACAGAAGAGCGTTTGAGAGCCTGTCTCTGCTTTATCATCATTTTAAGGGCAAGTGCTTGTCTGGGCTGCAATCTATGGTCCCTGCTCGTCAAACATTCACGAGAAACACTCGTCTCGCTGAAAACACTATCAATAATCCCCCCACTCTTTATCTATGCCTAAACCTAAACGTAGATTCCATGAACAAAGCTTATTTCTAAGAACTGCACACCTGTGGAACTCTCTTCCATTTCCTTGCTTTCCAGCTGACTATAATATGGTCATCTTCAAGTCCAACGTAAACAAGTTCTTGATGAGCCTTTTCCCTTAGGTAATCCAATTTACCAAATTTCCACTATTAAAAATTACTACGACATTGTCCCATTGACCACTGTACACTTATTAACCCTTATCATCGAATTGCCTTTAGGCCTTGATAAGTAGTGACTCCTTTATAATATATATATATATATATATATATATATATATATATATATATATATATATATATATATATATATATCGTCAGGATGTTTGTTTGAAGACATTTTAGTAATTACATTTTCTGGAATATTTTAAGTTTACAATATGATGTGGCCCTAAAAATTCACATATATATGTTGTTGGACCAGAAGAATAAAAACATATCATGAGATTGGCTTAGAATTTAAGACTTTACACATGTGCCCTAATATGGGGAAAAAGAATTGTGGCTGAGCCGGGAAAGTTTTTCTTTTCTTTTGTACATTTATGCAAACACCATGAAATAATACTCGACCAAAACCTGGAAAAAATTCTTCTGTTAACTCACATCGTCTATTAAAATTTAAGTCTTTTTTTCGCGAAATACCTTACGAGTTTTAATATTTGAAATTGAAATCCATATGAAATCCATATTTAAATAAGATTCGAAAGTTAAACGCTAAATAGTCAAAGATAAAACAGCTTCACATCATGATCATATATTTGCAATAAAACGGACTTCACATCAACAACAAAACAAAGCAAAACAAAAGACATCTACGATTAATTTTAACTGGGAATAAATTTTGAATGATTTTTATTATGACTTATAACGTGGATGAAGTGAGTAGTATTGGTATTTATTTAGTAACTTTAAAAATCTTTAGGCTGTTAACGATATCCATTGTAAAATCACTGAGCATAACATCGTCAAATCCCCATACGAAACGTCAGTTTGGTCCAATGCTATTTTTTTATGTTGAATTTACTTATAACGGCACTAGTTGAATTTCAGAAGCCCCCCTCGCTATTCTCTTATATCGCAATTTCTTAAACGCCACTAGCAAAAATTCAGAAAGTGATCACGTTTTGTTTTAACGGTTAATTAAAAAAAAATGTCTTTTGGGACTCTGATATTAAAACTAAGTCTTTTCAAATCAGTTTGCACTCTGAAGACGAATGCGTGTTCGAGATAAGTGTATTTTAAGTTTTTTGTTTAATTTCTAATATTAATAACTACATTCTATTTCAGTACTTAATTTATATTTTTATCTCCTGATTGTTTTATTTAATGATAGCGTTTTCTCGTCATAAATGTTTATTATATCTACCATATTGATTGCATGAACAGATTAGGAAATTGTATTCATTGTTAATTCGTGAGAGGTGAATCTATCACCATACGTTCCCTTTAAAAAACACGCCAGTTGGACTTTAATACTTAATAGATTTTTTTATGTTTTTTTAAAGGAGAGTAGAGAACGCTTTGTGGAAGCGTTGTTGGCAGCTCCCGTTACTCTCGCTTCTCTTTATTTGTCACTCAGTCCTCATTTTTTTAACGAGTGATTTTTCTGACAAAGGGAGAAGAAAAAGCTGTATTCTAGGTTTCCAGTATTTTGCGTGAACAGTCGGCAAAGATGGCGGAAATTTTCTGTTCTATTTCTATCCTTGTAGCCATGTCACTAGTAAGGGTGCTGGAGGTAAACGTTTTATCTGGGCTGACGTTATCCGCCTGATAGTCAGGGACCCGAACCTTGGATTAACCACTAAGGAGGCTGTCATATCAGCAGGTGCAAAGTACTGGGGCTGACGTATTGCCATTTGGTGAATGGATTCTGGACCATGCAGTAGTCTCTGGTGGGGTCTCTCGATGCCATATTAGTGGGTAATTGTTACGGCTTTATCTTATCATGTGCTACAAAAAAATTCTTCGTTACTTTTCTCTCTTTGTTTCCCCTCGCTGTCCTGCTCTAAGCAAATCTGACGACCTAGTCCACAAACTCCAAAATTCCATCATGGCAAGTTTCAATAAAAAATACAGGATTAAACCCGGATCTGAAACTTCCAACGTAGACCCCCACTACCATGTCTCCTTCTCCAACATCAGGGGTCTACGTTCTAACCTTCCAGAGGTTGAAGCCCAATTACAGGAGACTAAACCAGACCTTTTCTTTTTAAGTGAAACTGGAATTGGACAGACTATTTCCCTAAATGAGTTCGTAATTAAAGGATACTCTAACCTAACTTCCAAAACTGACCCCCAAGATCGCCATGGGCATGGAATATGTGCCTATATAAAAGATGGCTTTCCATGTGGTAGGGACATCTCCAGAGAAGATCCTAACTTGCCCTATATGTGCTTCCGAGTAGCACTAGCTCACACTACGGCGTTTATATTTACTCTCTATCGCCCCCATAGCAGCGGAGTTACTATCTTTAAAAGCATATCTGAGAAAATTGACCAAGTTCTATTAGAATATCCTTCAGCTTACATGCACGTATGTGGAGACTTCAATGTTCACAATGTGGAATGGTTACCCACTCAAACAAGACCGATGATGAGGGGCGGTTCTGTCATGATTTCTCCATTGCTTATGACCTCACTCAGATTGTTCACGAACCCACCCGAGTGCCCGACAATGACGGCCAGTATGCAAGTCTCCTAGACCTTTTTCTTACAACTTGCCCTGAACTATGTTCAGTTTCCGTTCTGTCTCCTCTTGGATCTTCCAACCACTCAGTTGTATCAATTAAGATAAAGATGAAATGTAATAATTCCTCAGACATACCTCTCCATCGTACAGTATACCGATACATTATTGCTGACTGGGATAGTTTCCGTACATTTATATCGGATCTTCCTCTGCGTTCCATGTTTAAAAAGGATGTGTCGTCTATAGTATCCGACCTGACAAAATGGTTAATTGTAGGTATAGAGAATTTAATACCCTCTAAAAAGTTTCAGCAAAAAACCTAACAGCCAGCCATGGTTTTCTCCAGAATGTGCTGCTGCTATTGCACACAAAAATCACTTTTTCCACTGCTTCCAACGTAATAGATGTATGGAAACTAAAGCCGCTTTCAGGACTGCCAGCAACCATTGTAAGAAAGTAATAAAGAACGCAAGAGAGTTGTATGCTCAGTCCGTCAAGTCCAAAGTAGCTGAGCAGCGGCTTGGTTCCCACCAGTTTTGGCAAATTGCAAACAGAATCTTGAACATTGCTCAATCCCAATGGACCTGAGGTAATCTCGTCAGCATCAGACAAAGCCAAACTCTTTGCCAAGAACTTTGCAGCCAATTCTACCCTTTGCGACCAAGGCCGCCAATCCCCAATATTTGATCCTGTATCAGAAAACACACTATGTTGCCAAGCTAATCAAAAACCTTGATTCCAGAAAAGCAACCGGCCCTGACGTTATTCCAATTATAGTACTCAAAAAACTTCAACCAGAACAAGAACCCATATTACAAAACTGTTTAAACGTTGTCTTAAGGAGAATTGCTTCCCATCACACTGGAAAATCTCATCAGTATGCCCTGTTTTTAAGAATTCAGGTGATCGTTCATCCCCCTCTCAGTACAGGCCAATAAGTCTCCTGTGCGTCATGAGTAAGTTGCTGGAATCTGTATTAAATAGAGAAGTAATCAACTATCTCAGCAAAAATAACCTTCTTAGTGACACACAATATGGTTTCCGTTCTGCTAGATCTACAGCAGATGTGCTTACAGTTATATCTCATAGGATTAGCGAATCTCTCGACAGAGGCAACCTTTCTAGGGCAATTGCTCTTGACATATCAAAGGCCTTTGATAGGGTATGGCATAAAGGTTTACTTCACAAGATCTCCAGCTCTGGTATTGCTGGAAATGTCTTCTCAATTATTAAATCATTTCTCTCTGATAGGTTCATAAGAGTAGTAATTGATGGGCAAAAATCAGAAGCCCACAGTATAAATGCTGGATTCCCTCAGGGGTCGATCCTGGGCCCAACTCTTTTCCTGATCTACATTAATGATCTTCCAAATCACATCCTTACATCATTCGTAGACATTTTTGCTGATGACACTACTATCTATGGTAGCACATCTAAGACAGTAAACGACCAAGTTCTCTCCGATTCTCTCTCCTCTGATCTTGATCACGTTGTACAATGGGGAAAGGAGTGGATGGTTACTTTTAATGCATCTAAACCAAGCTTCTATCTTTTCATCATCAACGTTCTGATCCCCATCTGGTATCAATTAAAATGAGTGGCTCTCGTCTTGGGGAGGCCTCAAGTTTTGACTTTTACTCCTGATCTTAAATGGAATAAGTACATCAAATCTGTTGCCAAGGCCACTGAAAAAATGGTCGGATCCTTCTATCGATCCAGTAGATATCTCACTGCTGATGCAATTCTCTTTCTATATAAGAGCCAGATAGTCCAAGGATGGAGTACTGTTACCACATATGGGAAAGAGCTGCTAGAAAAGACTTGTCCTGCCTTGATAGGGTTCAAAATAGACTTCGTGGCCTGGTGGGAGATGTCCTTTTCCCTTCGCTGCAACCTTTGTCTCACAGAAGAGATGTTGCGAGCTTGTCTCTGCTTTATCGTAATTTTCATGGAAAGTGTTCAACTGAGCTTCAATCTATGGTCCTCCCTCGCCAAACTTTCACAAGAAACACTAGACTAGCTGAAAACAATATCAATAATTTTCCACACTCTTTATCTGTACCTAAACCTAAACATAGATTCCATGATCAAAGCTTCTTTCTTAGAGCTGCACGCCTGTGGAATTGTCTTCCGTTTTCCTGCTTTCCAGCTTTCTATAATATGGTTGTCTTCAAGTCCAACGTGAACAAGTTTCTGATGAGCCGTTTCACTTAAGTTAACAAATTTACCGAACTTCCATTACTGTCGATTACTATATTGTCCTTTTGACTACTCTACACTCTTTAACCCTTATCCTTGAGTGTCCTATCGGCCTTGATAAGTGGTGACGTCTATGTAAAAAAACAAAAAAAACTCTTGAATATATTTATTTAAATAAGTTATATTAAAAAGTTTTTCTTTTTCCTTTTATTGCTGCATTAATTAGTGGTTAATTTCTGCAGTCAATTACGTCCCGCATGCAACGGAACTGAATTACTGTATCATAATTAGGGCTGTGACAACAAAATATTCTTTTCATTCTTTTGACTTTCAAGTGTATATCTGACACAGCAAAACACAGCCAATCAACCGAGAACCACATCACTCTATATAAAAACATATAAGATATTAACAGATATATACTCAAGGGTCAAAACAATTAAAAAATATACTGTTGTCACAACCCTAATCATAATGTATGGTAACACGCTTAAAATAATTTTCAATGAAGATCACTATCTATACTTTATAAAAATATTTATACTTCATAAAAATACTAGCGGGGGGGGGGGGTACCCGGCGTTGCCCGGGTGTTTTTAGGTGTGTGTATGGGGGAGATAAGTAATAACTCTGAAACGATGTTAAAAAAATCGGACCCCCCCAAAAAAAAACAGCGAAAAAAACCCGCTGTGTGTATAGGGGGGGAGTAAACTAAAGAATAAGCGAAGTAAAAAAAAAAAAGAAACGTTGCCCGCGTGTCTAAAGATGTAAAAGAAGAAAAAATAGTTTTGGTCGTGAGGCTTGATTGAACCCGGAACGCGAAGATGAAACTAACTCCAACCACTTAACTGTCTAGGCCAAGAGTAAGAGAAATTGATTATAGTGTTAAAATAAGGCTTATAAAGCTAGTGAAAGTGGTTTGATTGACAGATAGCCACTAAATGAGGTCATCGCGGGAGGGTTACGAGATGACGTAGCAGTATTTTATGTTTTTATTAAATTACGTATTTCGTTTCCTGTCTAGACATCTCTCTCTCTCTATCTGTCTCTCTCTCTATGTTTGCGTTTGTGTATGTCTCTCTCTCTAACATCGTCTTCCTTACTCTAAAGACTGTTAAATGGGGTCTGGCTGTTTTTTTTTGTAAAAACTTCGATCGTTAATATTTTTTGTAAGCGTATATTTTTTTTACTTCACATTTTTGGCTTGTTATTTTTCGTTTAACTATCGCATCTAACTATTTGAATGTGCTAATAACTTTGGTAACGTTGCCATAGCGTAGAAGTTCATAGTTTAGCTTGTTTTTTTTAAAATTCAGACTGCCATTAGAGCTTGCTGACGTCAAGATCACGTGACATGACTCAGCGGGTTTTAAATACAAGTTGACCCAAAATAAACGGTCCCGTGTATACTTTATGTAGAAGAGTTGGCGCCCGTATTTTTTGGGGCAGTTATAAATCGATTTAAAAATATGTAATGTTTAACATTAAAATGTCACTTTTTTGCCCCCCCCCCATGCATCGATCAGTTGACGCACTTCTGATGGTCATTTCGGGTTAATTTTCCGATATTTGTCGTCCGGAGGGTCGGGCTTTAATATGATACCAAGTTTGTGAATTTTTGTTCCGCCAGTCAAAAGTTTTTAGCAGACACACAAACAGACATACATATATTTTCGCTTTTATATATATATAGATATAATAGTGCTAATGCAATTTATTTACTCCATTGGATATTGATAGAAAGCCACAAATTTTAGATTCATAATAAAAATATATTTTGGTTATTAATGTTATTAAAACTGTTTGACAATACACAAATGCATTCCTAGGGGGATAAGAGATATAAACAGGTGTGTTTAAAGAGTAAGAATCCTTAAAGTTAGATCCCATGATCCCAAGCAAAACTAAAGCTGAGAAATTGGGAATAAAGGCAGAAACTGCAATGAAAGACTGGATATTCGCCAACATTAACATGTAAGTGTATATATTAAAAAACTATTTTAAATAAATTTAAAATCAACCATCTGCTTTCATCACAAAAACATTGCAGAAATATGTTTGAGTGCAGAGCATAGTATTGCGATGGATTATAAACGTAAAGGCGAACGGCTGATATTATTGGCGATGGCAAAAGAGCTGGATGTAAGAGGATAAAATGTAATGCCAGAACACCTTTCTTATCAGTCTGTGAAAAACTATAAGAGACTGATTAATGATGCAGAAAAGAATGACGCAGACCACACCTGTGAAATTTTCAAACCTTCTCCCCAAAATTGATTATTAGTTTGAAATCCAAACGAAAATAAGCACAAAGTTAATCATCTTCAACCATCAATTTGACATAAACCATTCAGTTTAAGCCAACGCGTTCTAACTCTTGCCTGTTCCTAATATACTGACAGCTTTAGGATATATATATATATATATATATATATATATATATATATATATATATATATATATATATATATATATATATATATATGATGTAATAGAATGACCTAACATTCCTTCATAGATGAAATGAATTATACTCTCTCCCGTGACTGAGAGAGAAGAAAAAAAGACAGGAAGAGAACAAGACAAATCACCTGTATTCCCTTATAAATAAACCCCTTTGTCTTTCACCCATAAATCCGTGTTTCTTGCTGTATTCTTATTTAAAGTAAGGATATAACAAATGGCGACAGGATTCGAAATCACAAAAACGAAACTTTAAGCCAAAAATATTGGAAAACAAAGAGAAGAATATATGGCACGGATAAATTCAACTACTGAAAAAAAAGCTAAGTGTTCGACTGAGCTTCAATCTATGGTCCCCCCTCGCCAAACTTTCACAAGAAACACTCGTCTTGCTGTAAACACTATCAATAATTCCCCCCACTCTTTATCTGTGCCTAAACCTAAACGTAGATTCCATGAACAAAGCTTTTTTATTAGAACTGCACGCCTGTGGAATTGTATTCCGTTTTCCTGTTTTCCGGCTGACTACAATATGGTTGTCTTCAAGTCTAACGTAAATAAGTTCTTGATGAGCCGTTCCATATAAGTTATCAAATTTAAGAAATTTTCATTACTAATGATTACTATATTGTCCAATTTCTACTGTACACTCTTTAACCCTTATCCTTGAGTGACCTCTTGGCCTTGATAATGTGCTGATGCCCATGAAAAAAAAAAGAAAAAGCCCAATGTGAACAAGTTCTAATTGAACCGTCCCCCTAAGTAATCCAAGTTACAAAATTACCACTGTTTACTATACTAAAATCACAATGACTAATGTATACCTATTAACCCTTATCCTCGAGTGGCCCCTGGGCCTTGATAAGTGGTGACACCCATGTAAAAAAAAAACAAAAAAAACACACAAAAAGTAAGTTATATTTTTTAAAATTCAGTCTGTTACGGTCCACTGGAAAAAAAGAAGAGAAATTGACATTTTACGAAGCATTGAAAGGAACAAATTTTGAAAGTGTCCATTTCAAATTTCTTTTTTTTTCATAAGAAGAAAAAAATACGGCGAAAAAGAAAAACACGTGTAGGATGTATTTTAGTATCAATTTCATGTGTGTTGAAAAAACCTTGGCTACAAAAGAATATTTTTTTGTGGCCCAAAAAAATTCTTCAACACGGAACAAATAACTGAGTTTGCAAAAACGATACAATTAGCATTGGCAGCGCAGCAAAGTCAGATGGAATTTTTACAAAAAGAGTAGTTAAAACAAAGTGACGTATTAAAAACAATATTAATAAAACAAGAAGAAAAAAGGATTGTCTGTTCACTCCGGAAAGAATTGTAAATTCGCTGACATGTGTGATGAAACTCTGATGTATGCAGACAGAGTGGTAAACTGCAAGTATGACAAAAGAAAATCCTAAAGGGATTCCACATGGGACATCCTGGAATCTCCAGAATGAAGGCCCTAATGAGAGGATTCACATACTGGCCTGGAATGGATCAGGACATTGAGGAAATTGTGAAATTATGTAGAGGTTGCCAACTAGCCGCAAAATCCCCCCCCTATACGGAGGCAACCTTGGCTCAAAGCAGATGTACCCTGGACACGCATTCATATCGATTACGTAGGACCTCTGAAGGGATACTATTACCTAGTAACCATAGATAGTATGTCAAAATGGCCATAAAGTGTTAAATACAAACACCCTACAGCGGCAAACACAATAAAAGCGCTGGACGAGGTATTTAGTCGGTTCGGAGTTCCGAAAATCATTGTTAGTGATAATGGCACTATTTTCACAGGTCAAGAATTTAAGCACTACTGTGAGGCACTGGCCACTGAACACATTACAACACCAACTTTTAACCCTCGATCAAACGGGCAAGCGGAAAGATTTGTCGATACTTTTAAACGAGCTTTAAAAAAGAATAATAACATCGACACGAAAGAAAAAAAGCATTAAAAAATTCTTGGCAAGATATAGAATAACATCAAATCCCAATCCAAATGGTAAATTATCCCCAGCTGAAATTATGTTTGCCAGGAAACAAGAGAAAAAATAAAAAACAAGTATAAGGATAATGTAAGGTACAAGACTTACAATGACGGGGATAAAGTTTTCTTCCAAAATTATCGGGCAGGAAAGAGTTTTTGGGAAGAAGGCATAATGTCAAGAAGAATTGGGAGAATGGTTTACATTATAAAAGGCAGACTTTTTTCACAAAAAACATATTAACCAACTGAGATCCCGATACATAGAAACAGTCAGAAACCAAGAGTTACCAATGGAAGTGCTATATGACATTTCCATATACTACCCCCAAAGGAAGTACCAGTAACTAAGAAATCCAGTCACTCTCGAAAAGTAAAAAAAATCGGCGAACACAAATGGTGAGGAGAAGTGAAAGGAAAAGGAAAAGGAAAAGGAAAAGGAAAAGGAAAACGACCGAATTTTTTTGACAAAGTTTAAAAAGGAAAAAATGGTAGAAGCAAAATTCTATGGAAGAATTTAGCTTGGGAGGAAGGTAATGTAATGGAATAACCTAACATCCCTTCATAGATGAAATGAACTACACCCTCCCGCGTGTTTCTTGCTGTATTCTTATTTAAAGTAAGGATATAACAATATATATATATTCAAATATTATTTATTAACTATTAATTAATAATTACTACGTGCATAAAAGTAAGTAATTACTAATAAATAATTAATAAATAATATTTACATAAAATAAAAAAGTAATACGTCCTAAAATGTGGGCGAAGAAAAATGTAAACAAAGGGCAAATAACTCCTTTCTTATAATAAAAACGCCCAGGGAGCGAAAAAAAAAGAAAGAAATTAATCGCCAATAAAAAAAAAATAAAGTTTGAATCATGAGTTGCGACAGGGCCCACATTTTAAAATTCATCTTTGTCATCTAGTATTACTGACAATTACTTAGGTCGAACGACATTAAGATTAGATGGAAGAATCCAACAACATGTTCCCAATAAAATTAGGGATGGAACCTACCGGGCAACGGACGTTGTTACTAACAAATACGGGTCTTCAATTACTGATCCTTTACTAAAAAACCCGTCTTGTGCAGTGAACTTTAGTACGAACTCTTTTTTATTCTGAGTTGTACTCATTCACTATATCACCTTAAGATCTTGAAAACTATTCATGTTCGACTTAGAAAACCTTCCCTTTGCAAGCAAAGGAATGCCTCCTGGGTTTGAACGTGATTAATCTCTAGGGTATTCGCTGTTTTATTTTAATTGTTTTCCCACTTTCTTCTTAGATTTGTTGTTGTTATTGTTATTTTTCGAAGCTGGATGTTTTGTTTATTTATTTTAGAAAGTCGCCCATAATTAGTTTGGGCGTATATATAACATTTTTTAAAATCTATTTTTATTATTTTTAAAACAGTAATCTACGTACACGCGTGTTTCGAGTTAATTAAATATCATCAGCGTAGGTCAACTGTTTCTAGGGATCGAACTACAGACCATGTTTCCACAGTCCGGCGCCTTAACCGTTAGGCCACGAACCCTAGATGAATTTACTGTTTATTTTTTGCGCTTATAAATTTAGATTTTTTGTTGTTGTTTTTTTTTTCAAAAAATAGATTCGGTTAATATTGGCTTCGCCTCGAAGCTCGATTTGTTGTTTATTTATTTTAGAAAGTCGCCCATAATTTCTTTGGAAGTATATAGAACATGTTTTATTTATTTTTATTATTTTTAAAACAGTAATCTAGATAAACGCATTAAGTCACCGGACTGTGGAAACATGGTCTGAATTTCGATCCCTAGAAACAGTTGAGCTACGCTGATAAGAGTTAATTAATGCAGAAGGGTTCATAAAATTATTATTACACTATTATTATTTTTTACACTATTATTCATGAGATGATACGGGATGTAACTCTAAAAATAAAAGAAACCATGAAGATAATTTTTTTTAGTTATTTACGTTATCTTTAATTAATTTATTACAGCTATATTGTTAGTTGGTTGTTTTTTTACGGCACATAAACCCGTTTCAGGTTATTTAAAGTCGACTCCAACAATTTTGAAGATTTTTTTTTAATAGAATATATTTGTTGTTTACAAGTCGGTTTCTATTTACCCATAATTTGTTTGCACGTATATATAACATTTTTTTAAATCTATTTTTATTATTTTAAAACCAGTAATCTACGTATAATATATATATATATATATATATATATATATATATATATATATATATATATATATATATCCTAAAGTTGCTTTAAAGCTTCACCGCTCATTCATTTTGCGACCAAATTTCAAACAATTTTTGCAGTTCATAAGGTCACCTTCTCAGCGATCTTTTGAAAAGAATATTACAATTTTCGTTCCGTGTAACAAAAGTTATAATAAAATTACTGTGTTTAAAAATTCTCAGAATTTGTAAGGGACGGATAGACGTTTTTTTTTTTGATTGGCTGTTGGTTACCATCGCGAACAAATCTGTTACGCTGCCTCAAATCGGCTGGGAACGGCAGAGATGATGACGTAACAAGATATAAAAAAACTATCACGTATAATTTAGCGCTGTCCCAATCTGTCGTCCAGCTGTACTGTCGCTGATGATTCACAGATAACAAAGGAAACAGAGAGAAAAAATTAATTTCAAAGCAAAGCCTGGTAAAATCATGGATTACATAATAAATGCGAGCATGAAAAGTAATACAGCTAAGATTTTAACATGGAAAAATAAAAGGACTAGTTGTTAAAACTGGAAAAGAAAAAGACAAGACATTCTAGTAAAAAAACATAATAAATTTATAACTTAAAATATTGCAGCATTAATTAAGCATTGATTATATGATGTTAAATTGAATTCAAAAAATTAATGCTGCAATATTTTAAGTTATAAATTTATATTTTTTACTAGAATATCTTTTTCAGTTTTAACAACTAGTCATTTTACTTTTCCATGTTTAAATCTTAATCATATCACTTTTCATGGTCGCATTTTCTATGTAATATATATATATATATATATATATATATATATATATATATATATATATGTGTGTGTGTGTGTGTGTATGTCGTCATTCATAGTATGATGTTTTACCTTCTCTTTTGTTTCATTTTAATACAGTTGAAGCTCTAAAAAATCAAGGAGTCGCTTCCTGGGGCTAACTGTTGATTTCTATACAGTAGCGTACAAGACTAAGAGATACAATTTTAAAACCCAATATTTGTTAGAAATGTGAAATTTTGACAACTGGTAGTCGTTATCATCCATAATAACATACTAAAATTAGAATCATTTACAAAGGATAGAAAAAGAATTATAACAATTATTTATTTATTTTCAAAATAGGAACGTTCAAAAGTAAGGGACAAAATTGAGAAAAACAATGTAAACGGTGTGCTATATTCAAATGTTTTGATTTCCTCTAAAGAATAAGTCTTACTTAGTCATTTGTAAACGTTGCATCATCCGGCACTATGGCGAAACGCTAAAAACTTAATTACTCTGTGATACAAGCTATTGTGAAGCTACACAAGGGAAAACACACCATTAGAGAGATTTCAGAGAAAGTGAAACGTTCCAAGAGTGTTGTTGGCAGGGGTGTTAAATACTACAATGACACTGGCAAAATAGTGCTTTTAAAACCGACAGACCCCGCAAAACTTCGGCAAGAGAAGATCGAATAATGCAGCATATGTCATTAAAGGACCGTTTTAAGTCTTGCTCAGAAATTAAAATTGAATATTACCTCATATGTTAATGTGTCATGACATACTGTTTCTAGACGACTGCAAGAATAGGGCTGTTTAATCGAACCCCAGGGAAGAAACCACTTGTTAGTTCGAAGAATAAGAAGAGATTACAGTTTGCAAACTGGTATGTAATTTGGACATATGAAAATTGGGCAAAAGTATTTTTCACTGATGAAAGCAAGTTTAATTTATTTGGAAATTATGGAAATCCCAATTGAAAGAGACGTATTGGTGAAAGATTAAGTGCAAAGTGTACTAAGCAAACTGTCAAGTTTGGGGGCGGAAGCCTCATGGTATTAGGAATGTTTTCTAGCCAAGGTACAACACCTCTTGTCCGGTTACAAACTCATGTAAACGCGCAGATCTATAAAAACATTGCTCAAGATCATGTTGTCACAATCATACAGAATTCAGGTTTCGATAGGGCTACATTTATGCAAGATAATGTCCCTTGTCACAAGACAAAGGTGGTAATGAGTTACCTTAGCGAGCAAGATTTCGATATTATGGATTGGCCACCGCAAAGTCCTGACTTAAATCCAATGGAAAATCTTTGAAAGACCTTAGGGGTGAAAGTTATGGAAAGGAATCCCACTAACACGGAGGATTTGTGGATGAAGCTTCAAAAAGAATGGTCTAAAATTAGTATGGAGGATTGTCAAAAACATTCGTTCTTGTAGTCGAAGATTTGCAGCTGTCATTGAGAGCAAGGGCTCATTTACTAAATATTGATTGTACATGTATTTTTTATTGTTGTTGGTTGTTTACATTGTTTTTATCAAAGTTCCCCTTACTTTTGGACGTTCCTATTTTGAAAATAAATAAATAATTGTTATAATTCGTTTTCTATCCTTTGCAAAGGATTCAAATTTTAGTTATTATGGATGATAACGACTACCAATTGTCAAAATTTCAGCATTTCACAGTTGTTATTTCTAACAAATATTAGGTTTTAAAATTTTGTCCCTTAGTTTTGGGCGCTACTGTATATATTCCAATATTTTATTAAAGTTCTCTTTTACCCCTCAACACTGAGTGATTACTGAAGTAGGGAACATAATTTTCATCTTTCCAATTGACCATTTTATTATGTTATAGTATATCTTTCTTGTAATCTCTTAGTCTTAATGGATTTTAGGACAAGAATTCTGCTGGTATGGTCGAGTATCCAGCTTCGCGCTGTTACTTCGTGGCAGCCATAACGGGGAGATCTTATTTGAGCCGTGATTAGTATGTAATTTTTAATATTTAGTCAGGGTTTATTTATAGGAAAAAGTATCCTGATAAAATACTGTAAAGAGAGACCTTAGATACTCAAGGATAGTCTCTAGTAGGCATTCAAGTTCTCTCCTGCCTAATAGGCATTCGACATATGTCTAGACATCATGAAGTATTTTCACGCCGTATTCGACACATGATCGTTAGCCTAATACTAACTGAGATTATACTACACAGTAATGTAACTTGCCATGATAGTAAGAGATTATAGCGGTTTTAACGCGACACTAGTGAAAAAGAGAACTATTTTCTCTAAATAGAAACCATTATTTTTTCTAAAAGAGAGTTCAATCAAGGAACTAAGCAAGAGAGGAAGAGAGAGACAGAGAGAGAGAGAGAGAGAGAGAAAGAGAGAGAGAGAGAGAGAGGGAGGGGGTCGGAGGAAGAGATTTACGTGAAGTATATGTCTTGTTGATATTCTTTGAATTATGAGGTAGATATCATAGATTTAAGGATCTTAGTTCACCGATTTCGATGAACTATTCCAACGGTGATAAACACTAAACGAGTCAGCACTTATTAAAACAAGCAGACATGAAAGCCAGTAAGGCGGTCGGATTCTTCCGGTGTTTCACGCAAGGTAATAAAGAAATGAAAAATTTTCGTTTTACAAACACGGCACCTGCGTGTGTTTGCTACTCCTGCATCTTAATGTTGGAGCCAACCGGATGCATTAAATCAACGAAAGCGAATCTTTCGTTTACTTTACTTGATTATCAGTGACGGTAACTGCTGCCGCTGCTGCTAATACTGCTCCTTCAACTATCTATAATTAATTAGACGACAAATATATATATATATATAGATATATATATATATATATATATACATATATATATATGTATATATATATACATATATATATATGTATATATATATACATATATATATATATGTATATATATATATATCATTGCCTGCAAAAGTATCCGATACAAAGCAAAAAGTTTATGTATTTATATTACATGAAACCAAAAGAAATAACAAAGTGATATTCTAATGTATTTTTCTATGATTTTTGATTCGAGATTTGTATTAAAAAATAAACTTTTTTGCTTTGTATCGGATACTTATTGCATATATATATATATATATATATATATATATATATATATATATATATATATATATATATGTATATTGAGTAAAAAATTAATAATTGTGAATTATCACTCAGTTTCAAAAGGAAAAACAAACAAAATCTATTTGCCTGTACGATCGTTTAAGAAATGTAAAATGTTGTGAAATGAAAAATTATTTTTATTTACTTTTTTTTAATAGCACAAAAATAGTAAATAAAAATGATTTTTCATTTCAGAACATTTTCAGGTTTTCAAATTTTCTCATTTAAATTCATTAAAAAATGTTTTCTAAAATGTGTGACTTTACATTGCTTAAATTTCGCGTTTAAATCAAGCGACAACACATGGATACAAACAGCTACCGAGAATAGACGTATTTTCTCTTCAGGAGGTTTCGACCTCTTGTTACATCATTATGAAGAAAGAAAAAAAGAAGAAAACCTTAATCGGACTGACATCTGTTTGATAAATCATGGTTATTGGCGAACATTCGGAATTTAATAACACACACAAAAAAAGTAAATAAAATGATTTTTTTTATCACACAGCATTTTCAGGTTTTCAAATTTTCTTATTTAAATTGATGTTTATTTTAATTAAAAGTTACAATAATCGAAAAAGGTTTTTTCTTGGAACATAATCTTCTCATCAGCATAAATGTGTGGGGAGAGAGATTTTAGACACCAAAATAAAACTAGCATTTTTGTTGTATATAAGGCGGGTGTTTCTTATTAAATTCTATAAGAAAATTTGTTTTAAGTTCAGTCAGTATATCTTTGGGAGCATGCTTAAAGATATACTTATCGAACTTAAAACACCCTTTATCATCTATTTTGTTTAAGTGAACCAGCCATTGAACATTGTGAACATCAAAATCTTCACAGACGTAAATGTTTACTGAGGGATGGGCAGGCAGGTTGTTATCAATTTGTTTAGTGATTCTCTGAAATATTCCATCATTGTGGAGATGGTCGAGGGCAAATATAAATGATGTACCGTGAGAAAGCGCTAGTTTAAAACACATGCAGGCATATCCGTTTTTTTCTATGTCCCTGCCACAGGGAAAAGTTGTAAAATGATATTCTGGAGTCTGTTTGTGCTGGCAGAGATGAGAAAATGTGTTTTGATCATTTTTTGGTATTTTTCCGTCACAAAATGACATTATCTGTATCCTGAGATCATTTTAAGCTTCAATGACTGTTGCATTGCGATATTCGTCATTTGAATGGAAAATAATGGGTCTGATGTGACCTCAGTATAAATGAAGTTAGTGAAATCGCGTGAGATCGGTAAGAAAATTATTTTTTCAACCAGAGAAGATGTGAAAACTGCCAGAGATGGGTCTGCCTTGTAGAGAAGACTGTAAATAACACAAAAATAACCAGAAAAATACGTAATGCAAAACACAGAATGAATAATTACTGCAGCAAAAGACACTGAAAAAAACAAAAAACAAAAAACAAACAAGACAGAAACAGAAGAGACGACGGATACGACGAAAAAAGAAAAATGGGACAAGAAACAGCTATACAAATGATTCATAAGGATGACAAAAGATGAGACTAACAAAAACACATGGATATGGCTAAAAAAAAGAAACCTAAACAGAGAAACTGAACCGCTAATAACAACCGCAGAAGATAACGCAATTAGAACAAACCACGTCAAAACAAGGATCAATAAGACAGAAGAAAATAACCAATGCAGACTTTGTAGGCAAAGAGACGAAACAAGAAATCACCTAATAAGCGAATTCAGCAAACTAATCCCCAAAAGGGTAAGAATATATAATATCAAGTTGAGAAGGCAGTATATTGGTGAATTATGCAGACAACTGGTACAAACATAAACCGGCAGCGGAACTCGGAAATGAAAGTCGCAAAATCCTATGAGACAAAGATATACGAACAGATAAACCCATCAAAGCAAAATAACTAGCTGTCATAATAGTTATAAAAAGGGAAAGTTCTGCCAGCTTGTAGATTTTACTGTTCTAGCAGAACACAGAGTGAAGATCAAGGAGAAGGAGAGCAAATACGCTGAACTGACCTGAGATCTCAAAGGGATATGGAAGACGAAAAAAGTCAAAATAACACCACTAATCATAGGAGCACTAGAAACAATACCGAAAACTTTTGAAAAAAGAATAGGAGAGATTGGAATCAGAGCATCATGGCATTGGAAAATAGGCACAATTTTTTCCGATCCCATCACCGATTCCGATATTCCTCCAAATTCCGATATTCCTCCAAATTCTGATATTTCCGATTCCCGATTCCGATTAATCATCCTAACAATAGTATATTGTCATCTTTTTTCTCGCCTGAATATTAATTCAAATCACTTGTTGCTCATAACATTAAATTACATTGTTACAGCCTTAGAAACTTCAAGTCTTACTAAAGATATATCATTTTAAAAGTAATAAAAGGTGGCACTAAACTATTTTCTTGTAGTGTAACCTTGAGTTTGTTTTAATGCAGTCTCAATATTGTAGCTAAGCTTCCTGTTTTGATAGACTGTCTGGAAACTGCACTTATCAATCATCGTAACGAGCTACCAATTATATCACTCACCCTTGCACTAGACAGGACTAAGGCCACCACAAAACTTCATGCGTATTTCCATTTACTATCTAAAAGCGATAAAGTATGTCTACACTAACCTATATATTTAAGAATGGAAACTTGCAATAAATTATACTTGTTGTATATCAGATTAAATCAAAAGTATGATGATTCAAAATGTGAAAATCTCAACAAATCTACAGACGTTGTAAGATAGAACTATTATATACTAGCAAGTTTATGTGCCCTCCTCGTGCAGCTATTAAACACTATTAGCAAAAATAAAAATCATTGTGGGATATTCTTACCTGTTATAGTCTTAATGGGTTTATCTGAACTCCAAGTGAGAGACATGTCAGCGCCATTATTTTCGATCTCATTATTTGAAGTTGTAAAACTGCATCAATAAAGTGATAGCCACGAACAAGTTTGGTTATTTATGATATGAATGTATTAAGAACAAGAATGGATTTGCCATTAATTTCTACATTACATTTCATAAGTTGCTACGAAATATTCGCGCCTATACTCGCGTCTCTCACCAACTACCTTTATATTTATTTCTAACTTATCATGTGATCATGTTTAACCAATCAAATGCTCGTATTAATCACCATCGTTGATATTATTATACATAGATGTAAAACCACACGGAGTAAGTGATCGCTGCGGGCATAGTAGAACATTTCACTATATCTATACTCACTATATCTGTCTGTCTATCATCTCAACCGAGACGCAAGGTTTCAATACGGCACGAGGCAGGTCAAATATATTTTCTGTGAATCGTTCTTTTATGGGGTTTTAGTCGGTAAAAATAGCTGCTAATGCTTCCAAATTGAAAAAAAGGGAACAGGCAGGCTTAAGTCGACTAAACATGTTATTTGTATGTAAACGCAAACATACACATGTATACCTTTTAGTTGGCCCATTTTAAACTATTTCATATCCATATGAGCTCAAACAGAAAGGATTAAGGCTGGAACGCTATGATTTGGTTTCGATTCTACCTGATGGCAACCAAATCATAATTATTTTTACTTTAAAAATAACTAATATGTATTAGAATCTTTAACTACTATATATTAGTATTTTATTTATAACTACTGTGTATTAGTATCTATTCAATTTGGAACTATTAGCAGCTATTTTTACCAACTAAAATATTATAAAAGAACGATTAACAAAGAAAATTATTTGACCGTCTCGTGCCGCATTGCGACCTTACGTCTCGATAGAGATGCACTATCAAAAAATGGAGACAGACAGACAGATATTACTTACGCCGTGTAGTTTACATCTATATGTACACTAGTATTTTTACATGTATATATTTATTTATAATATTAAATAGAGAATTGATTCTATCAAAATAAATACAAAATTTGCATAAATTAAAATATCGTACATTAGCGTATTTAACGACCAGGCAACACCGGGTGCCTTGCTAATGTTTATTATCTCCTTTAAACAACAATTATCCGTTGATTATTCCATTAATTTCTGCGTCTATAAAGTCTATTCAATTATCGGCGTAGCGACGATGTGTTTCTACCTATAATATTTACTTGCATGTCTCGTGTCTCGCTGAGTTCTTTTATTGACAGAGTAATCTTCCTTACGGTCGACGTGATGTTATTTGACAAGTTTTATATTAGTCAATTAGTTTATATAGTCTAATAATTATTTTAAAATAATAAGATAAACTATTTTCTTAATAACAAATAATTTATGAAGTTCATTTAATATACATCATTATGCATAACAATAGCTTCGGATAGAAAAATAAAAAATAAAACCAATTGAAACCTTTGAAAAATGAATATCAGACGACTTATTGTTTTAGAAAACTTGTATTGGTCCCTTAATTTATCTGAAAAGGGGCTATGTTTCCAGTATTGTCCGTGCGGCTGTGCGTCTGGACGATTGCCAGATAACCGTCCGTTAGTTTTTCCGTAAATTTTGCCACAAATTATATTTCTTTTAAATAGATTTGTAGAGTAAACATTTTTATTTGTTTTGCGAAAATTCCCGTTGCGTACCCAGGGGCTCAAAAGAGGTTAAAAATATCTCCAAATGGCCAAAAAATGACACGTTTTATTCCATAACTTTTGCCCCATCCATTAAATTTTTCTGAAACTTGGATAAAATGTGAAGGCAACGTTGGCCCTTCACACTTCTCACATTCATAATTTCTTTCTTATCTTTTGTGGCGTCATCTCACATGCAGCACTGAAGGGGGGGGGCCACACATGCGCGGCCTGTTTATGATTATTCCTTAGAGTGAAAGCGATAAAAAATGGTAATACTTATTAGGACCAGACAAAAGTGTCTATAACCAGCTGATGATAATTGCATTCGTAAGGCTTCTCAAGTTATTCTGGTACACCGTGTTGTTGAATTATGTATTTTACTTACGATTGGAAAGTTAGAGGCGATAATTGGTCTCTAGTTATGTTATAGGTTTTGGAACGGTTGTCAAGGGCGATAAGAAAGTCATCTCTACTCATATGTAAAACACATTTTGTTAGTGCATGTGTGTGTGTGTATATGTGTGTGTGACTTCGTTTCCTATGTATTCCGAAACGGCTGAAGCGATTTTTTGAATTTTCACACAAATATACTTTATGCGTTTAGGAATAATGTACATTATGTGTTCTCACGTAGGTTTTGTATCGGAATGCCTTCGATTATAGAAAATCGATAATCGAAAAAATTCAATTGAAGAAGGAACAGTCCGATTTTAACCAAAGTTAACACCCTTATAAAGACTAACATCACAAGTGTATTAGAGAGGTTTCATTATCCAAGTAGAAAGATCCGGCGGATAAAATCAACAGTAGATTCTTTGATAAGCATAGGGCGTGTTCGAAAGAAATGTTTCTGTTTAATGCCTTAATGTTTCTTTATCTGTGCCTAAACCTAAACGTAGATTCCATGAACAAAGCTTCTTTCTTAGAACTGCACATATGGGGAACTCTCTGCCTGCTTTCCGTCTGACAATAATATGGCCGTCTTCAAGTCCAACGTAAACAAGATCTACAGCAGACGTGCTAACGCTTATATCACATAGGATTAGTGAATCTCTTGACAAAGGTTTCCTTTCCAGAGCAATTGCTCTTGACATATTGAAGGCCTTCGATAAGGTATGGCATAAGGGCCTACTTCACAAGATTTCCAGCTACGGTATAACTGAAAATGTTTTCTCAATCATTAAATCATTTCTCTCTGATAGGTTCATAAGAATAGTGGTTGATGGGCAGAAAACAGAGGCCTACCGTATTAATGCTGGAGTCCCTCAGGGGTCCATCCTGGGCCCAACTCTCTTCCTGATCTACATCAATGATCTCCCAAAACACATAAATCATTCGTTGACATCTATGCTGATGACACGACCATCTATGGCAACACATCAAAGGCCGTAAATGACAAAGTTCTCTCTAATTCTCTCTCCTCTGATCTTGAGCACGTGGCACAATGGGGGAAGAGGTGGCTGGCCACTTTTAATTCATCCAAAACCAAGCTTCTATCTTTACATCATCAACGCTCTGATCCCCATCTGACATCAATTGAAATGGCTGCCTCTCGTCTTGGGGAGGCCCCATGTTTTGACAAGCTTCTGGGTTTGACCTTTACTCCTGATCTGAAATGGAACACGTACATCAAATCTGTTGCCAGGGACGCTGGGAAAATGGTGGGATCCTTCTACCGCTCTAGAAGATATCTCACTACTGATGCAATTCTCTATCTGTATAAAAGACAAGTACGTCCAAGGATGGAGTACTGCTGCCACATCTGGGCAGGAGCTGCTAAAAACAGCCTATCCTGCCTTGACAGATACAAAATAGACTTCGTGGCTTAGTAGGGGATGCCCTTTTCTCTTCACTGCAACCTCTCTCTCACAGGAGAGACGTTGCGAGTCTGTCTTTGTTTTATCGTTATTTCCATGGCAGGTGCTCGTCTGAGCTCCAATCCCTCGTCCCCCCTCGACAATCTTTCACGAGAAACACCCGTCTAGCTGAAACTACTGTCAATAATTTTCCCCACTCTTTATCTGTGCCTAAATCAAAACGTAGATTCCATGAGCAAAGCTTCTTTCTCAGAACTGCACGCCAGTGGAACTCTCTGCCGCTCGCCTGTTTCCCACCTGACTACAACTTGGACGTCTTCAAGTCCAACATAAACAAACTCCTGACAAACCGCCCCCTTAAGTAAGACACTCTATCAAAACCCTTAATACTAATGATTACTACAATACTATCTCATTGATTACTGTACACGCAATAACCCTTATCCCTGAGTGGCCTTCGGGCCTTGATAGGTGTGACCCCTATGTAAAAAAAAAACAACAAAAAAAACAAGTTCTTAATGAGCCGTTCCCCTTAAGTAATCCAATTTACCAAATTTCCACTAACAATTATTACGGCATTGTGCCATTGACCACTGTAAACTTATTAATCTTCGAGTGGCATCTGGCCTTGATAAGTGCGGACTCCTTTGTAAAAAAAAGCACAACTGAACTATGTATTTTAAGCTATAATTCAAGCCATTATATTAAACTAATTTGATAAAACCAACAGGAAGCTGTCGGGTACTCCTATTTGTTTATCATGTTTGTATTGAGTAAATTAATAATTAAATGCTTGCGTTAGGGTGATACTTTTTTTTACATGGAGGTCACTACTTATCAAGGCTCAGAAGCCACCCGGGGATAAGGGTTATTGTGTGTACAGTAATCAATGGGATAGTATCGTAGTAATATTTAGTATCGGAGATTTGATAAAGTGTCATTACTTAAGGGGCGGTTCATCAGGAATTTGTTTATGTTGGACTTGAAGACATCCAAGTTGAAGTCAGGAGGGAAACAGGCAAGCGGCAGAGAGTTCCACAAGTGTGCAGTTCTAAAAAAGAAGCTTTGTTCATGGAATCCACGTTTTGATTTAGGCACAGATAAAGAGTGGGGAAAATTATTGACAGTGGTTTCAGCTAGACCAGTGTTTTTCGAGAAAGATTGGCGAGGGGGGCAGACATTGGAGCTCAGATGAGCACTTGCCATGGAAATAACGATAAAACAAAGATAGGCTGGCAACGTCTCTTCTGTGGGAGAGAGGTTGCAATGAAGAGAAAAGGGCATCCCTCACTAAACCACGAAGGTTAGGTTCATATGAGTAGCGCCTGAAAAGTAATGGAAAAGGTGTGCTCTTAGCTGTTCGAACTGTGGACGAAAATGAAGTGCGAAGTTGCTCAATCATGATATATTGAGTGTATATAAATTTAATGTTATTTTCTCAACCAATCAAATCGTCACATACCTCAACTAGTAGTTTAACAGCAGAAAAGAAAGTTTACATATGTGAGGGTTATCTCGCGATTTTATCTTCTTATTTATTTAGACAACAGTGCTTTATTTAAAGACATTACAATTCGTCTTAAGAGGAAAATTTGAGGCGAAAAGAGAAAAGTACGACTAGAATTCTCTATCGATTTATATGTATATTGTTTTGCATGTCAATATATAGTATTATTACTTGCGGGATATGAGAAAAAAATGAAGGAAATTCATCTGTATAAATCAACAATTAATACTTATTCTCTATTTACAAATGAAGAAAAATTACTTCTTAGTCTATAATTTCTCACCTCAATAGAGCTCTCTGACACACGTTAATTCAGGATGTCTACTGTCTGGAATATCCAAGGGACATAATTCTACTCTTCAAATATCTTTATTACAAGATTATTCCCCTTTTTTATTATTGGAATCCATTTTGAGATGAGTAATCTATCTATCTATCTATATATTTATTTATTTATTTGCGAATTATTATGTCGCAGTTATTACCGTATCTAATATCAAACTGGGAGTATCATATTTTTATATCTCTTACCGCCCAGAAATGATTCTTATTTAGAGAATGCACAGTTAACACATGAAAATAGATTAGTGAGGCTTTATGATTGATGGGAAATATGTCGAAAATAAAAAATTGGAATGCTGATTCGACTTGCCTCAACATAAGATTTACCATACTGCGAAGCTTGGGAAAGCCGGTAAACATCATAGTATGTTTGATTACACTGCTCAACATATATTACAATAATTGAATAAGAGTTTGCTGCATCCATTTTCTGATTCTGTAAGGAACTTATAGAATTCATTTGTAACATTTCTTTATGTTTTTAAAAATTGCAAGTTATAATTCCAAGCTTCTATTTCCGTGGTGGGAAGTACTTATGCGAACAGTGATACAAACAAATAACAGTGTAATTAGATAGCCGTTTAACGCAGAATCATAACCTTGGTTCAAACTGAAGGAAAGTTAAGGTAAGGAGCTGATTTTTCAGTATTTATAAAATGATGTTTCCATGAGAATGACAGATAGTCAGCTTCTACCACAGATGATACTTTAAGAATTCATTTTCGTGAGTCAACGAACACTCGGTTATAGTGAATTATCCTCTTACAGCGAAACCATTGACAGTTAATGCAGTCCCGAAAGGAAAACTGACGGAACTCCTGTTCACTAATACTATGATTCACAATAGGAATTATTAGCTAATCCCGTCATATAAAAAAGAATCCACCTACAAACACTCATTCTTTACTTCTTTTCTTCACCGATTCCCGCACCTGATATGCTAAACAGATGCGTTAACGCTCATATGAGAAGTTTCTCTTATTACACCTAAGCATTTACCAACAATGATATCAAAAGTATATGACTATAATCTAGAAGTAATTAAAGATCTGGTTTATGCTTTCGAACTTAGGCCCTGAAGTAAAATAAATCACCAAACACTGAAAGAGAGAAACAAATTCTGTGTTTCAAAATAAACTCATAATTGCTATCTAGCAAATAAGCACAAATTCTTTACTAGTTGAACTCTCCTTATACAGTTTTTCTGCTGCTCTATAAAATGCAAGATAAAAATGTACCTCTATAAGGTCACCATTCGCCCATGTATGGAGTATTGCTGTCACATTTGGGCTGGTGCATCTGCTGCTAGTCTCTCGCTCCTAGACAAGGTTCAAAAGAGAGTCGCCAATCTGATAGGCTCTTAACTGGCATCTAAGCTTCAGCCTCTGTCCCATCGACGAAATGTTGCATCCCTCTGCCTGTTCTACAAGTATTTTAATGGTGAATGCTCTGACGAACTGCAGAACTTTTGCCCCCACGACGTAAACATCCTCGACAAACCCGACAGGCAGCTAAATCCCACCCCACGCAGTAGAGATCCCTAGATGTAAAAGATCTTTCTACTCCAGTAGCTTCATCGCCAGAACCGCTTGACTCTGGCATTCGATTCCAGGTCTCTGCTTCCCCAACTGTACTGACACGCAGAAGTTCAAGTGTAACGTGAACCGACATCTTGCTGCCCAAATCCCAACATAGTGGCCTAGTAGTTGCTGCCCCTGATAGTAGCCCCCTACACCAAAGTTGCAATGTGCCTTATTTGGGGTGAAAATTAAAAAAAAAAATATCGCTGATATTGGTCGATATGACATTTTTCGTTGTTCAGGCTCATTATTTAAAAGACCTAAAAACATTCAAGCTGATGATAATCACAGGAAAATCCTTACAGCATTACACCTTTTTGGAGAAAAACATAATTTTCGGATTTAAAATATATTTGAACAGGAATTCTTTTATTTTCACACACGTTGCGTATTTAAATTCCGCGCCCACTTCATCAAAGACGATGAAAAGAATGCGTTTTGCCTAACACCGTATATGACAATACGCAATCATAACCACAATATTTCCCAATGGGCGTAATTTAAGAAAAAAACATATTTTACTGTCTAGAAAAGATGCATGTCGACAGAAAATCAATTACCTTTTCTTCATATCTATCGGATTCTAAAGCCCATTTGTCTTAAGCTACAAACAATATGCAAAGCACAATTAACTAAAAAATTGCCACAAACTATTAAACATAAGAAAAACGTCAGATGTGATGTTATTACTTAAAATAATGTGTCATTTTAAAATTGCAAATGCTATATTGAACACAAAGTTATTTTACATTTTAACAAACAACTAACAATTTTATATACGCTAAACTAATTTTGACAAAACGATCAATTAATTTCCTGGATGAACAAGAAGTTCGATATAAAACGGAACAACAAAGAAACACATGGTTACTGTATCTGATAAAAATAACTAATATGCGTTTCGGAAATTAAGATAACCCCAAGAATTATATTAGTGGAAATTAATTAGAATATATTGAGGATTCATTTGTAGCGTTTATCTCCGCAAACATCAAAAACATGTTTTATGTTATGAGAGGTTATTAAATAGATCTGTTGATACCGACTGGATAGAAACATATTTTAATATTACTTACCCATGAATGAAATTTGTGAAGTAATTAAAACAAAATGTTCAAGCCATTTTTTTTTTTGGGGGGGGATCGGATGCTTTACAAAATAAAATAGGTCCAGATCAGCATATGCAATGTTTAAATGAATAAAACCTAGTTAGTAAATTCCACCAGTACTACTAATAAATAATCATCAAGGTGGGCCAGCACCAACCAGACTTCCATTGGGAGGATGTGAAAGCAACGGAATCTTTTGATTGACACTCATATTCCAAAGTAGACCAAGTTTAAAGTACATGGTAAATGGCTGTTGCACACAAGACGATTTGAAACGGTTATCTAAAGTCGTGGTAAATGCTGAAAATCTTGCGAGCCTTGCTGTAACTCAGACCCCATGAAAAGGTCATACATATTGAACCTTCGTTAATTAACCACTTAAGTCTTAGAATATCTTCATTTTTTCTATTGAGTTGCAATTTTGTGCAATGACTAAAAATAGGTTAGAATACAACAATTGAAAGGAACATTGCTATTTATGTTATTTAGAACGCTAAATATTAACTCTCCTATGAATAGGACACTGGGTACATGTGACATATTTTAGAAATCAAGAGGCTATACATTCAAGAAAGAATTATACATTATGACAAGGAGTAAAGCAGTTCAAACAATGACTTAAATTGCACTTTTCGAAATAATTTAGTGACAGCATCGAAGAAACAGAATTCTAGAAAATTTCACAAGAATTTTTGGTACTAGTGCAGTTATTGATCCGTCCTGATATAATAACGTTGCTATTTAAAAAGCCATTCTTAACATGAGGAGGGTGTTTTGTAACTATTCTATACTTTAACCTTACAACTGAATAAAAAAACATATCATAAAACTTTAATTAAACTTGGAAATACGATTTAAAAAATAGCGCAGATCAGTAAGTGCACTAGCACCGAATTTTTACATGGGTTTCAAAAATTCTCGGGCAGAAGTTGATGAATCTAGATTAATTTTATACTTTCTTCAGAGCAGTTATGCAGTAAGCAGTACTATTACATATGTTATTATT
Organism: Euprymna scolopes; assembly: GCF_053919585.1. NCBI lineage: Eukaryota > Metazoa > Mollusca > Cephalopoda > Sepiida > Sepiolidae > Euprymna > Euprymna scolopes. The sequence continues at coordinate 28,671,665 of NC_136485.1, forward strand.
TGGTGAATTATTTATCGGAGAGTGAGACCTAATGATATAAATAATAATCATTTCTAAGATGAAAAAAATTCTGGTATGAACCAATACTGATAGAACAGATGTGCAATAACAGATTATAATATTACTATTACTATTTCCGGTAGTAGTAATAGTTACAGTAGTAGAAATTGTGTCAGTAGTAGTTCCAAGAAACACTTGATAGAGTATTATTAATTAGAATTGAACTCAATCAAACATTAAATTATGAATTCCAATTGTAAAGGTTAAATGAAGCCATATCTGTCTTAAAATTTTTTTTTTCATCAGTTTGTTTAAACTGAGGATACCTGATACCAAGCCTTCATCAACTAACTAAGATATTCCAACCGAGGAATCTTTTTAAGATTCTGACCGTCCCTTTAAGTGCAATTGGTTGAATTTCTCTTGCACTTGGTTTACCGAGTATACAGGTTGTTTTTGGAATTCATTTTTCATGAGTCTGGTTGTTCCTATAATTACTGGAATATAGAGATATTCCTTTTTTCTATCGGTTCTGTCTAACCCAGCATCACTGGAGGACACTGACTTCTACTAACGTTGCTTCTTTCTCATCTTTGTTCCATATCACTATGTCAGGTTTTATGACTCCATTTTCTAAGTATGTAGCTGTAGGGATTGCATAGTCATAGTGGATGGTGTATGGCTTATTTTTAACTGTTCCAAGAACATCCGTGTGCGATCGACTGTGCATTGGTTTTTGCTAGTCATCATAACTAAACCTAATCTTCGTTCACAGAAAAAATACAAACAGAATTCGTTTTTTACATCTTTTTCATTTTCTTTCTATCTTTCAGCATTTATCATATGTAATTGGTTGAAGTAGTAGTTTCTTGGAGGTAATCAGTCTGAAGGTAATTAAGTTACCTTCCCATGTCGATTTTGTCCGTCAGAATTTATTGGCAGAAAGCCATGATGCATCTGCAGTTGTATAGGCAGAAAATGTCCGGCTATGGATATTTAGCGGGAAGCGCATTTTTAGTTGTTTATTTTTACTTGATACCACCAATATTAGCAATTATACCAATATATATGTTATATCAATATATTATGCTAATGCATAGTATATATATTCAATACCAATATATTATACCAATGCATAAAGCAGATATTGTGTACCAATATATTATACCGACATATAAAATATATATTCTATTCAAATATATTATACAAATTTATGGAATATATATTCTATATGAACATAGTATACTAATATAACGAATATATATTATATACTAATATATTATATCAGTGCATGAAATATGTATTGTATACCAATATATTATACCGATATATAAGATATATATTCTATACATAATGCAAATTTATAGAATATATATTTTATATTAATATATTACACCAGTTCCGGGTAGATTGAGCTCCGAAAGACAGTCTAATCTAAGCAAAACAATCCTGAAAGAAAATTCGGAGTTGAGCCTTCGATATTAATATGTGGTAAGCTTCAAGGATGCATACGTTACATCTTTTTGTATTACACGGTTTATATTTACCTGCCCTTCCAAGTATAGACAATTTTCATTTATATTCAGTTTTATTTTTTTCTAAATTCTCTTACCTAATCACCTACAGCAGTTGAATTTATCTTTGTTTTTTTTTATTATTCATATTGATTTTTGCCACTGCTTTTTTAATTATTATTGTTTGCATCTTTGGTAGTCCTGTTTTCATTTTCCGTAGTAAACTTGAATAATGTTAAGTACTTGAGCCATCTATCTTTAAACTGGCAATTTGCGGACCCCAAGTATATTTTAGTATTATTCCCTGTAATAACTTCATATTTATAAACAATATCAGAGGTTAAACAATTTTCATTAAGTAGGGGTTCATCAGGATTTTTACAGTTAGAAGTTTTTCTTTTATTAAGTTCCTGTATTTCATTGTCTCTGCTGTCATCGACTTTATTTAATTTTGTATTGTTGAAGCTGTTGTTTTACTTAAGATATTTTATATAGAAAATGACAATTTTACTGTGTCTTGTTAATAATTTTTAACTGTCAACTAAATAAAACCCCGAAAAGTTAAACAAAAACCGAATTAAGTTTCGTATCCAAGGCAAATCATTAAGTATACGCCAACTAGAATATCAATAATAACTAACATAAATAAAAACATGACGCGAAGATTGGTAAAAACAACAACAAAACAAACAAACAAACAAACAAAAAAACAAACGGACAAAACACTTCAAATAAAAGGAACATAAAAAGGACAACAACAACAACAACAACAACAACAATAATAATAATAATAATAATAATAATAATAATAATAATAATACAAAAATACGAAAATAATTAATAGAAGTTAAAATTAATTCAGCATGATCATAATCTTCGTAACTGAGAAGGAAGGGCAGAGTGTTTCAGTTGCATGAATCATGTAAGTTGTCCAAAATTGTGTTTTTTATAAGTTTTTAAGGTAAACACCTGAAGAGTACATGACTAATAACATAATTTTGTAGACTTGTTAATCGCAATACGAAACAATATTGTAATGGATACCTTTTGAAAAGTAATAAATGACCAAATGAGAAAACTTGATATTTGAAACTTGGAGAATTATTATACTGCATCATATATTTCCAGAACCCAATAAAAAGGATTTTTTTCTAAATTTACAAAACCGGAAACCAATAAAAAACTATTTTCTAAATTTACAAAATTTATTTTAAAAAAATCTCATTATAAAATCTTTATTTATGAGAATGATTTTGTTAACCCATTTCGATTGTTATATACAAATCGAGTACGTTTCAAGTAAATGATATATATATATATATATATATATATATACATATATATATATATGTATATATAATATAATATAAAGCTGAATGTCGGTGTGTGTGTCTGGTCATGAATAGGCTCCTATATGGTTGAATATTATAGAAAACTGATCATATATAATGATAGAAGATGTATCGAGACACATGGATGGGTATGTTTGATCTGGCATAATGATGATTCATTAAAATTGTGGGGTCTGTGTACGCGCCTGGTCTACAAAGTACGGAAAAAAACAAAACGTTTACAAGGGTTTTTTATATAGATGTACATAAGAATACTTTGATAAGTATGTTTTAACTTAAATAAGGATGGTAAAATAAAATTGTGGGTCTACGTTCGCGCCTAGCCTCCATAGAATGGAAATAGGTACAAACTTTAACAAAGACTTTTCATATCTATCTGCGTAAGTATACTTTGATAATTATGTTTCAGTTTGAAGAAATATGGTATAATAAAATTATGGGGTGTTCGTTCGCGCCTGACCTCCATAGAATGAAAATATGTCACAAAGTTTAACAAGTTTTTTTTAATAAAAATCCACAGAATATTGTGATAAGTGTTTCAGTGTGAACAGGTATGGTATAATAAATTATGGGTTTTATCTATTTTATTTTTACTTTCATCATATTTTGCTTTGGTTTTGATACCCCCAAATTCGAAGCTATTTCTTTATAACCCTTCCTTTTCATAACCTATCATACTTTCATAAATCAGAGTCCATTTTCTGTAGGCTGTTTTTGAACCTAGTCAACGACGGGTACTTTTGCTTGTATATATATATATATATATATATATATATATATATATATATATATATATATACAGTGATGATCATATTTATTGGCATGGTAAAATAAAAGTTAAATTTTGTCTAATAAATTCTAAAAAAGGGATTAAATTAAAGAAAATAACAAAGTATATTATGTATTTTTAACTGGCCTTTCCGATGCAGCAATCGGATTTTAGAAAAAATAAATAACAAAGGAACAACAAACATAATTGCAAAAAAACCCTTGTTCAAAATTATTGGCACGATTTATTTAATAATCAATTGTATAGCCTTTGGCCTTGATTACCTTCCTCAGTCGCTTTTCATAGTTTACAACCAAGTTGTTGCACTCTTCAGTAGTAATTTTAGCCCACTCTTCCTGACAATAATCCTCCAATTGAATAAGATTCTTAGGCTTCCTTTGCATTACCCTCAATTTTAATGTTCTCCATAAATTTTCAATTGGATTAAGGTCTGGGCTTTGTGATGGCCACTCCAAAACATTAATATGATTGTCCTCAAGCCATTTCTTAGTCAGTTTAGCAGAATGCTTTGGGTCATTATCTTGCATGAACCACCAACGACGACCAAGTGAGAGCTCTTTAGCAGAGTCTTTCAGGTTTTCATCCAATATTTTAACATAATCTTCCTTTTTTATGCTACCTGTGACCTTAACAAGTCGCCCTGGTCCAGAGGCAGCAAAGGATCCCCAAAACATCAAACTGCCTCCACCGTGCTTCACTGTGGGTATGGTGTTCTTAGGCAGGAAAGCTTCGCCAGATTTTCTGTAAATATAAGACACTTTATTATGGCCAAATAACTCTATTTTCGTTTCGTCAGTCCATAGAACACGTTTCCAGAATGCAACATCTTTATCAATATGACGTTTTGCAAAGGCTAGCCTTGCTTTCAGGTGCATAGGCTTCAATAAGGGAGTCTTTCTCGGACGACATGCTTTTAAACCAGCTCTCTTCAAAACTCTACCAACTGTATGTCGAGATACATTCACTCCAGAGGTGCTCTGTTCATCAACAATCTCCCCAACAGAGATCCTTGGGTTTTGTTTTACTTGTCGAACAATTTTCCGTTCATCTCTTGGGGAAAGAATCCTTTTTCTCCCTCTACCCTCTAAACTCATAACGTGGCCTTGCGATTTGAACTTGTTTATTATGGCTCTAACAGTGGATTTGGGAAGGTTTAGCTTCTTTGAAATCTTATCATAGCCCTCCCCATTGGTATGGCATGCTACAACAAGCTTCCTGACGTCTTCGCTGTGTTCCTTAGTTTTAACCATGGCGATTGAAAATTATAATTTAGTCACTTATAATAGTTTAAATAAATCGCTATCTAAAAATTATCTGAAAAAAATTATTCACTGAATTAGCGTTAAACAAGCATAATATGGCTATAAAAAAGTTCAGAAAGCACGTAAACCGGAAATTGATTGATATTATACTGATACTAAAAGAAAAACAAAGCCGTGCCAATAATTTTGAACAAGGGTTTTTTGCAATTATGTTTGTTGTTCCTTTGTTATTTATTTTTTTCTAAAATCCGATTGCTGCATCGGAAAGGCCAGTTAAAAATACATAATATACTTTGTTATTTTCTTTAATTTAATCCCTTTTTAGAATTTATTAGACAAAATTTAACTTTTATTTTACCGTGCCAATAAATATGATCATCACTGTATATATATATATATATATATATATATATATATATATATATATATATATATATATGTGTGTGTGTGTGTGTGTGTACCGGCAGAACCTGGTTATAAAATACGCTTTAATATGATATTTTCATTAATGTAGATTTCGTATTTATTATTATATAGTGCACCCAATATATAATAATGATTGAAAATTAAAAAAAAAAATGATTCGTACGCCACCATCGAGAATCGAAACCAACCCTTTAGCTTATGATTTACTTTTTCCATTGACGTTAGTGCCTGAGCTATGAAGACATGTTTGCTGCATCACTCAACCATTATATTTTTTCAGACCTCCCTCCATTCCTGTTTTTCATTTTATGTTGAAATTACTTATAACGTCACAAGCTGACTTTCGAAGACTTCCCCCCCTCGCTTTTCTTTTATATCGCAATTTCTTAAAACGTCACTAGCAAAAATTTAGAATGCGATCACGCGTTTGTTTTAAACCTTAATTAAAAAAAAAGTATTTGGAACGCTGATGTTTTTAAAGCTAAAATTCTCTTCAACAATTTGAATTTTGGAGACGAGAGCCTTTTCGAGATAAGTGGCTGCTATATTAATTTTTATCTTTAGATTCAAACATCAATAACTACATTTTATTTCAGTATTTCATTTATATTTTTATTTTCTGATTGTTTTATTTAATGATAGCGTTTTCTCGTCCATAAATGTTGTTTATTATATCTACCAAGTTGATTGCAGGAATAGATTAGGTAATTGTATTCATTTTTAGTTCGTGAGAGGGAAATCTATCTTTAAACACGCCAGTTGGTTTTTTTATTAAGTACAATACTTAATAATTCTTTTAATGGAGAGTAGAAAACGCTTTGTGGATGTGTTATAGGCAGCTACCGTTACTCTCGCTTCTTTTTATTTGTCACAGTCCTCATTTTTTTAATGAGTGATTTTTCTGACAAGGGAGAAGAAAAAATCTGTATTTTAGGTTGGCAGCATATTGCGTGAACAGTCGGCAAAGATGGCGGAAATTTTCTGTTTCTATGTCTATGTAGCAATGTAACTAGTAAGGGTGCTGGAGATAAACGTTTTATCTGGGCTGACGTTATCCGCCTGATAGTCAGGGACCCGAACCTTGGATTAACCACTAAGGAGGCTGTCATATCAGCAGGTGCAAAGTACTGGGGCTGACGTATTGCCATTTGGTGAATGGATTCTGGTGGGGCCTCTCGATGCCATATTAGTGGGTAATTGTTACGGCTTTATCTTATCATGTTCTACAAAAAATACTTCGCTTCTTTTTCACTCTTAGTTTCCCCTTTCTGTCCTGCTCTAAGCAAGTCTGACGACCTGGTCCACAAATTAAATAATTCCATCATGACAAGTTTCAAGAAAAAATACACGATTAAACCCGGATCTGAAACTTCCAACGTAGACACCCACTACCATGTCTCCTTCTCCAACATCAGGGATCTACGTTCTAACCTTCCAGAGGTTGAAGCCTAATTACAGGAGAATAAACCAGACCTGTTATTTTTAAGATAAACTGGCATTGGACAAACTATTTCCCTAAATGAGTTCGTAATTAAATGATACTCTAACTTAACTTCCAAATCTTACCCCCAAGATCACCATGGGCATGGAATATGTGCCTATATAAAAGATGGCTTTCCATGTGGTAGGGAGATCTTCAGAGAAGATCCTAACTTACTCTATATGTGCTTCCAGTTGCACTAACTCACAGTACTGCATTTATATTTACTCTCTATCGCCCCCACGACAGCGGAGTTATCTTTAAAAGCATATCTGAGAAAACTGACCAAGTCCTATCTGCCTATCCTTCAGCTAACATTCACGTATGTGGAGACTTCAATGTTCGCAACGTCGAATGGTTGACCCACTCAAACAAGACCGATGATGAGGGGAGGTTCTGTGATAGTTTCTCCATTGCTTATGACCTCACTCAGATTGTTCACGAACCCACCTGTGTGCCCGACAATGACGGCCAGTATGGGAGTCTACTAGACCTTTTTCTCACAACTTGCCCCGAACTATGCTCAGTTTCTGTTCTGTCTCCTCTTGGATCTTCCGACCACTCTGTTGTATCAATTAAGATAAAAAAGAAATGTAATAAGTCCCCAGATGTACCTCTCCATCATACAGTATATCGATACACTAAGGCTGACTGGGATAGCTTCCGTACATTTATATCGGATCTACCTCTGCGTTCCATATTTGAAAAGGGTGTGTCCGCTATAGTATCATACCTGACGGAATGGTTAATTGTAGGTATAGAGAATTTAATACCCTCGAAAAAGTTCCAGCAAAAACCTAACAGCCAGCCATGGTTCTCTCCAGAATGTGTTGTTGACATTGCGCACAGAAATCACTTTTTCCACTTCTTCCAACGTAATAGATGTATGGAAACTAAATCCGCTTTCAGGACTGCCAGCAACCATTGCAAGAAAGTAATAAAGAACGCAAGAGAGTTGTATGCTCAATCCGTCAAGTTCAAAGTAGTTGAGCAGCGGCTTGGTTCCCACCAGTTTTTGCAAATAGCAAACAGAATCCTGAACAAAAGCGTGTGCTCTATCACAACTATCATCAATGGACCTGAGGTAATCTCGTCAGAATCAGACAAAGCCAAACTCTTTGCCAAGAACTTTGCAGCCAATTCTACCCTTTGCGACCAAGGCCGCCAACCCCCAATATTTCCTCCTGTATAAGAAAACAAGCTATGTGATATACGTATATCTGTACGTGATGTTGCCAAGCTAATCAAAAACCTTGATTTCTCTAAAGCAACCGGCCCTGACGGTATTCCAATTATAGTACTCAAAAAACTTCAACCAGAACTAGCGCTCATAATTACAAAAGTGTTTAAACATTGTCTTAATGAGAATTGCTTTCTATCACCCTGGAAAATCTCATCAGTATGCCCTGTATTTAAGAATTCAGGTGATCGCTCATCTCCCTCTCAGTACAGCCCAATAAGTCTCTCGTGCGTCATAAGTAAGTTGCTGGAATCTGTGTTAAATAGAGAAGTAATCAACCATCTCAGCAAAAATAACCTTCTCAGTGACACACAATATGGTTTCCGTCCTACTAGATTTACAGCAGATGTGCTTACGGTTATATCTCATAGGATTAACGAATCTCTCTCGGAGTCAACCTTTCTAGGGCAATTGCTCTTGAAATATCAAAAGCCTTTGATAGGGCATGGCATAAAGGTTTACTTCACAACATCTCCAGTTATGGTATTGCTGGAAATGTCTTCTCAATTATTAAATCATTTCTCTTTGATAGGTTCATAAGAGTAGTAATTGATGGGCAAAAATAAGAAGCTCACAGTATTAATGCTGGAGTCCCTCAGGCGTCCATCCTGGGCCCAACTCTCTTCCTTATCTACATTAATGATCTTCAAAATCACAGCCTTACATCATTTATGCTGATGATACTACCATCTATGGTAGCACATCTAAGACAGAGAACGACCAAGTTCTCTCCGATTCTCTCTTCTCTGATCTTGAGCAAGTGGTACAATGAGGAAAGGAGTGGCTGGTTACTTTTAATGCATCTAAACCCAGCTTCAATATTTACATCATCAGCGCTCTCTGGGTCTTGATAAGTGGTTATGCCTATGTAGAAAAAGACTAAAAATTAAAACATAAACCAATAGCTATTACGTTACGCATGCATATTCTTAAAGCTGTCGTTCGACTTTCACCTGGCAAATTTCATTTTTTTTTTAAATTTTCAACTATTGCTTCGATTTTTCCCTGCTAAAACCCAAATATAAAATGTCGCATGGGTTCAAATACCCTATATCTTAAGTTTCATGTGTATACATTAAAAACTGATAGAGGAATTTGGTAAGCAAAATTTTTTAAACATATATATATACGCATACATAAATATATATAGATAAAGGTTTGCGTTCACTATAAACTTTTTACGCAAATATTATGCAAGTATAAATCATGTAGAATATCTGCGTGGATATAATTACACTTAATAGTTAACTAAATATGATCCTTCCATAAGAAAACCGAAAAAAATAAGAAGAAATGAATTAAAAGGAATGTTTTAAAGAATATGAAATTAGGTAGATCTTTTGCAGATGGTACCAATTCCACGACCCATATATTAGAAAATTTTCTTTTCTTTTTAAATAAAAAGAAAAAAGGTTTTTAATACGTATATCAATACACAAACACCCAAAATTTATTGGAGTATATATACGGCTAAACAAGAACGTGTTTACATTGGTCTTGAAGGCTGCCACTATGTAATCGGCCGTTAAGCATGCCAGTGAAACAGTTTTGCACAGGCGCTTTATTCATGAAATATGCATTTAGATTTAGGCACGGATAAATAGTGGAGGAAATTGTTAATAGTGTTTATAGCTAGTCGAGCGTTGTTTTGTGAAAGTTTGGCAAAGGGGAACATCGGTTGAGAAAACATTTGCAGACATTTTATAGCTAGCAAGCTTGTGAAGCAAATCTCTGTGCCAAACTAAACTGATCTTTTTGGAATAACAAACGATATTGTCCAAGAAACGACGCGTATGGCCTCTGTATGCAAATGCCGAGCTCTGTGCGAAGTGACGTCACGGTGAGAAGAAAAAAGATACAAAAAGATGGTTGAATGTCACAAGTTTTCAGATCTCTGTTGCCGGTTTCTTTGTAGTGCAGAATTATTCGTCCGGTTGGCCGTGTTCCAGAGGCAAGCTCGCCGTATTGAATGTCCTTTTGGGATGCGACCGCCTTCCATCTTGCACACATTACCGAATCAGCGCAGGCGCGAAAGTATCCTACGCGACTAAATACTTGGCATAGGTTCTGCATCCTTCTTCGGCACATTCTCTGATGCTAAGAGGAAACGCATTCGACGACTCACTGGATTAGGCATTAAATAATATAAAAACTATAAAAATGCATAAAATTATATAATCTGAAAGGTTACATTGTTTATTTTCATATGATTTTCATATTTTATATGCTTCGTGGTTATTGTTCATTTTTATAGTTTTCCTGATGCTATACGGACAATTCATATCGACTATTTCCATAACAGAAGTCAAGTCTGACAGTGGTTGTGTTCAAACTGGGCTAGAATTGAGTAAGTAGATAACGTATCCTTAATCCATTTCATTTGATAAGTAAACATGCACGACTGACGAAGCGCATTCCGTTTTACAGAATGGAACATCAAGTTGAACCAGAAATGATATATCGATTTTACTCTCTTGAGATTACATAATCTTATTTCCTCTCTTATCAATATTCAACTCGTATTTTTCTAGGAAGAAGAGATATTTTGGATACAAAGAACATCAACGAGGATAAATATTGAAATTTTGCAATAACTATATAATCGATTCTTATAAGATCTGGAACAAGGATACTATAAATCGTGGATGCTATATAGGATATAAATATGTAGAATCATTAAAAATGGGATCTGTATTTAAACCAATGTACCAATTATACATTTTAAGATTGCGATATTTAAATCTACTTATCCTAAATGGTTACTTCATCTCCTAAAATGCTAACCAAAAGAAATATTGCTTAGGTATTTAAATCTAAGAATACCGTTTTCAATGTGATATAATTTGTAAAAGCGTAATTCATTATATCTGTTTGTACATAGTTGCTTGCCTTACATTCGATTCTTTTTTTCCGAGATTTTCGTCTAGTTTTTTCTTACTCTACTTTTTCACCAATAACTAGAATTATGGATCCATATCATTCGAAGATGATAAGCAAAGTTGACATCACATTTAAACCACAATTAGAAAATAGAATCCGCAATGTACACTGTGTAACCAATATATACACGTGCGTAGATACATTAATATACACTAGATGATTGTAGGTGCGATCTCTGGCCCGGAATGGTGCTAATCTAATTGCACTGACGTTCTGTGACACAGCGAAACACTTTGGATGACTATATATAGCGCCTTCTTGGGTAGAGCAGTGTCGTAAACTATTTCTCCTGATGCTTGATTAGCATATCGCAAAGCTCTTTGATTATAAATAAAAAAAAAACAAATCCTTTACTTTAAAAGTAACGGCCATATATATATATATATATATATATATATATATATATATATATATATATATAGCCATTTTAAGATATATATATATATATATATATATATATATATATATATATATCCGAATAACGAGATTAATTAGATCACAGATTAATCAATCTTGTCATTTCAAGTCTTACAAAATATGTTTTGGAGGTAATATTTTTCATATAAAACAATCCCATCCAAATAAAACTGCTCAGTATACTAGATAGAGCAAATTAAAAATTACAGGTTTTATATTTAAATTCCTTTCAGAAAAAACAATAATTTTCCAATCAAAAAATTATTGTTTGAACAAAGAATACAACATTAAAGTGATTTCCTTAATCCATGGATTTTCGATGTAGGCTCATCTCCTCAGAGGAAATTCATTAGAAAAATATTTATTCTGATTTGATATATTTTACTTTCATAATATTTCCGAAAAGTAGGAGATTTTTTCCTTGCATTAAAAATATAAAACATGTTGAAAAAAAAAATGGAAAACATTAAAAATCATAATATTCATTGAAAAAAACTTACTTATTGAAAATTTACTGGGACTGTTCTAGAGAGAAAGCCGAAATAAGTCTACGAGGATAACAACATCTAAATTGTCATATATATATATATATATATATATATATATATATATATATATATATATATGTGTGTGTGTGTGTGTATGTGTGTGTGTGTGGTGTACATGAACGTATTATAAATTTTGGAGATGTATTCTTGACAACACTCTGAATCACATAAGTGCATTATTTAGGGAGTGTATATGTACATTATTTTTCTTACTTTTTTTTGTAATATATATTTTCGGCAACATAATGTGTTTCACACTTTACTATTAGTAAATAAAATATTAACTAATGATGAATTGAGATTAATAAGTACTTTCAATAATTATTGCACAATTATATATATATATGTAAATATATATATATATAATTATATATATATATAAATATATAAATATATAAATATATAAATATATATATATATAATTATATATATATATATATATATATATATATATATATATATATATACAGGGTGTCCATAAAGTTCGTGTGCACTTTAAAAAATATATATAACTTTATTTATATTTGCGATAGAAATAATCTGTAAAAAATGTTATAAAGTTTCATGCATCTAGTTTTAATTATAGTTATTGAATAATTTTTCACCAAAAAATTTGTAACAATTTATAGATAAGTAAAAATAAGTAAAAAATATTTTATTTTGTTTTTCAGAATCAATTTGATCCCATGGCTTCAATTGAGGAAAAAGTAAACTTTGTCCTTTGGTTGTCTGAATTGAAATCTACTATTGCTGTACAAAGAAAGTTTAGAATTGAATATATATATATATATATATATATATATATATATATATATATATATTCTTGATCTCTTTAAATACGAATTTAATTCGTTCTATGATCGCCGGCATATCTCGAAAAGATGGTATCTCAAAATAATTACCATTCAAATTAAGAGAAACAAAATTAATCCGTTCCAAGAGTAAGAAATTTACCCAAGACAAGCTCAAATTATAATCAAATTGCACTCAACCTTCGCCAAAGAAAGATAAATACAACAATAATAACACGGAAACTAATCTATAAAAATAGAGTCGTATTCCCAACCTAGGATGCATGTAATTACGGAGAGGGATAGCGTCACACACTCACGAGATGGTAACTAAAAAGGGAAAGATTAAATAAAACGTTGAACGAACGTAGTAAATTTTTAATACTTAAGTTTTACTGTAACAGAAAGGATGAATACAAAATATTAATAATTAAATTGTAACCCACTTACCAGCAAAACAGGTTGGTTGTTTTTGTTTTACGGCATATCAACCCTTCATAGGTTATTTAATACCGAATCCAGTGATTTTTAAGACTTTTATTTTTTAAATAGAATATATTTGTTTTTCAAGTCAGTTTCTATTTAGCCCATAGTTGGAGCCCTAACAGGTACTACCGCTCTTGTTCAGAGTGGACCTGGGAGCAATGGCAATTAAAGGGTGGCTCCACACTCCCCAAAGCCCGCAAACTGGAGCCTCACCATCGGATATAGTTTAAAGTCATATGCGGGACCCAGCGAAACAGGGGTGAGCGGCAAACAAAGGTGAGCTTACAGAAAGATAAGGCATATGGAAAGGGCTAACAGCACAGCCCAGCCTATGATGCACACACACAGACACACACAGACATACAGTCAGACATACACATACAGACATACACAGACACAGACACACACACATACACACACACACTGTTTTCTTGCTCTGCGTTTTGTACTTTTTGCTTTACCTTTTGTATTTTTCAGCGTTTCAGTTTTCAATTTTTTGACGTCTCGTGATTTTTTAAATCCTATCTCAAAAAGTTGTCGTATTTTAGGACGTAAGTATAGATACGATGTATTGTCGTTCTCAAAACATATGTTAATGCATTCTTATCTCAAGGTATTATTGCAAATTTATATATATTGGCAGTTGATTTTTAATCTAATTTTTAAAACCAAACATAAATGTTAAATGGAGAAAATTGTTTCTAAATCATAATGATTAATAATTTGCACGGTTTGTAGCCATATTGCAATTATATCATTGACCTGAGCTTTTTCTTTGACATTTGCACTCGAGAATGGAATTTTATTAAGAGGTTCTAAATTTTAGTTGATGTTGGGATTTTGGAACTTGATTACATAATACCAATCTTGGTACGAGCTTTTTTTTATTTTTCTGAGTTATATCTCTCTCTATATGTGTATATATACATGCATAGTTATCTACAAACAGACTATTGTAACATAACACAACTCTTCAGTGAAACTAAACGAGCACATAGCCCAAGCAAGCGATATGACCTACAAGGATCTAGCGAATATTCGGCATCTCTTACTATTAGAGTACAAAATGGGGTCTGTAAATGGTATCCATGATCTAATAGAAAAAAAAACCTGGACGGAATTCTTGGCAACATTCTCCGCTCTAACACGTTCAATCTGGTTCTCGAGAACTCAACTCGACTCAACTCGATCGCGACGTATTCACTGCCGGCCTTATATTGTCTCATTCATGCAAATTAAGATGCGATCAAACCTGATGATTTGTCACCTTACTGTGTCCTGTCGGTCGGGTTTCGAGTTCGCACATGCCATCCTTAGCAGTCCGCCTCCATGACTGCAGTCACACGAAAATTTTCCCTACACATGATGATTTTATATAAACATTGACCGCTCTTGATAGTTCACTATTTTTTTTATTTGCAAAGAGTTTAGCATTACGTTAAACAGGCGATATCATAAACGACAGTTTCCACCTGATAAGGGGTGCACCGTATCACAATGCCTCAGCGCTGCTAGTCTAGACCCTATACCAAGGCATATATAATATTAAATTAACAGCTATCTAGCTGGCATTTGGTAGCTCTTACAAATTAAGCGCTAATAACAGAATGCAATCCTCCAAATGGCTCATATTGGGCATCTACAAGAAACACAATGCACAGAAAGAGCCATAGATGCAAACGGTACAGGGGTTTCTCTTTTTACCGATTAATAGTAAAAGTAGCACGAACCTAACACTAATATAAGGTGCTCAACGTGTTTAAATCATAAGGATACTAATTTCGCATATTACATATACGAATTCGCATAAACCGACCTTAACTGCTGGGAAATACAAAAATAGTCTTACTATATTAGTCGTAAAATATAAGCAATGAACAGAACTATGGCATAGTATAAAAAGTTGTTTTCAGTCTAACCATTTCAAGGATAAGGAAACAGAACAGCCATTAAAGTTATGGCTCTCACCCAGTAAACTGAGAATACAACTTAAATACACGCGCGCGCACACGTATATACGGTATAATCACATCAGTTCTAGTTAGATCGCCGAAATTAAGCAACGTTGAGCCTGGTCAGTATATATATATATATATATATATATATATATATATATATATATATATATATACTAGCTGTACCCTGCCACGCGTTGCTGTGGCTTAATTTCGTGTAATGGAAAATTCTAATAAAAAGAGAAAATGCATGTTTCTTATATTCTTAGTACAGCAATCCACTCCAAAAAGTAAAAAAAAAAGGCGAAAATGAAAAAAAAACTATGGTACTCTTGCAGAATTGGATCCGGATCCTCGGGAGTTACTATCAATCATGGCTTGGGCTCGACCAACATTCAGTGGATTGAGCCGAAAGTTGCTAAACCATTGAAACACTAAATAGTTTTCTTTTTTATTGTATTAAAAAAATGTGAGTTTTTAATTAATATTTGGGTAAGGGGGGCGTTACTATACCCAGATTCGAAAAAGTTGTTCAAAAACGAATAAATGAAAGCAAAGGTAAGGTAAATTACGTTTCTATCTAACTGGATAATTTTTTAGTGTTTTTATTTAATGTAAAATGCTTAATCGGCTCAAAAACGCAGTGTTTATCTATGTATTTCAAAAAGACGAATGGTCGCGGACTGTTGAATACGTTAAGTTTGGGAAAATCAGTTAAAAACTATACAAAACAATGTCAGACACCTACGGATTATATGTTATTGTGACATAGGCTGACATATTCGGTGGGTTTCTGATAGTATTTTGTTTAGTTTTTTAGTTTTAAATCATTTTCTCAAACTTAACATCATCAACAGTGTCCGTCACCGTTTGTATTTTTCAAATTTCCAAGTTTAATTAAAGTTTTATGATATATTTTTTTATTCAATTGTAAGGTTAAAGTACAGAATAGATACAAAACACCCTCCCCTCCCCATGTTAAGAATGGCTTTTTAAATAATAACGTTATTATTTCAGCACGGATAACTCTCTACATGAGTACCTAATATTTTTTCAGCCATTCTTACCATAGAGAGGGGATGTTGTTTTGTAACTATTCTGTGCTTTTTCAACTAACAATTTATTATTACAAAAAGATATTGTGAAATTATAAAAAAATAAAAAGATATTGTGAAAGTTGAATTTAACTTGAAAATAAAAACAAACAAAAAAACAATGTGAACGGCGCGTTCAACATTGTAGCCGGACCTTATTTGGCAATAAGGTCACGTGAGTCGATTAATGGGTGCTAATTCACTTACTGAACCGCGCTATTTTTTTAAATCGTATTTCCAAGCTTAGTTAAAGGTTGATGTTTATGTTTCATTCAATTGTAAGGTTAAAGTACAGAATAGGTACAAAACACCCTCTTCTCCCAATGTTAAGAATGGCTTTTTAAATAATAACGTTATTATTTCAGCACGGATCAATAAGTGCACGAGTATCCAATTTCTTTAAAAGCATTCGTATTTTCTTATATAAAAACAAGTTCTGTAAAAAAAAAAGAAAAAACGTGCACTTTCAATCTTTGTTAAAAACGGTTTTCTTGAAAAAAAAACAAAACAAAAAAATACGGTAAAAAAAGCAAAGAACAAAATGTTAATCGGTATTCATGCAGTGAGTGATCCGTGCTGAAATAATAACGTTATTATTCAAAAAGCCATTCTTAACATGGGGAGGGAGGGGGTTTTACCTAATCTGTACTTTAACCTTACAATTGAATAAAAAACATATCATAAAACTTTAATTAAACGTGGAAATACTATTTAAAAAATAGCGCGGATCACTCTCTGCATTAGCACCGAAATACAGAATAGTTAGAAAACATCCTCCCTCTCCATGTTAAGAATGGCTTTCTAAATAATGTTAATGCTTCAGTACTGTTCCCTGTCTGCTTAAGTTTGATTTTTGTTTATTAAATTGTTAGGTGAAAGTCCAGAATAGTTACAAAAGACCCCTATCCCCATGTTAAGAATGGCTTTCTAAATAATAACGTCATTATTTCGGCGGGGTAGCTTCTCTGCATAAGTACCATGTTTTGTTTTTAAATTTTTAGGTGAAAGGATAGAATAGTTACAAAATACCATCCCCATGTTAAGAATGTCTTTCTAAATAATATTATTTCAGCACGGTATTTTCTATGCATACGTACTATCTATTTTTGTTTATTAAATTGTTAGGTGAATGTATAGATGTTAAGAATAGCTTTCTAAATAACAGTATTATTTCAGCACGGTACCTTCTCTGCATAAGTACTATCTTTTCTTGGTTATCCTGACGCTGTGTTCTTCTTTATTTACATTGGAAGTGACGTCACACAAATCTTATAATACGGATGGCTACAATTGTAAAAATAATTTGTTTTATTTTTCTTTCAATTTGAGCTCCTTTTTTCTCCTGTTTGTTTTTGTTTTCTACAATTAATAAACCAGTTTACAAGTAAAAAATAATGGTTTTTAGCGAATTTAATTTTTATTCTCTCCCATTTGTTATATTGATATTTGAGCGGAGAATCTAAATTTTCTTTTCATTTTGAGAATTTGTTTTAGTTTTTAATTCCTAACACAGCGGAGAATTTAACTCCCCCCTCATTTCTTATTTTGAGCGGAGAATTTATTTTATTTTCATTTTGAGACCTTTTGCCGATCCGACGTTACCTTTTATAGGTACTCGTGGCCACAAAGTGGGTGATCATTTTACGTTAAATTATTATAGAAAAGTGATCCCCACCTTTTTAAAACTAACATTTCTTCATATCTTGGAAACTACTCGTTTGCTGTAATTTTAAACGTTATTTTCGTTTTCAGCGACCCCGAAAACCTATGTGAGTGGTAATTTTAAAGGAATTTTCGAGGGTGGAGTAATTCTTCATATTTACCTTTTTTTTAATTGAATTGCTGGGTGAAAGTACAGAATAGTTACAATACACCCTCCCTTCACCATGTTAAATAATAGGTTTCTAAATAATAGCGTTAAAAAATAGCTCGGGTCGTAAAGTGCAGGAGTACCTGTAAAAGGTAACGTCGGATCGGAAAAAGAGCTCAAAATAAAAATAAAATAAATTCTCCGCTCAAAATAAGAAATGAGGGGGGGGAGTTAAATTCTCCGCTGTGTAATTAAAAACTAAAACAAATTCTCCAAATGAAAAGAAATGTAAGATTCTCCGCTCAAATACCAATATAACAAATGGGAGAGAAAAGTAAAACAAATTATTCTTACAATTGTAGTCATCCGTATTATAAGATTTGTGTGACGTCACTTCCAATGTAAATAAAGAAGTGCACAGCGTCAGAATAACCCTTTTGTTTATTAAATTGTTAGGTGAAAATATAAAATAGTTACAGAACACTCTCCCTTTCCCATGTTAAGAATGGCTTTCTTAATAGCGTTATTTCAGCACGGTACCTTCTCTGCATAAGTACCATATTTTGTTTATTAAATTGTTAGGTGAAATATAGAATAGTAACAAAACGTCCTCCCCATGTTAAGAATGGCTTTCTAAATAACGTTATTATTCTATTATATTATTATGGTACTTCTCTGCATAAGTACTATGTTTTGTTTATTAAATTGTTAGGTAAAAGTACAGTACTCATGCAGAGAGTGATCCGTGTTGAAATAATAACGTTATTATTTAAAAAGTCATTCTTAACATGGGGAGGGGAGGGGGTTTTGTACCTAATCTGTATTTTAACCTTACAATTGAATAAAAAAAATATAATAAAATTTTAATTAAACCTGGAAATACGATTTAAAAAATAGCGCGGACCACTCTTTGCATTAGCTCTACCAACCAATTTTTATCGAAAAACAAAAGCAAAAAATAAAGCAAAACAAGAGAAAACTCAAAAAGCAAGCGACAAACATTTTTTTCCTTATATAATAAAGAAAAATGTTTAAATTAAAAAAATTGGAAGATAAACAAATGAATTATGTTTTTTTTTTACTTATCGACTAAACAGAAAATGAAATCTACTTCCTCTCGTCAATTCGTGGCTGTGAAATGAATCGAACCGGAAGTTCAGTTTTATCAACAGAACAGTTTCGCACTAACGGTTACGAAAATGTATTTATTTTATTTAATATTTTAATAATTCGCGAGGAAAATTTATTTAAATAACATAAAAACATCCCTCGACTCTAAAGATGGGTTGTCTGAAAATTTCAAATAAATTGGTAACGTAGAAATTTGGTTTTATTCATTTGTAACGAACCAAATTTATATATATATATATATATATATATGTATATATATATATATATATATATATATATATATATATATATGTAAATGTATAAAAAAGAATACGAAAAGTATAAAAGTTTATAACATTTCTTTTTTCGTTTTCAATTGGTGACGCGCAGGATTACAAAATAATATTATGAAAAAAGTAAAAACCCGTGTTTTTACAAGTACAATTTTCGACCGATCCTTCAGGCTTCATGTGTGTAGTGAAAGTGATGAGCATACACGGAGAAAAGGGGAAAGGAAAAGAAAAGAGGGGAGAAGGAGGTATAGCCAATGAAAACGTGCCACATCAGTTTTAAATATATACACATATAAGTACGCACATACACACATGCACACGGTACATATACACATATAAACGAAAAATTAAAAATGAAACATTAAATAAAAATGAAGAAACGCTCTTTTAACTGTCCAATATTTTGAATTCTAATGATATTACTTATTTCAAAAGAGAACAAGAATTCAAAGGATATAAGACGTTATGAGGAGAGACGCTATGATGTTCATTTGTATATCAACGGCTATTTCTCGTTCGAAAAAGAACGAAAACGTCGTTTCCAAATTCAACTGTTTAAAGACAGAAACGAAGCGCCCCTTTTTAAATATATATATATATATATAAAGCTGGATGTGTGTGTGTGCGTCTGGTTACGAATAGGCTCTTATATGGTCGAGTATTTAAAAAAAACTGATTACATATAATGATAGAAGACGTATCGAGACAAAGGAATGGTTATGCTTGATCTGGCTGAACTGTGGTTTATTAAAATTGTGGGGTCTGCTTTCGCACCTGGTTCACAAAGTATGGAAATAAAATAAAAAAAATAAAAAAAAACATTTACAAGTGTTTTTGATATAGATGTACATAAGAATACTTTGATAAGTATGTTATAACTTAAATAAGGATGGTATAATAAAATTGTGGGTCTGCGTTCGCGCCTGGCCTCCATAGAATGGAAATAGGTACAAACTTAATTAAGACTTTTCATATCTATCTGTGTAAGTATACTTTGATAATAATGTTTCAGTTTGAAGAAATATGGTATAATAAAATTATGGGGTGTTCGTTCGCACCTGACCTCCATAGAATGGAAATATATCACAAAGTTTAACAAGGTTTTTTTAATATAGATACACAGAATATTGTGATAAGTGTTTCAGTGTGAACAGGTATGGTATAATAAATGATGGGATTTATCTATTTTATTTTTACTTTCATCATATTCTGCTTTGGTTTCAATACCCCCAAATTCAACCCAAATTTACAACCCTTCCTTTTCATAACCTATCATACTTTCATAAATCAGAGTCCATTTTCTGTAAGCTATTTTTTAACCCAGTCAACGACGGGTACTTTTGTTAGTATATATATATATATGATAAACCCCACAGCTTTTTTTTACACAGTGATCATCCCTTATCAAGGGCCGGAAGCCACTCAGGGATAAGGGTTATTGCAAGTACATTACGTTAGTGTGGGGATTTGATTAAGTGTTTACTTAAGGGGGCGGTTCATTAGGAATTTGTTAACGTTGGACTTTACACATCCAAGTTGTAGTCCGGTGGGAAGCAGGCAGACGGAACAGAGTTCCACAGGCGTGCAGTTCTAAGAAAGAAGCTTTGTTCTTGGAATCCATGTTTTGATTTAGGCACAGATATAGTGGGGGAAATTTTTCACAGTGGATTCAGCTAGACGGGTGTTTTTCGTGAAAGATAGGCGAGGGGGGGACCAGAGATTGGAGTTCAGACGAGCACCTGCCATGGAAATAGCGATAAAACAAGGATAGGCTCGCAACGTCTCTTCTGTGGGAGAGAGGTTGCAGGGTAGAGAAAAGAGCATCCCCCAATAAGCCACGAAGTCTATTTTTTACTCTGTCAAGGCAGGATAGGCTGTTTTTAGCAGCTCCTGCCCAAATATGGCAACAGTATTCCATCCTTGGACGTAATTGGCTTTTAAAGAGTTAGAGAATTGCATCAGTAGTGAAATATCTTCTGGAGCGGTAGAAGGATCCCACCATCTTTCTAGCGACCTTGGCCACAGACTTGATGTATGTGTTCCATTTCAGATCAGGAGTAAAGGTCAAACCCAGAAGCTTGTCAAAACACGGGGCCTCACCCAGACGAGAGCCATCCATCACAATTGATGCCAGAAAGGGGTTCAGAGTGTTGATGATGTAAGGATAGGAGTTTGGTTTTTGATGCATTAAAGGTAACCAGCCACATCTTCCCCCACTGAACCACGCGCTCGAGATCAGAGGAGAGAGAATCAGAGAGAACTTTGTCATTTACAGCCTTTGATGTGTTGCCGTAGATGGTCATGTCATCAGCATAGATGTCAACGAAAGATTTTAGTATGTGTTTAGGGAGGTCATTGATGTAGATGAGAAAGAGAGTTGGGCCCAGGATTGACCCCTGAGGGACTCCAGCATTTATATTGCAGGCCTCCGATTTTTGTCCATCTACCAATACTCTTATGAGCCTATCGGAGAGAAATGATTTTATGATTGAGAAAACATTTTCAGTTATACCGTAGCTGGAAATCTTGTGAAGTAGACCCTTATGCCATACCTTGTCGAAGGCCTTTGATATGTCAAGAGCAATTGCCCTAGAAAGGAAGCCTTTGTCAAGAGATTCACTAATCCTGTGGGATATAACCGTAAGAACATCTGCGGTAGATCTTGCAGAGCGGAAACCATATCGTGTGTCTCTAAGAAGGTTATTCCTGCTGAGGTGGTTGACTATTTCTCTATTTAATATGGATTCCAGCAACTTACTCATAACACGCAGGAGACTTATTGGTCTGTACTGAGAGGGAGATGACTTATCACCTGAATTCTTAAATAAAGGGCAAACTGATGAGGTCTTCCAGGGAGTCGGAAAGCACTTCTCCTTAAGGCAGCACTTAAATAGTTTCGTAAGTATGGGGGCAAGTTCTGGTTGAAGCTTTTTTAACACTATAATTGGGATGCCATCAGGGCCAGTTGCTTTACTGGAATCTAAGTTCTTTATTAGCTTGGCGACCTCATGCACGGATATGTGTATGTTACCTAACGTGTTCTGTGTTATAGGAGGAACTATGGGGAGTTGATGGCCTTCGTCGCATAGGGTAGAATTAGCCGCAAAGTTCTTTGCAAATAGTTTGGCCTTGTCTGACGCTGACGAGATGACCTCTGGTCCATTGATAATGGTTGGGATAGAACGCACACTTCTGTTCAGGATCCTATTTGTTATTTGCCAAAACTTGTGGGAACCAAGCCGCTGATCAGCTACCTTGGATTTAACAGACTGGGCATATAGCTCTCTTGCATTTTTTATTACTCTTTTACAGTCGTTGCTGGCAGTCCTGAAAGCAGCTTTACGTTGGTAGCTATGGAAAAAGTGATTTCTGTGCGCGATAGCAGCAGCACATTCTGGGGAGAACCATGGCTGGCTGTTAGGTTTTTGTTGGAATTTTTTAGATGGTATGAATTGGTCTATGCCTACAATTAACCATTCGGTCGGATCTGATACTATAGAGGAAACTTCCTTTTTAAACATGGAGTGCAGAGGTAAATCAGATATTAACTTACGGAAGCTATCCCAGTCAGCCATAGAGTATCGGTATACAGTACGGTGGAGGGGTACGTCTGGGGACTTCTTACATTTCGTTACAACTTAACGTGAGTTAATGCGAGTTATACTTAATTTAATTTATGCAAAAGAGATAGAATCAAGTGGAAGCCTTCGTGAAATTTCAGATACCTCTTTTTTGTGAAATATTAACCATAAGTAATAATTGATCGATTAATATTCCCCAAATTTAAGTTTCTTTTGATATTATTTATGAATTTTAGCGAGCAATTATGGATATAATCTCTTATTTAAAATGAAATATTTCATATGCGTATTTAATTTTATCCAACGTCAATTAAGTATGATTAATTTTTAATGATTTACATTTTAGATATTTTCTAGCATCGATATCATCCAATAATTTTAATCCAAATTTGAATAAAAATTTTAGAAAAAATTATGATATCATTATATCTTGATGGTAATCTGTTTAAGGGGGCAGAAAAATGTTCTCTTCTGAGGATTCATTTTCCTGTCTTTACATTAGCATTGTTATCCCTATATATAATAAAGAGGCGCAGTTTTTCTCCTCTGGACCGTATGTTAACATCAGCAGATGCCACATACAAATTTATTATGTCTACATTCTCGATCCTAGTCTTATCTAACTACACTCCGTAGTTTCATATACAGTTAATTTTTATATTTATATCCGACATTTTATCCTAGGAGAGGCATCATCACTATTGCCCAGATCTATAGACGAAGAAGTTCGCATTTTTCACTCTCCCTGGCAATCCTCCCACTCTCCCAGAAAACACCGGGTAAATATATAACCATTACAACTATTTTGCCCTGACACCCTTATGAATTGTATTAACCACTTTTACAAATACAACTACCATTACACTTCACTATTCGAAAATAATGATATCTCTTCAGTAACATTTATTCCTATTCTCATTAGCTGTTACCTAGAAAGTCGATTAATCCGGAACATAGAAAAAACGAACACAGTAGCGCTTATCCAAGATGGTGATCGTCACGCATTTACATAAATCATTTAATGTTTACATCTAATGAAACTACCGTCCCTTCGTTCTTAACCGTCCAACCTTTCTTCCATTACTCATTTGATTTAATATGAGACGAATATATGAACGAATCATACCCCATCCCTACTCTAAAAGCGTTATAACTGAAAGCTGGCTCCCGACGATAAAAGTCATAAAAACATTTCTTTCGCGCCTATTCAATGGATCGATTTAAAAAAAAAAAGTTTTAACGTTTACGCAGGGTTATTTTAATGATTTTTTTTTACGTTCGCTTCTTTAATTTCCTGTTTTTATTTCTATTTTTTTTGTATTTTCCAGGCCTTTTTTGTGAGAGTTACGTATACCTTTACGTGTTTTTTTAATCCGTTTTTCTCAGTTTTTTTTTTCTATTATCAAATTCACAAAGTTTTATTTGTTTTTTCTTTTTCTTTTTGATATTCATTTTTATTTGGGCAAGACTAGGAAAATAACCTCGAACCTTATATCACATAAAAGAAAGTAATTTCCTGTAGTCACATTTGTTTTACATAATTAAACAATCAATACCTTTTTTTAATGATAAACAATATTAATACAAATAGAAATATTAAATTATCAGAACATATAACAACTTTAAACAAAAAAGAAACGTTTGGGACTTATATGATGGAATTCACTAGCGAAGAAGCGAAAAAAGGAGACATCTTGTCCCGTACAATAAAATGCATTTATGAACAATATTTACTTTAAAATAAAACATTAAAAAGTTTAAAATTATAAACATTTCTATTTACATTGTTTAAAATACAAATTGAAAAATGTTTGTGAACAATATTTTTTCCAAAATTATTTTAAAAAATCTATTTTTGTTGTCTAAAGTTAAAATGTTCTTGTTTTATTGTTTATAATATAATAAAG